>NC_090310.1:66999778-67304270 GCF_039906515.1 Pseudorca crassidens
CCTGAATCTGGTGTTGGCCTGCTGGTGGGTGGGGCCAGTTCTTAACACTGCTGGTTGTGAGTTCCAGGGTGTCCCGAAGCTGGTGCTAGCCTGCTGGTGAGTGGGGATGAATTCCAGGGTGGCTGGCTGAGGAGTCCAAAGTACCTCAGAGCTGGTGTTGGCTTGCTGATGGGTGGGTCCAGGGGCTGGGGCGTCACAGGGCTGTTGTCAGCCTGCTGGTGGGCAGGCGCAGGGCCCAGGGTGGGTCCTAGGCTACTGCCAGCTCACTGGTGGGTGGAGCTGGTCCCGAGGTCTCTGGATGCAGGGCCCTGGGGGTCCCGAAGCTGACAGTCTGCTGATGGGTGGGCCTGGATCCCAGGGCTGCTGACGGAGGCACCCAAGGTGCCCCAGAGCTGGAGCTGGCCTACTGGTGGGCAGGGTTCAGAGGTAGGGCCCCTGGACTGCTGATGTGTTGGCTGGGTCCTGACAGGGCAGGCTGTGGGGCTGCAGTGGTCCTGGGGCCCGTGTCTGCCCTCTGGTGGGCAGGATCAGGGTCTAGGAGCTCCTGGGACTGGTGCCCCCCTACTGGTGGGTAAAACTGGGTCCTGGGGCTAGTGCTGGCCCAATGGCGGGGGCACAGCTGGATTCTGGGGTCCCTGGCTGCAGGACCCAGGGGTCCCAGAGCTGGGGGTGTGGGGCTGGTTCCTGACACAGCTGGCTGTAGGGTCAGGGTTGTCCTGAAGCTTGTGTCAGCCCACTGGTGAGCGGGGCCAGATCCTTGGGTGCCTGGCTAAGGTGCCCAGGGTGTCTCAGAGCTGGTGTCTCCCAGTGTTATTTAATATAATCTACTCCTTCTATAGTCACATGGTCTACTTACTTATCACTTTTAAAGGTATATGATATTCTGTTGTGTTACTAGCCAAGCAGGATGAAACAATTCTATTGCCTTCTGTATATGCCAAGCACTGAGGATGAGGGATGAATAATTACCATTCCTGCCCCCAGGAAAAATAATAGAATCTATTTGTAGAGTAGTGGGGAAAGAGAATGGGGAAAAAGAAACAAAAGAAGGAGTGGTCAGTTCTACCCTGAAGAAAGGGGAACAGGAACCCTCAGAAAAAGATTCAGAGGTGGTGATTCTATAATTTCACACATATTAGGTAGACATTTCACTGTTTTAAAATTCTGTTTTAAAAAGACCAGGGACTTTCCTGGTCGTCCAGTGGTTAGGACGCTGCGCTTCCACTGTGGGGAGGGCACAGGTTAGATCCCTGATCAGGGAACTAGGATCCCCAAAGCCACACAGCATGGCCAAAAAAAAAAAAAAAAATCACCAATACATTTGACAAATTAGTGCCTACTATGTCAAACACTGCACTTCATCCTCACTATTATGCAATTCCTGGTTTCAGAGGCCAATTGAACTAAATTTAGCATGAAGAAAACTAAGCCAAGAATAAGAGGTTATAGTCTTCGGTTAGGCAATGGTTTCTTAGATATGACACCAAATGCATAAGAGACAAAAGCAAAAATAGATACACTGGACTATATCAAAATTTAAAACTTTTGTGCTCCAAAGAACACCATCAAGAAACTAAAAAGAGGGGACTTCCCTGGTGGGATGGTGGTTGAGAATCCGCCTGCCAATGCAGGGGACACGGGTTTGATCCCTGGTCTGGGAGGATCCCACATTCTGTGGAGCAACTAAGCTCGTGCGCCACAACTACTGAGCCTGTGCTCTAAAGCCTGTGCTCTGCAATGAAAAGCCCATGCACTACAATGAGGAGAGGCCCCTGCTCACCAAAACTAGAGAAAGCCTGCGCACAGCAACGAAGACCCAATGCAGCCAAAAATAAATAAATAAACACATTTACAAAGAAGCAATACTGATTAAAAAAACAAAACTAAACTAAACTAAAAATATAGGGAATTCCCTGGTGGTCCAGGGGTTAGGACTCTACGCTTCCACTGTTGGGAGCCCAGGTTCAATCCCTGGTCAGGGAACTAAGAGCCCGCAAGCCTCATGATGTGGTCTAAATAAATAAATAAAAAGACAGTAAAAAGATAATCCAGAGGATGGGAGAAAATATTTGCATATTATATATTTAATAAGAGAATTGTATCCTGAATATATAAAGAACTGTTACAATTTAAATTAGATTGTGGTGATGACTGAACAACCTTGTGAACTTTCTAAAAAACACTGACTTGTATATTTAAAATGAGTGAATAAAAGAAAATATCTGTGTGTAACTGAGTCACTTTGCTGTACAGCAGAGATTGGCACGACATTGTAAATCAAGTACACTTCAATAAAAAATAAAATAAAATAAAATAAAATGAATGAATTGCAAGGTATGTGAATTATATCTCACTAAAGCTGTTTTTATTTTAAAAAAAAAAGGGTTAAAAAAGGTAACTAACACCCCATTGTAAAGCAATTATACTCCAATAAAGATGTTAAAAAAAAAAGGTAGATGCCAAATTAGGGTAGGAATTAATTCTTTGTTCAACTGTACTGCTGATGAAGCTAAGGTCAAAAAAGGTATCAATTTCATTACTAGACAGTGACTCACCGACTCAAGTACTTAGTAGCTTTAAGATCTATTTTCAATGACTATAGTTTACATATGAGGTTAAACAATTTTGTTTTTAATGAAAAATAGAAAAAATAAATAAAAGCGGGCAAATGAAACTACTGACTGCCTTGAAAATTACTTCAAAAAGATTTTTTGTTGCAAACTGTGAAAATGTGACCTCAGAGATTATCTGAGATGATCTCAACTAATGAAGAAAACTCATCTTATCTCTGCCCTGCCTGATGAGAACACCCATGCTGCTGCTATTGAGAAAGGACAAAAAAGAATGCAGGACAGCAACTGTCGCCCAATTGCAGGACAAAATATTTAGATATCATCTTTGGTAAGTGATTCTTCTATTTACTTCTTCATAAAAATGAAGTATTTTAATATTAGGTAACATTTTCAAAAAGGGCTACGATTTGATCATTCCTCAAATAACAGATTTGCTCTAAGAACAACTACTTTGTCTGTAAAAGAAGATTCTTGTAGAATTGAACCAAACACACTTATTAAATATCTTCAAACACGATTTTCAATGAAAAATAAGCAGACTAACTTGTAACAGTAAAATTGAAATTCATGTGCTCATAGGATCTGAGATAACTCAATACATAAAACACCTCTGATGAAAAGTGCAAAAGATGACTGTGTAAAAGGAGAATGAGACCCCATGCCCTCTTCCAGGTCTGAAACTAAGTTTTCTTACCCTATAGATGTCAAAAGCATAAACAGTGTGGTACATTTCCTGTCACCAACCAATCAAGAAACATTTCTTTAATTACGGTATTAGAACCATCCTGAAGAGCTTGTGAAAAATGCACATTCCTGGGTCTCTACTGTAAGTTCCCAGAATCAGAATTTCTGAGATGGGAGCTAGGCAGTTGACTGCTTGTTAAAATGATTCTTGGGACACTGAGTGTGAAAAACAGGGCTTTTGAAATGTCTGGAAGGGGATGGGGGATAAGAAATAAACAGTTATTGATAGATCAAATTTTAGGCATATATCTGTTCTTTGGTCTACTGTTTGACAAAAAAGTTCACCAAAACTGATAAGTAATTTTAATTTAAAAGTTATTCTATGACTAAGGGGTAACTAGGGCTATATGTGTCGATATGGATAGTTCTCAAAAATATAACATTATATGAAAGCTTAGAAGGTTACTTCTAATAAAATGAAATTCCATTTATAAATGTTTAAAAAATATGTAAAACAATACTATACACTGTTTATGGCTATATATACACATGTAGTAAAAATCTAAAAAAACATTCAAGAAAATGATTAAACACTTGGGGAAAAAAGGATGGAAACAGAATTCAAGAGGGGTACAAACGAGGCCTTCTACTGTTTCTAATATTTTGTTCTAAAAATAATAGATCTGAAGCAAATTAGGCAAAATGTTAAGATTTGAGAAGCTGGGCAGTAGTCTATCTATGCTTTTCTGTGTGCTTAAAATATTTTAGTTTTTCTCGTGGTTATTTTAGAAAATGCAGAAAGTTTAGGAAAGTAAAAACCCATTACTCACAATCCCGTTACTGAAAAGAGATTTCTTTCCATTCTTTTCAAAATGAATTCTACATAATTGAGTTATATCACTTTATATTAAAAAAATAATAAACTCAGATTCCTCTTACCTTCATTGTATAAACATGAGTTTGATCCAGTTGTTGGATATTATTAAGCAGCTTTATTCTCTTCCCATAGGAACTAAAATTATAACAGGATAAGCAAATCTATCATTATTTGCTAAATAATAATCCCTGGAGTATATAATAGTATATAATCAACTGTAGGTTGTTAGAATAGAAGTCAGATTAAAAGGAACAGTTAATAATTCAAACATACTCCTATTAGAAACCCTCTCCCTTCCTTTGCTTCTAAGACATGAAACTCTTCTGCCCTCAATCCTCTTCTCTCTTGGTAAATTCAGACTTCAACACCTCTCATACCTATATCACTGAATGCTCAATTTACACTTCAAACTTATTTTAACCTAATTGAGGCCAACATCTACCCTCATGATCCTAAATTTGCATGGCTCACGTAAGCGAAATCTCAAGATAGGTAAGTCCCTTTGAAGTAGAGCACAGTGATAATGAAAAAGGTTTTTGGAATCAGGCAGAACTGACTCACATCTGCACGTGGAATCTATATGATCTTGGAAAAGTTACTTAACCTTTTTTGGTACACTGACGTTCTCATCTATAGCACAGAGATAATACTATCTCCCTCACAGGGCTGGAGAGGGATTAAACAGTGTGTCCGGCACTGAGGATACAAAAGACTCAGTTCCTGCCCTCAAGAACTATAGGAGAATTTTAACTATGATTACAGATGTTATAGAAATTATTATTGATGTTAAATTCAATATTTATCCCATCAGCAGTGTTTTAAGGACAAGAATCTAGGAGTTTATTAGTATAACCAAGCGGTGAGTATGTGAACAAAGTTATCTAACTAAACTGGGCAAAGATGTTACATATAGGAAGACTACATTTGTTTGACAAACTGAGCCTTTGTCATATCAAAATAACTTTCAAAGTGAAATAATCATTGCTTACATCAACTAAGAAACAGTCACATCAAATGCAAATGTCTAGAATACAATGAAAGGAAACGCAGGACAATGTAAGACTTCTTGGCAGGGGTGGCTGTCAGTCACGTGATCAGTCCATGAATAGATTTTTAAAACTCTTTATAGTGATGAGTTGCAAAGTTCCAAGTTTGACTTATGAGCATCAGGTATGAATTATGCATGAATCAAGTATATATGGTTTTAGCTTCATTTATACCTATTGTCCTCTATTAGTAATTACTCATAATGCTCCAGTCTTGAGAAAGAATTTAATAGGAATTAAACAACTCAAAATCCTATAATTCACTTTCTTGCTCCATTTACACTTACTAATTGGTCTAGGCATGTTAGCCTGGTACCTGGCTGAAGCAGGAGGCAAGGGGTTAGCCTTTATCAATCCTTTAGCTAATTAGACTGAAATGTAAATCTTTTGCTAAAAGTCCTAGATAGACTTGGAGCCAGAAGTACTACAATTGACCTCTATGTTGTCCCCCAAGACCCACAGTAACTACAGAATCTAAGAATGATTTTTTTGGAATGTACAGAAGCATCATTACAGCTGATAAATCATTAAAGCAGCATAGCTTGTGTTTTACTATTCCCCTACCCTCATCAGTTTGAAATAACAAGCATAGGGAAAGGCCAGGCTCCAAGAAGTACTTTAAGGCAGAGCTGTAACTGACACAGGTTAAGTATAGTTGCACAGTGGAGCATAACCAAGAATCACAGCATAAAATAATACCAAACCTAAACCAACCTCACAGCCCAGTCTTTTCCTCAACTGATACTCAGTATTCATCACTTAATTAGAACTCAAAAAGAAACTACTGTATTCATAAAGAAATCACATGGGGGGGTGGGCAAAATGGGTGAAGGGGCTTCAAGAGGTACAAACTTCCAGTTATAAAATAAATAAGTCATGGGAATGTAATGTACTCCATGATGACTATAGTCAATAATGTTGTAGTGCATGTTTAAAATTGCCAAGTGATGGTATACAATTTATGTTTTAAGCAGGGCAAGAAAATTTAAGCATAACATGTTCCCTGCTTGTACTGGGCCCTCCCTAACGTGCAATGTGCATTATACATTAACCAGACCTCCTCAAAGTTGGGAATGCCTGCTCAACTGTAAAAAACAATGCTTTTTTCCTTCTTCTGATGCCAACAATGTAACTCCTTAGAAGATTAATTTTTCCTTTCCTAATCCTGTAAGGGATCTTGGTGACATACTGTGCCTATGTGCAGATCTGGACTATGTATCTTTGGTGAACTTTACATAAAATGTCAGTGTGTCACTTTGATGTGCAATCTGTTTTCTCGAAAATGTATATGACTGTTCCTTTGACTTCTAACAGGCAGAAGAGTCCTCAGAGTTTTCTAAAAGACTGTCTCTTGGGTTATAATCCTCAGGTTGGCTTGAATAAAACTCTCTATTTCTCATTTAGATCGAATATTGATTAATTTTTTGTTGACCCAAGAGAGTAAATCTGTTTTTTGTTGTCTTTTGTTTTGTTTTGTTTTTTTGCACAGCTTGCAGGATCTTAGTTTCCTGATCAGGGATCGAACCCTCACCCTTGGCAGTGAAAGCACAGACTCCTAACCACTGGACTGCCAGGGAATTCCGAAGAGAGTAAATCTTAAAAGTCCTCATCACAAGAAAAAAAATGTCTTTGTAATTTTGTATGGTGACAGAGGGTACTAGACTTATTGTGGTAATCACTTCGCAATATATACGAACATTGAATCATTACATTGTACACCTGAAACTAATATGTCAATTATACCTCAATAAAAATATTTAATTTTTTTTAAAAAATCACTGATTAAAGTATATTTAAAAAGCCACCCAAAACCTGGAGGTGTTTTTGTTTTGGCAAAGGCTATGGCAAAATAAATACTTTAAACAAAGATTTGGGCCAGAATAGTTGGACTACAGTAAGATTTTATTTCCATATTTCTTCATTTCTGAAATCTACTGTTTCTTACAACTGATGTGTACATTTAATGTGACAATATTTCTTATTTTTTTAGAAAAATCTTTTACCATCATCAGTTAATCATAAAACTGAGGAAATACAGGAGTACTTGTCTAAACTGGATTCCCCCTAGAAAGCAGAGTGTAGGACAAGAGCATGCATACAGTTAATTTATTTTGGATGTGAATCCTGGGATATGGAGCAGAGGGCTAGAAAAGGTGAAACAGGAAACGAGGGGAAAATAATGCAAGGGTACATTAATAAGTTGGTTGCACTGGACGACTGTGAACAACTTCAACGGATCCCACTGAAATCCTCAAAGGCAGCTCTGTCCAGGAGAACTTTGTCATGATGGAAATATTCTATATCTGCCCTGTTCAGCATGGTAGCCACCAGCCATAAGTGGCTACTGAGCACCTGAATTATGGATAGTATAACTGAGAAATTAAAATTTTCACTTCATTTAATTTTAATTAATTTTAACACATAGGTAGTGGCTGCTGCATAGGAAAACACAGCTCTAAGGGCTACTGCAGAATCCACCTCAGAGTTAAGAGGTGGGCACAAAAAGACATGACATATAGTGTTCCTTTTGGAATTTTTACTATTTTGTTAACTCATGTGTCCCAAGTTCCTGGAAGAATGCCTAACGCATAATGAGCCCTCCATAAATATTTGTTGAATAAATCAACAGCATTTGGGTCCACAAAGTATATGGTTCCCTTTAAAAGCAAAACTCTATTAGAAAAAATTCCATTCAGTTCAAACAATAAGCTACTATTATACATAAGAAATAGGTAGTAAGCGGGACTTTGGGGGGACAGAAGGGGCTGATACATAATTATGAAAGAGGCAAGATTAGGTTCCCAAGGATTCTGACCCAAAGGAGGCTTATTAAAAGTCAGTAAAATGTTCTAAAGTAATCTTTCCCTCAATCTACTTGCATTATCAATTACTAAACAACAGTGCATGAAGTAATTCAGTATGATCTTTTGTTCTGATTCTTTGGTTACTGTTTCCACAAACAACACTTAGCTAAGTGGAATTCCAGAAGAAAAGACCACATTTTACCACTGTTGCCAATTCCCTAATAGAAACAAAGTCTCTACTTTAAGGAAGGTTTAAATATTGATTGGATCTTCAACTGAGATATTTAAAGTGGACTTACACAAATCTAGACCCTAGAATCTCCAGTCACATATAGGGATCTCAACCTACATATATAATTTATGAAGGGCTTAACATGTGCTAATCACTCTACATACAATGTCTCATTATTATTATCCATTTCACAGGTGCAGAAACTGAAGGGTTAAATAAATTGTCCCAAATCATACATCTGAAAAGTGCCAAACTACTTTGGATAGTGTCTTTAAATCTAATACCAGGGAAGCATTCCAGCCTTAAGTAGCTCTAGAAAGACCTAGAAATATACTCAAGATAGGGTTGTAGCCTTGATTTTTCTTGCCAACATTTTTTTCCTATCAATTCTTCTACATTTTCTGGAGTGTATAATTCAATTATTCTGAACTTGAGAGTAAAAAGTTGGTCACTACAAACTTCATGAAGGCTTATTAGCAAAATTTTTAAAAACAGGAATCATTAGTAATATTTAACATAGGATTTGCACAGCAAAAACAAATAAAAACAACTCTTAGACAGCAGGTGTGGTATTCTGTTTTAAAACCTGTGCAGATTTAAAATGAGGACACTTAATATCAGCAATCTTGGGCTTTGTCTCTTCAGTGTGAATAAAAAGGTCTTAAGTATGCTTGGCTACAATGTGAATTTTATCATTCTTACCTTATTCCAAGGTCTTCAAGAAGAGACTCATCAAGAAAGGGCAGTATTGAACCTGTGATTTTCTTCTCTATGGAAGAAAAGGGAGGGAAAAAAATGAATGATTTCAATATTCACAGCACATGCTTTTGATTTCTTTCAATTTGGATCCACCAGAATTTACTCAGATCAACATTTTTTTGAGCACCCAGTACTGGCAACAAACTGTGCCAAGTACCACATTTTTGATTGCTACTTGGAAAGTCTTAATTTTATTTATTTTTAATTTCTTTTTTTAAATAAATTTATTTATTTTTGGCTGCATTGGGTCTTCGTTGCTGCGCACGGGCTTCCTCTAGTTGCGGTGAGTGCTGGCTACTCTTCGTTGTGGTGCAAGGGCTTCTCACTGGGGTGGCTTCTCTTGTTGCAGAGCACGGGCTCTAGGTGCGTGGGCTTCAGTAGTTGTGGCGTGCGGGCTTCAGTAGTTGTGGCACGCGGGCTCAGTAGTTGTGGCTTGCAGGCTCTAGAGCACAGGCTCAGTAGTTGTGGCATATGGACTTAGTTGCTCCGCGGCATGTGGTATCTTCCCGGACCAGGGCTCAAAGCTGTGTCCCCTGCATTGGCAGGAGGATTCTTAACTACTGCGCCCCAGGGAAGCCCGGAAAGTCTTAATTTTAATTTGATAACTATACCAAGAGGATTTTTTTGATAAACCAGGTAAAATTTTTTAAATTATTTGAGTAAATTATTTGTAGGGAAGTCCAGCTGCAAAACTGGCAGCTTCTTCCTGAAACAGGTGAGGTTTGGGGTGGGGCGGGGAAAGAAATGTCAGTCTATTGTTAGAATAGTCAGGTCAAAACCATAGCCTGAGGGATGCTCCACAAGTTGACTTAGTTCTAAAACCTCCAAAGAAAGCACACAATCTGTTTAGTAAGGCTTATATACATTAAAAATATTTATTTATTTATTTATTTATTTTGGCTGCATTGGGTCTTCTTTGCTGCACATGGGCTTTCTCTAGTTGTATCGAGCGGGGGCTACTCTTCGTAGTGGTGTGCGGGCTTCTCATTGCAGTGTCTTCCCTTGTTGCAGGGCACGGGCTGTAGGCACATGGGCTCAGTAGTTGTGGCTCACAGGCTCTAGAGCGCAGGCTCAGTAGCTGTGGTTCACGGGCTTAGTTGCTCCAGGGATGTGGGGTCCTCCCAGACCAGGGCTCAAATCCGCATCCCCTGCATTGGCAGGCGGATTCTTAACCACTGTGCCACCAGGGAAGTCTCACATGGTTTATTTTTCTTTATCTTTCTATATAGTTAATTCCAGATCTTCCTGACCTCAGATTCCAGAACACTGGACTATTTTCAAACAAACAAAAGTCTTTCTAAAGGTAACAAGAGAAAATGAGGATGTAATTTTCCAGAAAGAAAAAAACATTTAAATGAAAATGGCATTTTGGGGGGTGTTTTTCAAGCATAAAAAATATTCAATATAAAAAATCCAAACAATATAAAGTATAAAATATCAACTTACTCATATTCTCCTAATAATCATTAATATTTTAGATAACAAAATTCAAGACATTTACTTATGCAATTATATAATTTTACACAAATGAAATTATGTTGTTTATAATCTATTTTTCCCAACTAATAGGTCATAAAGATCTTTCTTGTCAATTATTAACAATTATTAATGATGTAGTTTCATCATTTTTAATGGTTGTCTTTTATTCCACAATACAGATGTACCATAACACATTTAACCAATTTCTTCTGAACCTTATGCTCCTCACCACTAAAATGAGTATAACTGAACCTATGTCACATAGTTATTGTAAAGATTTTATAAGATGAAACATGAAGTGCAGAGAATAGTACTTCACGCAAAGTAAATGCTCCATAAATTGTTAATCATCAATATTACTTACTATTATTATCAATGGATATTTAGACCATTTCTACTTTTTTGCTATTTATAACTAGTGGTTAGAAGAATAATCTTGAATATATTTCTTTGGACAGTGTACAAATGTTTCTGTAAACTCCTACAAGTAAAATTTTCTATAAGTAAAAAGGTATTCCCAAACTGTCCAGGGTTAAGCAAATTGATACTTCCATCAACTTTATTGGATTACCAATCTTTAAATATTTTTCCATTTAAATTTTAAAATCAGTGTTTTTAAAATTACTGTTAAGACTGAATGTTTTTTTTCTGTTTTTATTGGCTGCTTGTCAATTGTTCTTGTGTTTTGCTCATTTTCCTACTGGGGTGTTTTTTTCCTTGTTCTTAGTTGACTTTATAACTTTGGTTATGTTCTCCATTTTTTTTCTTTTCTCACTGGTTTGTTTATTCCCTTATTGTTGAGGGAAATCCAATGTATTTTGATGAGAACACTTGTTAAGGTATAAGTGGCATGAATTCTGGAGTCCAAAGACCTAACTTTAAAATCCAGCTCTGAAAAAAAAAAAAAAAAAAAAAATCCAGCTCTGCTTTTTTCTAGTTGTGTGGCCTTTGAATCTCAAACACATCATCTACTAAAAAATACACATTACAGTCTCTAAATTCCTGTGAAACTGTATTCCAAAATGAGGAAAGGGACCCAGCACCTGTGCTTAGTTTTGTCAAATAAAAACAAATTTGGACTTGCAAGCTGCTGTGTATAAAACAGATAAAAAACAAGGTCGTACTGTATAGCACAGGGAACTACATTCAACACCTTGTAATAATCTATAACAGAAAAGAATCTGAAAAAGACTACACACACACACACACACACACACACACACACACACACACACATCACTTTTCTGTATACCAGAAACTAATACAACATTGTAAATTAACTATACTTCAATTTAAAAAATCTGGACTTAGATAGGGACAGACTCTAATTAGGGAGAAAATTATTGCAATAGGGAGAACGTTCTGACCTCAGAAATCTGCAAGTGGCTCAAAATCAAAAGGTTTTTTTTGGTTGGTTTGTTTGTTTTTTAATAGGATAAAGTAGGAGCAAGCAGAGATAAGCAGAATCTTTGGAGAGGAAGTGACCCCAGTCTGACAGGACATTGGCTGTGGTCAGCCAGTTCTTAGGAGAAATTGATCAGGGAGCAGTAAGAAATTAGCAACTGTGAACACTTGGTCAGTTTTTACCAATTTAAAGCATGTAATGTCTTCTAGTATTAGACTGTGGTTCAAGAGAACAGATCATTCTGAAGACTGATGAATTAATCTACAGGACACCACTGAAATAGGCAGCCAACAATATAGCCAATCACATTTTGAAGACATAAAACTACTTCATCCCCACCTACTGCTACTCAAAAGAAAAATTCCACCCCAGAAGGGGAGGAAAACCAAGGCGGGGTGTGTGTGTGGGGGTGTGTGGGGTGTGAGGCGGGGCGGTGGTGCTAGGGAAAAAGAGAAGTGCAATTTCCTTCACCCATCAAGCTATCTTTACGTCTTGAACACTTCTTTAGTTCCTCCCACCCAGCCTAAGCAAACAGGGTTCCACCCCCCCAACTGCAAAAGTTTACTGCATTTGCAAATCACACCACTTTTCTATTGAACACTTCAGAGGGTAAAGCAGAGGTCAAACTTCATCCCCCTTACGGGAAGTTGAGTAGATTTCAAGTGGATGGATGCTTGAACTTAAGCCAGTAAAGTCGCTTAAAACTCACAACCTACAGGCCAAGTTGTGGGCACCTGGGAGTTCAGTGGTCAACCGAACCACCCCAGGGTTCAGATTTAGCGAGGGAAACTTTTGGAGAACAAAACATGATCTTTACTAAGCTCTGCAAGTACAGTCATCACGCATGTATTGAGTCCTACCCGGACGCTACGGTAAGGCGATGCGGATTCAGAGATTAACAGAAAAGTTCTTTCCCGGTTAGACAAACCCCGAGTTGGGAGGGGAGTGGAGGAAACAAACTTTAAAGCACCCAAATATACTCTCACGTGGCAAGTGTTCAGGGAGCTGCATCAGCAGAGGGGGGTTTCCCGAGCCTGGTGCGCTTGAATGACAGCAACCCTCCCACCAAGGGTCTTCTAACTAAAAAAGGAACCTGAGTCCCGCCTGTCCGGCGCTGGGGTGCCAAGTTCCTGAAGAAGCCCACCAGAGTTAGACCAGCTGCCCCCTCCCCGCCCCAGGTTCACAACCCCCTAAGTCCGCTCCCTTCCTACGGGTCCGCAACGCCAGACGCCCCATTTCTCCTCCCTCCATCTCAGGGTATCCCTCCTGGGCGCCGCCCCTCAGGTCCACCCCTGCGGGTGCCTCCCGCGTCAAGGTTCTCTCCCCCGCCTCAGGCAACCTTCTCCGAGGGCTCGCAGCCTCAGGTTTCCGTTCTCCGCCTCAGGTCATCCCTCCTGGGCGCCCCCGCCTCAGGTCCACCCCTTCGGGTGCCTCCCGCGTCCGGTCTCCCTCGGCCGCTCTGGCTCCTCTCTGAGGCCCCCACGCTCACGGCCTCAGGGAGCCCTCTCTCAGGCCCGGCTGTCGCGACCTCGGGTCGCCGGCCCCCGGCCCCTCACCCCTACAGCCCTGCTACCTCGGCAGCGTTCCAGCAGTCCAGAATCGCTGAAGCCACAGTCCCTTAGGAAGGAGCACACCTGCTCCGGGCCCCAGGTCCGGTGGTCGGGGTGAAGGTCGGGGCTCGGGGACCTCTCTGTGTCTGCGGGAGGGGTGTTTGGCGGGGTTCTCGGGCTGCCATCGCGCCGGGGCCGCTTGGGGGGCTTCTGCGAGTCGGCACTCTGCATGGCTACACCCAGCGCCCCGCGCGGCACAGTCAAGAACCCCGGCGCCCGACCCGCGCGCAGGCGCACTCGCAGCTCAGTGGCGGCGGCGGCGAGGCAGCTTAGTACTGCCAGCCTACTGGCCGGCCGCGCAGGCGCACTGACAGCTCAGACCTTGGGGCCAGGCAGGCCACCCGCTTCAGGCCCCCAACCCCCAGTCCCGGCGCAGGCGCAGTGACCGCCCAATGACCCTTAACCCCACCCCGGGGTTTACGCTAAAGCGAGTGAGTAGAAGCAGAACTAAGAGTGGTGCTGATAAGCGCGGGGGTCGGGGAAGAGTGTGCCCAGGACATCCCACTACAGTCTGGAGCAGGGGCTCTTCTGGTGAACTGAACTTCACATGAGTACCCCAGGCTTACCCTTGGCCGTGTTGGTAAAAGGACTACTACTACTACCACTACTAAAGCCAGTACACCTTCCCATCAACACAGCCGTAGACCCATCCAGGAGATACAGGGTGAGTGAGGCAGATTATCATCAAGCAGCGTGAACTAGTTTGTGGTCTAGGGTTGAGCAAAATATTTTCAGCAAACACTTAGCGCTTTACTGTGTGCCAGGCGCTCTTCTAAGGACTTACAAATATTAATTAATTTAAGTATCCCAATAACCTTAAGATGTAAGGAACTGAGGTACAGAGAACTGAGTGTTTTGCCCAGGGTCACCCAGCTAGGGAGTGATGAAGCCTGAATTCAAACCCAAGCAATCCAGCCTGGCTCTAAAGCCCATGCTCCTACTCACTTGCCAACAATTGCTCACTAACGGGAGTTTTGATATAAAATTATTTTATATTAGTTAATCCAAATTTTCCAATTGCTCCCTTACCCCATAGACCCGTGGGGGAAAGTATGGAGAGGTGACCTTGCCCTCCTCTGCACAGAAGGGCCAGGCCCAGAAAAACAAACCTTTAAACCACAGAATATTTTGAGAAAAAACAGACAGTTTTCAAGACTTGTGAAACCAAAACAAGGGGAGAGGGGTCAAAGAGACAACAAAGAGCATTTAAATGTGAAAGACGTATTTAAACTTGGAAATGGCTATTTGAAAATTTGTGTTTATAAGACTTGTGGGAAAGTCTGCCCTGACAGCAAGGTTTCTTGGGCAGTAGAAGGTGATATAAGCAGGGTTTTAAGTTTAATCAGTTGGGTTTGTTCAAAGCAATTGCTTTTGAGAATTTGATTTTTTTTGTTTTTGCTTGTTAAAGAGTATAATTTAATGCCATATTTACTATGTTTCCCCTAATCTCCTACTTTGTAGGGGCCCTAGATCTTGCACAAGGTGGTTTCTTGAGCAAGGTCACATGGCTAAGTGACAGATCAACATTCAAAGCTGACTCCAAAACTTGGGTGGTTCCTAGTTTGCCACTTCACTTCCACTTGGTCCTGGTGATCCTATTCCATCCAGTCATTCCACAACGTGGAAACAAATGCCTACTAGACACAGGCCCTCTGCTCTGGTTGTACTGAGAGAAGTGACTATTCAAGCTCTCCTCTGATGTCAGTCTCACCATAGTTAGGACTAGAAAAAACTCTAAGTTCAATTAATTTAAGGCCCATTGCTTAATGACCTTGACTACCCCCAGCAGTTCTTCCTTGCCCTTCCTTGCTTCCACCCACCCAGCTGAGTTGGGCAATTTTACGTCTGGCAGTGTTAACCTTGTGGTTTTACATCTCTGCACAACTTCCTCTTAAACAAGTGCCACTAGTTCTCAGTGCCACCTACCACCAATCCCTGGTTCTTTCTTTGAATCTGACCTCCTCAAGACATTCTTTTTTCCATCTGTCAAAATCCCAAAGCAAGCCAAAATTCTTTTTTAAAAAAGTGTTGGTTTTCTTGTCTGATAAAAATAATGCTCAAGAAAGAAAACTTGTAAAACAAAATGTGTATACACACACATACAGATCCAAAGATCACCTCCTGGTGTGTGCCCCATAAGTCTTTTTCTTTTTTTTTTCCTTCATAAGTCTTTTTCTGTTCGTAGATGTAGAAACTTGTCTCCAGATCTGTCAAGGAATTCTTTGAAAACAAAAAAAAAAGACACCTGGCAAAATGATAATAGCTACCATATTTGAGTACCTACTATTGATCTTGGATGGCCACAGCCTGCAGCGGCTTGAAGCAGGGTTTCGATTCCTGGTCAGAGATTGAGGTTGGGCAGCGGCAGTGAGAATGCTGAATCCTAGCCACTAGACCAGTGGCCAGGGACAAGGACCTGGCCCTTCGGCTTTGCAGAAATAAATTCCCACCATACATGGAAAGTAGTGAAACAAAGTGTTTAGTAGGAGGAAAAAGAGTACGTGTGGATGGACACATGGGCAGACTCAGAGAGAGAGTCGCACCCCCGTGGTAGTTTGAATCACTCTTATGGGGCATTTCTTCCGGGTTTCCTTTGGCCAATCATCTTGCCTTTCCTGGTTCTGTGCCTGTATTTGGTATATCTCAGGGTTTTCCCATGTGTGCACACGCATCTCTTAGCCAAGATGGAGCAGGAGCATGCAGGAGCATGCCTGGTGTTGAGAAATAGCAGAGAGGCCCGTTTGGATGGGCAAAATGAGTAAAGGGGAAGAGTTAAGCGATAAAGTCAAGGAGGGTGCAAACCATGTGGGAACATGAGGGCTACCGCTGCAAGCAGCTTTGAGGTCCCATCTTTACAGCTTCACATCTAGAGATGAAAGAAAGCCTCTGCTCCTCCAGTTCCAACATAAGTGAATGACTTCAACAAGTCTGATTGCATTAATTCCTGGACCAATTGCTGTGTTATAAAATGATTGACCCAAACAGGTCACATGTTACCCATTGGGTTAGAGGGTAAGGTCTAGTATCAGGAAGAAGAGAATTGGTTTTGGATAAACACCCCAGGTGTTATTTAAAAGATTTGGAAATGAAGCCCAGGGAGGTGAAATGATTTGCCAAAGGTCACACACATGTGTTAAGTGCTTTGGGATTTTAACCTAGGTCAGCCTTGAAAACCATTGTTCTTTTCTGTAACTAGAGCTGGGTACAAGTTCTATTGCTTTTAGGCAGTCACAGAGAGAGGCCATGCCATCCTATAGAGTTTTGCTTGTGGTGACTTCCTAGGTGTGCCTCAATGTTTGGGGTGGGGTGACCATGTATTTGGGGGTTGGGATGCTCAAACACATGAGGGAGTGGCCAGACTTCAGTGGGGTACTTCTGAGTAAACATAGTTGATGAATCCTTTTAAACTCATTGCTAAGAGCCAGTCTCAACACATATTTCAACTCATATTTTAGGAGCATTGGCTCCTAAATTCAAATGGTAGTTGCATCAGCCAGGCTGATTCCAACATAGATTTGCTTGGGAGCCCCTAAGATATGACAAAAGGTGAATTTGCCATTGCTATGGTTAGCTCTCCTGAAATCATTAGGAGGAAAGCTTCTGATAGAAGCCAAAACTGTGGAACAGACTTTGGGTTTTGATGAGACTATTCAGCCATTTGATCAACCAACCCAAAAGTGTACCCTATCTCTGCACTTTGTGAAAGGAAAATCAAAATGCAGTCAGTATCACTAGGAGAGCTCTCTAAAATGGAGCTGAGAGGCCACTGAGGAAGTGGGATTTTTGCATGTCTCAGCCTGGATGAAATCTGAACTTTGGCCACTTATTGTCTTAAAACAGTGATCCAGAACATCTGCACAATGTTCTAGAAACTCAAGATACTTATGAGACCCTTACCCTAAATAACCTGTCACAGTCTATGATACACTTACCAGACCATTACCCTAAGTAATTCATGAAAGCTGTCCCTTAAGGATGAATATTTCCTTTTTGCTTGAGAGGCAAACATAATTCTTACAACTTTAAAAACCTTGTAGCTTTTGCCCTGATTCTGTCTGTTCCCTGGAACACTCTTTTGGTTTTACCTGAATCTTAGGCATCGCAATTTTTACCAAATTGCGATGCCTAAGACCCCAAATAACACTCTTTGTGCTGTACAGCCTTGAAACTGATTATTGTTGGACATTACATGGTGTCAGAAGTGGGAGCCAAAGTGACTCACTTCTACCCATGGAGCTGCTGCAGGCACAAGTAAGGCACCTACAGGAGTCCTTTGTACTCAGTCATCTCTCAGTGGTCTTGGGTCTTAGGGGTAAGTCTTCTTGGTTCTGAACCTCCCAATATGGTTGAGGTTCTGAGCCTTTATTTGGGTGTCCTCTGTTGCTGGCTTTATCTGGGAAGGGAATTGTTCATCTTGGTGAGTACTCAGTTATGGGGAGTTGGGTTTCTACAGGCACTGCCACCATCCAGAACTCCAGATCAATTTATGTTTAAAACTTATGGGCCTTCCTCTTCTAAATTTCTTTCACATCGGACTAAAATCACCCACAACAACTTGAAACTCTGTTGGTCCACTTGTGGCTCATTCAAAATTTCTAAATTAGTTTGTGTGCTCAATTGGAGAAAAGCTATAGAACAAGACAAAGAGAACGGGAAGCATATTTCAATCGGTGTTTTGAGGCCTCCAATTGTAATAATGAATCCACTACTATTGCTTCCCCCAGAGAAACGAACTCTCAAAAAATTTCCAAACTAGAAAAATCCTCTGAGGCTTCTGAGAACTCTCTCTCTCCAAATCTGCTTTTTTCTGTCCCTCTGAATGTCCGCCATAAGGCTCTGCTTTCTATCCATCTCTCTCTGAACTTCCTTTTTTATAGCACTGAGGTTGATCCCCTGCAGAAGACCATCCATACTGCCCATCCTGTAATGGCGGCCCCTTTTAAAGCCAGGTCCAATGAGGACGGCACCAACACCATCACATATACCCCCTGGACTAAGGCATGTAAATCCGCCCTTCAAGCACTATTGATTGGACGTGCTAAAGGGAACCAACAACATTGCCTGGGCAAAACATAAACATTTTTTGACTTACATCTCAGTTAGAAATCTCCCTAATATAAAGAAGCAAATTGAGGATAAAGTAGTTGGATGGGTGGATCAGCCTGTGATGTCATTTGAATTATACCTTATGAATCTTTGTGAAACTGGAAATGCAGTTCTAGAGACAGTTCACAGTACACCCATTTCTTTTCATCATTCCCCATACCTCCCTTATTTATCTCAAAAGGCTTGTAACCTCTCTGGGAACTCTTATCTAGACCATCTCCAATTCCTAAAATCGGAAGGAAAAAAAAAGAGAGAGAGAGAGTGAGAGAGAGCGTGAAAAGGACTTTTAAAAACACAAGGTGCAAAAAAAAAAAAAAAAAAAAAAAAAAAAAAAAACACAAGGTGCTATAGAAGCACCTTTGCCCAGAAATCTAGTTCAAGGAAAATTTTAAAACAAAAACTGTAAGGCCTCTGTTTGCATCTGTCTGTATGTTCATGTGTGTCTATATATAAATATGTTGTGGCTATGTGGTATGTTTTCTTTGGATGGTATTGCTAAAATTAATTTGTAAAAGAGTTATATGTAATTGGCTTAAAACAAACAAGCAGTATATAAATTAAGTATACTTGCAAAAATATAATAGAAACTAACTGAAATGTTTCTCAAGTTCACATGATCTGGGATGAATCTTTAGTAAATAAAAGCTAGTTTAAGTTTGTTGGTTAAATTAATACAGACCTATCTTTAGCATTAGCAACATTAAGTATAACACTTTTTTTTTTAACGTTATTTATTTATTTATTTATTTGCGGTACGCGGGCCTCTCACTGTTGTGGCCTCTCCCGTTGCAGAGCACAGGCTCAGCGGCCATAGCTCACGGGCCCAGCCGCTCCGCGGCATGTGGGATCCTCCCGGACCGGGGCACGAACCCGCGTCCCCTGCATCAGCAGGCGGACTCTCAACCACTGCGCCACCAGGGAAGCCCTAAATGAATTCTTTTTGACTTAGAACTAACTTAGAGATATATTTCGCAGGGTCTCTGAAATATCTCAAAGGTTTGTTCTTTCTCCTTGTAAAGAAAGAGATATTAAACTAATTAGGTGTATTTGATATTTTTAAATTATAGGGGAAGCATTGTCAAATAAGAAGTAATGTTAAGACTTCTTTGTGTTGTGTCTGTATAGGTATTTGTTATAAGTGTTCCAGAAATTGTGTGAAATTCCTGTAAGTCTGATATGTCCTGATGTAAAATGTTGTCTGTCATCAAACTGAGGCTAACACTAAAAGGATAGAGTACAAGGGAAATGCCCTAGCTGACTTTCATGCAAAGTCAGCAGCAACAGAATCTGTAAATATTGTGACACATGTAGATGAGGTCCATTCTGCTTCTACAGAAGAATTGACCCCTTATTGCCAGACTTTCGCCATCCTGATAACTTGTAACATGGCAACAGCCTGCTTCTGAATCAGATAAATTAAGATGGGTAAACAATGGCTGTAAATTAAATTGACAGTGGGGGCTATGGGAAACCCAAGACAACTGCGGCTCCCTGGCAAACTCATTTTTTTAGTCTTTGCACTCCTTCACCTACCATAGCGCATTTACGATGACTAATCATTTAAGCTGCCGTGGCCCAAAGTACTGCCTTTGGTTTTGCTTAATCTCAGGTCCAGTCCCTCAGGAAAAAATAGACTGGTGACTATGTCTATTGGAAACTACACCTTCACAAAGATGTCCTCCAATCTTGTTGGAGGGGACCTTTCCAGGTATTGTTAACTAAACTTGTGCTGCTAAACTTAAGGGCATTGACTCATGGATTCATGTTTCTCATTTAAAGGAGGCACCATGTCCTGCTTGGACTTCACAACAGTCTAGAGACCTGAAACTGAAATTAACTAGACAAAGGCCAGGATAATGAAGCAGATGACATCCGTTGTAGACAGCTTTCCCAAGATTCAGGACCAGATGAATCACCTAATGTCATCCACTTAATGAGCCATATGAAAAAGCAAATAACTGCTATGAATGACCTAATACCAAGTCTTGGAGAAATACTAAAAGGAAAAATGACAGCTAGACATCTGGAGATGATTGACCACTCCTGTAAGATTCTAACTAATGAAGATTTATGAACTTCTCTTATTTTGAATGCCACTGAGGACTTGCTTCCTAGATGACTTATGGTTGCTCAGATATGGCCATAAACTTTCTAAAAGCATACCTTTCACACAGCCACCTCTTTCCCTCCTCTGTGGGACATGACTCTCTGGGAATGAGCCTCCCCAGCACAGAGGAAGTCGAAGCCAATGACATATAACCAAATGGTTGATCATTGATGCCTCCCAAAGAAAGATCTTGATCAAAAGGGGGAACATGAAAGAAAAATAAATATGGAGTAGGTATTGCTAAGAGAGGTCTCTAAAATGGACCTGGGAAGCCACTGAGGAAATAGGACTTATGCATGTCTCAGCCTGGATGGAATCTGAACTTTTGACCACTTATTGTCTTAACACAGGCATCCAGAACATTTGTCAGAAACTCAAGATACTTATTGACCTCACCCTAAACAAACTAGTGACAGTCTATTCCTTAAGAACAAATGTTTCCTTATTTGTGTCAGAGTCAATCACAATTCTCACCAGACAACTCTAACAACCTTGTGGCTTTTGTCTTTATAAGCCCTGATAATTCCTTCTTCTGAGCACTCTTTTGGTCTTTACCCAAATCTGTGTCTCCTGAATTGCAATTATTTTTTTAAAATTTTTATTTATTTATTTTTTGCTGCATTGGGTCTTCGTTGCTGCGCGTGGGCTTTTTCTAGTTGCAGTGAGCGGGGGCTACTCTTCATTGTGGTGCGCGGGTTTCTCACTGCAGTGGCTTCTCTTGTTGCGGAGCACAGGCTCTAGGCGCCCAGGGTTCAGTAGTTGTGGCTCATGTGCTCTAGAGTGCAGGCTCAGTTTTGGCGCATGGGCTTAGTTGCTCCATGGCACATGGGATCTTCCCAGACCGGGACTCGAACCCATGTCTCCTGCATCGGGAGGCGGATTCTTAACCACTGTGGAACCAGAGAAATCCCTGAATTGCAGTTCTTAACACCCCAAATAAAGATCTTTATTCTTTGCAGCCATGATACTGATTGTGGTTTGACAACTTCCAACTACGTGAGCCAAGAAACTTTCTTAGCTCCTAAGCCAGGTTGAGTTGGATTTTCTCTTTTGTGTGTGTGTTTTGTTTCTTTTCTATTTATTTTTTTCATAAATTTATTTATTTATTTATCTTTGGCTGTGTTTGGTCTTCGTTGCTGCGCGTGAGCTTTCTCTAGTTGTGGCGAGTGGGGGCTACTCTTCATTGCGGTGTGCCAGCTTCTCATCGCAGTGGCTTCTCTTATTGTGGAGCATGGGCTTCAGTAGATGCAGCACGCGAGCTCAATAGTTGTGGCTCATGGGCTCTAGAGTGAAGGCTCAGTAGTTGTGGCACACGGGCTTAGTCGCTCTGCGGCATGTGGGATCTTCCCAGACCAGGGTTCGAACCTGTGTCCCCTGCATCGACAGGCAGATTCTTAACCACTACACCACCAGGGAAGTACCATGTGTGTGTGTTTTGAATTTTTCTCTCATTTATAGCCAAAAGCATCCCTGATACACAACTTCAGCATCCAACAGGACTCTGTTTCAGATATTCAGTGTTATCTGGCTGATTTTTAGCTTGTAGTGACACTTGTATCCAGTCCAGTCTAGTCAAGTCCTCAACACTCATCCCCTACAGTCCCTAGTGAATACCACTGCCTGTCAGCCAAGTTCACAAAGATCATTTTCTCTGAGAACGTCACTGGGCCACACAGTGAGTGAATCCATGGTATTACGGACTGAATTGTGTCCCCCCCAAATCACATGTTGAAGTCCTAGCCCCCAATGTGACTGTATTTGGAGACAGGGCCTTTAAGGAGGTAATTAAGATTAAATAAGGTCATACAAGTGGGGCCCTAATCCAATAGATAGGACTGGTGTCCTTTTTTTTTTTTTTCTTTGCGGTACACGGGCCTCTCACTGTTGTGGCCTCTCCCGTTGCGGAGCACAGGCTCCGGACGCACAGGCTCAGCGGCCATGGCTCATGGGCCCAGCCGCTCCGCGGCATGTGGGATCTTCCCGGACCGGGGCATGAACCCGTGTCCCCTGCATCGGCAGACGGACCCTCAACCACTGCGCCACCAGGGAAGCCCCAGGACCGGTGTCCTTATAAGAAAGGATGAGATAGCAGAGATCTCTTTCCCTTTGTGCACACAGAGGAAAGGCCATGTGAGGACACAGCAAAAAGACAGCTGTCTGGAAGCAAGGAAGAGAGATCTTATCAGAAACTAATAAAACCATGCCCCGTGGAGTTAACAGAAGCTGATAACTAATAGAAATTGTTGAACTTTTTACAGAACAACACATAAGGGAACAGCTTGTTAAAACTGCCTTCATTGATGAATTTCACTTTCATTTTCTTTCTTTCTTTTTTCCTCTCTTTAATTGCACACCTTCCAAGCTTCACAAAGCCCAGTTGTTTTACAGGAAGTTGGAGTCAGCTCCTGCCCAGTATGAGCCAGCTGGGCGTTGGTTGGGACCACCAGCCCTAAAACTGGGCCTGCACAGCTGTCCAGTGAAGGGCCTTTTGATGTTAGAGGGCTGGAAACCTCCACCCTCAGATCATGCTAAGCACCTCCATTTTGAATATGCAGAAGCATGTAACCCAGAAGCACCTGTGCAGAACACTGATTACCTCACTTTTTTCCCTACCTCAAGTCACCTTTCCCCATACCTAAGACTGTTACCAAAATGAATTTCGGTCCACTCACTTGCCGCACAGCAAAACCAATTTACTGACACCCGGTTGTCATGAAGGAAAGTACAGCTTTTATTGCAGGTGCCAAACAAGGAGCATGGGAGGCTCATGCTCAAAAGGCCCAAACTCTCCACTGACGGGTTTCAGAGAAGAGTTTTTAAAGGCAACTTTTGGGCCGAGGGCTGCAGGATGCATAGCTTTCTTCTGATGGGTGGATGGTGAGGTAATGGGTGGCGTTCCAGGAATCTTGTGCTCTGCATGAAGTCACCATCCTCCACTTGGGTGGGGGCCTTAGTTCCTATAAAACAATTCAAGATATGTATCAGATTGTTATGAATATCTCTTGAGGAGGAACTAGGACTCTGTTTTATTGCTGCCTGTTGTCATTACTTTTCTTACTTAACTGCTTTTCCTTTGTTTTTGCATTCCCTCATTTCTCTAATTGTATCTGCTTGAATCTGCCCTTTGGAACTCAGAGAAGGTCTAGGAGGCTGAAGCCTTTTTCCTACATATGAAAAGTGGGGGACATGGAAGGGCTTTTGTACCCAGGAGGGCACTGCAGTGTCCTGCTCAAGGTGGTTTCAAGACCACCTTGCTTATCCAATAAATACTTCAATCCTCTTGCCTTCAGGGAGGTGGATCTGAGACTTGTTCTCCCATCTCCTTGCTTGGCTGCCTTGTGAATAAACTCCTTCTTGGCTGTAAACCTTGGCATCTCAGTGTTTGGCTTGCTGCACATTGGGCAAATGGACCTGGTTCAGTAATGCTAACTGTGCTAGCACCTTGATCTTGGGCTCCTAGGCTCCAGAACTATGAGAAAATAAATTTCTGTTGTTTAAGCCACCCAGCCCGTGGTGTATTGTCATGGAAGCCCTAGCAGACTGATACACACAGCCAACATGTTTGTACTATGTGACAACTACTCCTGAGTTGATGGCCTAAGGTTGGGCATTTTGACTTAATGGTTCCCAGTCTTTGGGCCCCAGGTTTCTGCTTCTGATGACTATGGAGCTGGTTACAACCAGGAACCCCTGTGCTATTGGATATCATGCAAAATAAAGTCTCATATATACTTGTCTATGCTTTCACTCTAAGTGTGCTGTCATTAACAAAGTAGATATTAGTTCAAATGTTAGGGAAGGCTTTGATCTTTTTTTTTTTTTTTTTTTTTTTTTAATATTTTGGCCGTACCACACAGCATGTGCGATCTTATTTTCCTGACCAGGGATCTAACCTGCGCCCCCTGCAGTGGAAGTGTGGAGTCTTAACCACTGGACTGCCAGGTAAGTCCCTTGATCTTTTAAAAAATATTCTTTTTACATAGTAATCCTTCTCATCTAAAAACGTGACCCTTATCTCAAGGAGAAGGTCTGAAGGCATTCTAGTGTTTGGGACTTGTTAATCACTGTGATTAACAAGGAAAATAGTTTCAGAATTTTTATAAAGGTGGGGTTTAAAGCCAGTAACCTGGGTGGGACTGGAGGGTTGTCTTTGGAGTTGCATTCGCATAACAAGTATATTGTATTTCCCTATATTGTGAGTTAGAGTACACCAATACACATAGTAGTATTTAACGTGCTCTTATTTACATTGTTTATAAGACTGAGAAAACCTCAATTATTCCTACTAGTGAGAAGTATAATTTACATGGCTTCAAGGTGGCTTCAAGGGAATTGAACTTTCCCCTATCTACTGTGCTCTGAGTATCTGGGAATAAGCTGGCAGTAGGTTCTGAGAAGGAGAGCAGTGTTCCTTGGAGAAAAAGACCCTTTTCAGTGCCACCTTGACTCAATCTTCAGGACATTGGTGAAAGCTGGTGCTAAGGCTTCTAAGGTGGAAAGTTTAGGGAAGATGTATTAAAGGCAAGTAATCTAGGGCTCCCAGGAGGCAACTGGGAGAGAGGGCTTGGAAGAGAAGGATTGAGTGAAGGGAGAAGATTGTTATTGGACCACATTAATAACCCCTCCGCCCCCCCCAAAATATTTGTTGTAAGCAACTTTTTGAAAGGAAATCTTTCAACAAGCTGAGTTTCCTCTGTGTGTGATGCATGTGAGAAGATCTGCTCCAAAACAGAAACAAGAAATGAGAATGTTTCACATGGCAAAGGAAGAGAGAAGCTTAAGGAAGACAGCCCAGGACTTCCCAGAATACGGAGGATATAAATCTGTCAACTCAAGATTAATATCAAAAGACACAGTATAGCTTACAGATTAAAATTGAGCTGTAGTCCATCTAAGGGTGAATGGATAAACAAAATGTGGTCCTATACACACAATAGAATATTACCCTTAAAAAGAAGGAAATTCTGACACATGCTACAACATGCATGAACCTTGAGGATATTATGCTAAGTGAAATAAGCCAGGCACAAAAGCAAAAATACTGTATGATTTCACTTAGATGAAGTATCTAAAGTAGTCAAAATAATAGAAACAGAACGTAGAATGGTGGTTGCCAGGGGCAGGAAGGGAGGGGAAAAAGGAAGTTGTTGTTTACTGGGTATAGAGTTTCAGTTTTGCAAGATTTTTGAAAAAGTTCTGGAGATTGGTTGCACAACAATGTGAATGTTAATGCCACTAAACTATATACTTAAAATGATTAAATGGTAAGTTTTATGTTATACATATTTTGCCACACAAAACCCCCCTAATTTCATTGAATTAAAAAAAAAATTGGGGAGCCAGAGTGCTTGGGTTTGACTCTTGAGACCTTGGGCAAGTTACTTAAAATCTATGAGCTCTAATTTCCTCCTCTGTAAAGTTTTGTTACAGGGCTTTATGAGAATTGAGTCTGGCACATAGAAAATGCTTAATACATGTGAGATATAATTATTATAAAAAGCAACCCTGGGGGCTTCCCTGGTGGCGCAGTGGTTGAGAGTCCGCCTGCCGATGCAGTGGACACGGGTTCGTGCCCCGGTCCGGGAAGATCCCACATGCCGCGGAGCGGCTAGGCCCATGAGCCATGGCCACTGAGCCTGCGCGTCCGGAGCCTGTGCTCCGCAACGGGAGAGGCCACAGCAGTGAGAGGCCTGCGTACCGCAAAAAAAAAAAAAAAAAAAAAGCAACCCTGGGACTTCCCTGGTGGTCCAGTGGTTAGGACTCTGCGCTTCCACTGCAGGGGGCACGGGTTTGACCCTTGGTGGTGGAATTAAGATCCCGCATGCCGCGCAGTGCGGCAAAAAAACCCCCTACAAAACCAAGACAAACCACCCCCCAAAATAAAAACAAAAAGTGTCCCTAAGCCTCTTTCTTCAATTCACGAATTTGACAAATGTCAAGCCCATACTTCCTTCAATGCATCATTCTGCACTTTGGGAAAACTACAGAAAAAATGTTCCACCTACATGGAGCTTAATTACTAGTGGTGGATTCAGATAATACATGAGTAGATTATAAATTCTGGGAAGAAAAATAAAACATGTTAAGAGTATAGGAAAGGCTGGGAAGTGCTGTGACCTGACACTTGAGCAGAACGCAAATGAAGTAAGGAGCCTGTGGGGTACTCCACTGTGTAATGAATATCTAGTATTTTAACAACCTTGCATCATAATGTTATAGATTAAATAATGCCTAATTCTTAACTTTGCGAACATTAGACTCACTAAACAAAATTAATTCCAAATGCCAGTATCTGAAACAAATTCAGCAAAGAAATAACAAAATTCCAAACCTTTTAATCTTTCCTGTATTTTTTTTCTTGAAAATACTAGATTTAAAAGAAAATGTCACATTGTAAACAAGTCCAGTGATCCATTAGCTTAAAACAGAATGACAGCACAATCACATTATAAAACCTAAAAATGAAACACTGGTACCAAACACAGCAGTTAAAGAGAGGCCTGAGCCAGGCTCTGAAAGATCTTTCCCAGAAATAGAGGCAGCAGCAGCTTCAAAGAGGCACAAAAATTGGTAGAAGGAGGAGGCAGCATTCAAACCATCAAGGCGTAAGAGTACAAAAAAAAAAAAAACCAGAGCAATAGACTCATCTTGTGAACAAGAGGTGAAGGATAAAAGGGCAAAAGCATACTTCCTGATGTTCTGCGAACATCAGACCACGCCACATGAACCCAGGAGTGTTAGAAGGGCAGTATTTTTTTTGGTTTTTTTTTTACGATATGCGGGCGTCTCACTGTTGTGGCCTCTCCCATTGCAGAGCACAGGCTCCGGACGCGCAGGCTCAGCGGCCATGGCTCATGGGCCCAGCCGCTCCGCGGCATGTGGGATCCTCCTAGACCGGGGCACGAACCCGCGTCCCCTGCATCAGCAGGTGGACTCTCAACCACTGCGCCACCAGGGAAGCCCCAGAAGGGCAGTTTTTTAAGTGGGGAAAGGATATTAGTCAACTTTAGAAGCACTTGGGCCTGCTTCTTGGCACTCAACTCTCAGGGACACAGGAAACACGTCACTCTAGTGTTGTTTCTAAACTCATAATTGAGCTGCTTGCCCTGACCCCATCACCTTGGCTGAACATAACATCGAATCTTGGCTGTGTCTGTTGCTCCCATGGATGTCCTACTTATGAATGAATATGTATAAGAGAGGTGCCACGGTGAGACCTTGGAACAAAACACAGGGCTCTCTTGGGAAAAGGGTTTCTGCCTTCCTCCTGGTGCTGGAGGGTCCCTGAGGGATAGGAGTTTGATGTGGCTGGGCCCCTTGAGGCTCCGAGTTCATCAGCAAAACTTTCTCTTTAGCCCCACCCACCCAAATCCTTCCCCAAGGAGGCCTCTGAGTTCATGGAAAGGCCAACTGAGAGAGCAGAAAAAAACAGCTGGGGAAAGAACGTAAGGGATAGTTTTCTTCCTGTGGCACTTGTTACTGACCAGAGTGACTACTTCCTTATAGTGACTTTAGACATTGAGAGAGTTTGTTCCTTAATCTGGAACACTGATTCTCAAATAAGGGGCAGGCCTTCCCAAGAGGGGCTCTTAAGACTCTCCGAAGCGGTTTTGTCCAACATAAGCCCCAAACTCTCTCTCAACTGAGATCAGTATATGTAATGACAGAAATTCCTGATGGGAGTATATTGTACATCTGAACAGTGTTAGAGGCACAACAAAAAGCTAAAACCCCCTAATCTGTGGGACAGACGTCAAAATTATATAGTGATTTTTTTTCTCATTAAGTTACAAATAAGTAGCTAAATTCCGTGACTAGACTCCACGCTGAACAGCCAAGAACGACAAGTTCACCCATTCAACTAGTAACCACACTAGATTAAAGCAATACAATTCTGTCCTCCTAAAGACAATTTCCAGAAAGACCCGCCTGTCCCAGTGAGGTAGTTGACACTAGGATTAGCACAGGCTAATCACTGTACGGTTTCTTAGAAGACTGGCTTTTCTCTGTTTCTTTCTCTTTCATAGTGCACAAGGGGTCCACCAACTTGTTATGAACAAGCATTAAACCTCTGAAATACTTGACAGTCTTCACTTTCAACTCTAGGGTGGCATCCTCGTCGCACATAAACACCGTGTGGGGATGCTACTGGAAGGCAGACATATGGTTCACTCCCTCCTCCGTGGCCTTATACAGAGCAAACGCCTTGTGAGCACCTGAGATGAAGATTATCATCTCTCTAGCATCCATCACAGTGCCCATGCCCACCATCAGGGCCATGGTGGGCACCTTGGTGAGATTTCCATCAAAGAACCTAGCAAGGGCTTCCTTGGTGTCTCAGTGGTTAAGAGTCCGCCTGCCAATGCAGGGGACACGGGTTTGAGCCCTGGTCCGGGAAGATCCCACATGCTGCAGAGCAACTAAGCCCGTGCGCCACAACTACTGACCCTGTGCTGTACAGCCCACAAGCCACAGCTACTGAGCCCACGTGCCACAACTACTGAAGCCCGTGTGCCTAGAGCCTGTGCTCTGCAACAAAAGAAGCCACTGCAATGAGAAGCCCGTGCACCGCCATGAAGAGTAGCCCCTGCTCGCTGCAACTGGAGAAAGCCCATGCACAGCAACAAAGACCCAACGCAGCCAAAAATAAACACATAAATTTATTAAAAATATATATATATAAAAAGAACCTAGCATTGGCCAGGATGGTGTCCATGGCCAGTGTCTTCACATGGTCCTAGACAATAGACTGGAGCCCAACTCGTAAAAGGCAATGTGTCCACCAAGGCCGATGCCTCCCAACAAACAGCTCAATCCCTCCCGCAGCCTTGATCTTCTCTTCAAAGGCATCACACTCAGCCTGTAGGCCAGGTGCATTCCCATCCAGAATGTGGGTGTTTTCTGGGTGGATATCAATGTGTTTGAAGAGTTGTTCCACATGAAGGCGTGGTAGCTCTCTGGGTGGTCTCAAAGAAGGCCCACATACTCATCCATGTTGAAAGTCTTCACACATCTGAAGGACAGGTCTCCATTCTTATAGTACGCAATCAGCTTCTTGTAGCAGACAAGTGGGGTGCTCCTAGTGGGGAGCCCCAGGGTGAAGTACTTGTCTGGCCCTTGGCTAAACTGGATGATGCAGTTCCTGATGTATTTGGCCACCCACTCACTGGCCTGAGAAGAGGGGTCCAGGATGGTGAGCTTCATCTTGTTGAGGACACCTCCTGTGGTGGCTGTAGAGACTGTGCTAATCTTTCCTTGTTTAATGATAACATAAATAATTTATTGGAACACAAGCATTAAAATTGTCAGAAAGGTAACATTTAGACATTGCAAAGATGATATATTAAGTGACATATATGATCCATTTTTACCTTAAAAATACAACGATTTTTTCAATATGCATTGAAAAAGTCTAGGAAGATTCACATCAAGAGGTGGCTACAGTGCAGCCATTATGGAAACCAGTATGGAAGTTCCTTAAAAAACTAAAAATAGAGTTACCATATGATCCAGCAATCCCACTCCTGGGCATATATCCAGAAAAGATGAAAACTCTAATTCGAAAAGATACATGCACCCCAATGTTCATAGCAGCACTATTTACAATAGGCAAGACATGGAAGCAACCTAAGTGTCCATCAACAGATGAAGGGATAAAGAAGATGTGGTACATATATATACAAGGAAATATTCCTCAGCCACAAAAAAGAGTGAAATGTTGCCTTTTGCAGCAACATGGATGGACCTAGAGATGACCATACTAAGTGAAGTAAGTCAGACAGAGAAAGACAGATGTCATATCATTGATATGTGGAATCTAAAATAATGGCACAAATGAACATATTTACAAAACAGGAACAGAGTCACAGATGTAGAAAACAAACTTATTGTTACCAAAGGGGAAAAGGGTGGGGCAGAGGATAAATTGGGAGATTGGGATTGACATATACACACTACTATATATAAAATAAACAACAAGGATTTACTGTACAGCACAGGGAACTATACTCAGTATCTTGTAATAAACTATAATTGATAAGAATCTGAAAAAAATATATGACTGAATCACTTTACTGTACACCTGGAATTAACACAGTATTCTAAGTTAACTATACTTTAATTAAAAAAAGGGGGGGGGCTGTAATGTGGAGCAAATGGACCTCTTACACACTGCTGGTGGGAATGCAAAATGATCCACTTTGAAAAAAGACGTGTATATCTTACGAAGTTAAACACGTACTTACCATTTGGCCCAGCAGTGCAACTCATAAAGGAATAAAAGAGAAATAAAATTATATGTTCAAAGACTTGCATACATATGTTCATAACTATTAATAGCCTCAAACTGGAAACAACCCAAATGTCCATCAACTGGTAATGAGATAAAACAAATTGAGTATAACCAAGGTATGGAAAATTGCTCAGCAATAAAAAGAAATATTTATACATACCACATGAATGAATTTCGGAAACATTATACTAAGTGACAGAACTCAAATACAAAAGATTACATGCTGTGCATACATATATTTATATGAAATTCTAGAAAAGGCAAACCTATGGTGACAAAAAGCAGACCAACAATTGCCTGGGTAAGTGGTAGGGAGGATATGCAGAGGGTGGGGAATATTAGAGGGAAAAAGAAAACTTTTTAAAGTGATAGAAATGTTCTATATACGCATACCTCAGAGATATTGCAGGTTCAGTTGTAGACCACCGTAATGAAGTGAGCCACACAAATTTTTTTGGCTTCCCAGTACATACAAAAGTCAGTTGTTTTTACACTATGCAGTAGTCTATTAAGTGTGCAATAGCATTGTCTAAAACAACAGTGTACATACTTTAATTAAAAAATACTTTCTTGCCAAAAAATGCTAGCCATCATCTAAGCCTTCAGTGAGCTGTAATCTTTTGCTGGTGGAGGGTCCTACCTTGATGTTCATGGCTGTGGACTGAGCAGGGTGGTGGTTGCTGAAGGTTGGGGTGGCTGTGGCGAGGTCTTTAAGACAACAGTAAAGTTTCCCACATCGATTGACTCCTCCTTTCACTTGAACACTTAGAGGCCATTTAGACTTATTACTTGGCCTATTTCAATATTGTTGTGTCTCAGGGAATAGGGAGGACTAACGAGAGGGAGAGAGACTGGGGAATGGCAGGTCAGTGGAGCAGTGAGAACACACACAACATTGCCATCTTATATGGGTGTGGCTCATGGCACCCCAAAACAATGATAATATCATACGTCAAAATCACTGATCACAGATTACCATAAATATAATAATGAAAAATTTGCAATATTGTGAGAATTACCAAAATGTGACAGAGACATGAAGTGAGCAAATACTGTTGGAAAAATGGCGCCAATAGACTTGCTTGATGCAGAGTTGCCACAAACCTTCAATTTGGTAAAAAAAACGCAGTATCTGTGAATCACAATAAGGCAAAGCACAATAAAACGAGGATTGTAGTGGTAGTTATACAATCATATATAATTATGATTATACAAACTATACACTTAGACTGGGTACATTTTATTCTATGTAAATTATACCTCAGTGAAGCTGGAAAAAATTCATCATAATATAAAACCTAAGATTTACACAATTTTCTTCATGTGAAAAAATAATAAAAATTAAAAAAAATTTGAACAGGTGACCTCTGGTTGGTGGGAATATAGTTTTTATTTTTTGCTTACATATATTGAATGCTATACAATGAATGCTATTTTCCATAATTAATCAATTATTTCTTGAAGTGATGATGACCTAACTGAAGTAAGTAAATAAGCCCAACTTGGTTTGGTGAGACAGCGTCAGGGTGGATGTTTGAACCTGGATCTCTATACTCTTGGCCATTATACAGGTACATTCCAAGCTTCCCAGATAAGAATAATAGCCTGGGATGCTTAACAAAACTGTTTGTATACTACACTTTTAAATCTGCATAGTTAATAAATCCTCAAAGGTGATTCTTACCACGGGGAAATTTGATGGAACCATTGCCTACATGCAGAATCTGAAACCTCAGGAACATTTTCTTTTATATTAAGGGTCTGTCATTGATGCCAAATAATCCCACATGTGTATTAGTTACCCCACCTGGAATCTATTAGCATTAATCTTTCCTGGAAAGTCATCTTCCTTATGAAGCTATCCCTAACTGGGACCCCATACCTGCCCAGAGTTGGGTGACCCTTGGTGGTTCCTTTTCTATCCCCGTAAAGCATATAGCTCTTCTTGCCCAGGTCTTTACTTAATTGGCACAACTGACACTGGGGCTGGATAAATTCTTTGCTGTGGGGGCTGTCCAGTGCACTGTAGGATGTTTAGCAGCATCTCTGGCTTCTACCCTTACACACCAGTAGCACCAACCTCCCATGCCCAGTTGTGACAACCAAAAATGCAAAAATGTCTCCAGTCATTGACACATGTCCCTGAAGGTGGCAAAATTAACCAAGTTAAGAATCATTAACTTGTCTCCCGTGTCAGTCTAAATAAACATCTTCTAATCAATCCTCTGCATAGATTCCAGATTTCTAAAACTTGCAGTTCAAAGCATAGTCCTTAGCCCAGCAGCACTGGTGTTAGGTATAAGAGCTTGTTAGAAAAGCAATATCTCAGGCCCAACCCCAGGCTCTGCATTTTTAACAAGATTAACAATCCCTGGTGATTCCTATGCTCTTAAAGTTTGAGAAGAACTGCCAGAAAGTCTCTAACTTGCCTGAGGGTTAATATCACTTGGAACAGAGGTTAACAAAATTCCTAAGTAAGTCCTTCTCCTGGAGATTTCATTCCATTGGTCAAGGGTGGGGCCTAGGAGCCTGCATTGTTAAAATGTGTCTCAGGTATCCTTATCTTTGGGCAAGTTAAGGAACTGCCAAAATAAACATTAGGGAATTCCCCGGTGGTCCAGTGGTTAGGACTCGGTGCTTTCTCTGCTGGGCCTGGGTTCAGTCCCTGGTTGGGGAACTAAGATTCGGCACGCCGTGCAGCTTGGCCACAAAAATAAATAAATAAATAAATAAATTCAGATTTTGTCATTATCCACATAAAATTAAAACCTCTGGGCTTCCCTGGTGGTGCAGTGGTTGAGAGTCTGCCTGCCGATGCAGGGGACGCGGGTTCGTGCCCCGGTCCGGGAAGATCCCACGTGCCGCGGAGCGGCTGGGCCCGTGAGCCATGGCCGCTGGGCCTGTGCGTCCGGAGCCTGTGCTCCACAGCGTGAGAGGCCACGGTGGTGAGAGGCCCGCGTACCGCAAAAAACAAACAAACAGAAAACAAAACCTCCTCTGTGGCTCCCCATGACCTGGAGCAGTGGTTCTCAACCTTAGGTACTCACCTAGGGAGTACTTAAAAATCCTAATACTAGGTTGTTCCTCAAACCAATTAAATCAGAAATCTCTGGGGTAGAAACCCATTCACTGATGTGTGTTTTAAAACTCCCCAGTTGCAGCCAATGTTGAGAACCACTGGAAATGACCAAGCCTGAGCTCCTTAGCCTGGCTTAAAGCCCAACTAGAAAGGTCCCTTTCTAGCTCTGCTTTGCACTGCACTTTTATATATGTACACTTTACTCCCGCCTCACTAAACTATCTGAAATTCCTACATCTATAGTACTTTCAAGTCTCTGGGACTTTCTACTGGTTATGCTGTCTTCTACTGCCCTGGCAAAGAGTTATTCATCCCTAACGACTAAATTACCACTTAGCCCCCACTTTAGAGTTAATCAATTAGTTAATTAATTAATTAAGGCTGTGCCGCACAGCACACGGGATCTTAGTTCCCCGACCAGGGATCGAACCTGTGCCCCCTGCGGTGGAAGTGTGGAGTCGGAACCACTGGACCACCAGGGAATTCCCTAGAGTGATTTTAGATTTCCCTGACAAACTCATTCAGGCAGAGTGAATCATTCCCTTCTCTGTGCTAACACCATCCGTCTTTGTGTAGACTTGTATTACTATATTTACCCCAGTATATTAATAGGCTACAAATATTATATCTTGAGGACAGGAACTATGCCTGGTTCACCTTTATATCCCTAGCACCTAGCAAAGGGCCAGGCATACAGTAAACAGCCAATAATATCTGTTGACTTAGTGAAAGTACTGTAAGCAACAAAATAAAAACAAGCAGGATATTACCTTCTTTAAAAAAATTTTTTTTGATTTAACATAATCTAACTACATAAAAATCTTAATTAGAAAAGAACTTTTGTTGGGAGGGAGACGCAAGAGGGAGGAGATATGGGGATATATGTATACGTATAGCTGATTCACTTTGTTATACAGCAGAAACTAACACACCATTGTAAAGCAATTATACTCCAATAAAGATGTTAAAAAAAACCAAAAAACTTTTAAGCTGTGATCCTCAAACGAAGAAATACACCTGAAAGCACTCCTAAGAGAGAAGCCTTTTCCTTGATTCAGAATCATAATTTGGTCCATTCCAAGGCTTTGAAATAATTGTTTTTTTTTTTTTTTTTTTTGATATGCAGGCCTCTCACTGTTGTGGCCTCTCCCGTTGCAGAGCACAGGCTCCGGATGCGCAGGCTCAGCGGCCATGGCTCACGGGCCCAGCCGCTCCGCGGCATGTGGGATCTTCCTGGACCGGGGCACGAACCCGTGTCCCCTGCATCAGCAGGTGGACTCTCAACCACTGAGCCACCAGGGAAGCCCTAATTCTGTTTTTTTATATGTGTCTATGGCACTTTTTCAATTTAGGTGAAATTTACCTAACATAAAATTAACTATTTTAAAGTGTAAAATTTAGTGTCATTTAATAAATTTACAATGTTATACAATCACCACCTATATCAAGTTCCAAAATTATTTTCATCACCTCAAAAGAAAACCCTATACTCATCAAGCAGTCATTCACTCCCCATTCTCTTCCTAGCTCCTAGAAAGCACCAGGAACATTAACTTTTAAGTTACACTAAGATATTTAAAAGATATAAAGCAGATAGTTAAAGAGATACAGATTCTAGATGGTTGCACAATTGCATCTCATCACACAGAAGAGCTCAAGTGTAGTTTTTTCAATAATCTCAAAAAACTCCAGTATTTTATTAACCATTTTATGTACATTGATATTCAGTCTTGAAAACTGATAAAAACATGTCCAGAGTTTCTTATAAAGACAACGTACAAATGCTCATTTACATTCTGCACATTAATAACGATGATGAAAATGACACAGTATTCATAGCTACATAAAAATATATACAAGGATTCAAACAGACGATGTTATTTGGCTTATAACATGTGTAGATACTACACAAAAAAATGAGGATGTAATTTTCAGAAAAGTAAAATGTGACCAAAATTACTTTTCGTCTTAAAATTTAAAAATAAAATTCCTAACAATCGTAATTACTAGTTCATACTCAAATCTCAGACTAATTCAAATTAGCCACGGTTAGACATAGGTTAAGTTAAATATATATATATATATTTTTTTGCGGTACGCGGGCCTCTCACTGTTGTGGCCTCTGCCGTTGCGGAGCACAGGCTCCAGACACGCAGGCTCAGCGGCCATGGCTCATGGGTCCAGCCGCTCCGCAGCATGTGGGATCTTCCTGGACCGGGGCATGAACCCGTGTCCCCTGCATCGGCAGGCGGACTCTCAACCACTGCGCCACCAGGGAAGCCCCGGTTAAGTTAAATACTTGTTAAATATTTTGCATTTAAAAAAATAAGGTCTGTGGTTTAAAAAACATACATTTGATAAGATTTTCTCAAAATTAATTAAGAATGGCTTATCCATGTCCTTCCAGATTCTGGAAACTCACTAGAAAAAGTGAATACCGAACAGCTGACTCTTTGGAAAGTTGCACCCCAAGCCCCGGAAAACACCCTTAAGGGGCCCAGTGATCAAACCCTAATGGGAAACTCATAATGCACCGATGATACTGAGAACAAAGAGGGGGAAGTAATATGGCATGAGGTGACATTAATGTGGTTTTGAAAAAGGTTTCAACTATTCTTAGGGAATCAATTATACATTGAGAATGACCAATCTCATGATAACCTCAAAAACAGTATCTCACATATTATCATGGTGCTACCTCACTAGTAGGAATATGGTTTCTAACAACTCTTTTCTGTATTTTACTCTACTGGCTTGAGAAGCAGCTTCCTATTTTGAGAATTATATGACATAATATAATCATACATAACTAAGTTAATGGTTTGGAAAACAAAATGATAGTAGTTTTAAAAAGGAGCAAGTATCTCTTTTATCAGGTTGTGACACCAGGCTAAGAGGGCTTAGGGCTGGAAAGCAAGGAGTGGGGGTAGTGCAGGGGTTCAGGTACAAATCTGCTTCTGCTCAAGGAGAGGAAGGGCACGAGAAGTGTCTGGACAACCCACAATGGTCTTGGCACCTGGATGTGGAGCTACCACACTGAGTCAGAGACAGGCTGGGCATCATCCTCTGGCCCAGATGCCATGGAACCCAACCCCTACTTAATACTAAATTAGGAACACAAACCCCTCAAACGACACTTACCAAAAACAGATTATTCACCCTCATATTACAAAGCCCAGAAGAATAAGACATTTAATTATTTTAAAAAGTGAGCCAAAAAATTATGAGGTTTCTCCTTACTTCACCTGAAAAACCCAGGGAACAAATATTTTAACAATTCTATGACTATTAATATGTTTAAAAGGCACTTAAAACATTCCTTTACAATCCAACTCAAAATACATCTGTCAACTACATTTTGGATAAATGTAAAAAAAACCCAACTTTGGTGTAACTTTTTTTTGTAACTCAGTGATATTTACTACCTACAGGGCTGAATGTTTTGAAAGATAGAGCCCCAACTTTCTGCAAAACAACTTGAAAGTGCTTTTATCATAGAAATGGGAAGGGCACTAATGATTTGCTCTTTCACTGACAACATCCTGTAGTCGTTTAAGTAAAACGTCATCATTTTCTTGACAGAGGCGTTTGGCAGGTGATTCTGCACCACCATCGATGGCTATTGCTCGCTTCTTGGTTCTCTGCTCACCTTGCCTTATCATGTTGTTGATATCTTTCAAACTCTGTGCAAAAATAGAGGACATGTGTGAGTAAAAGGGGAAAAGGGAGAAACAGCAGCCAAGAACTAAGCTAACTGCTTTTTCCTACCCTTTATCCTCTATCCAAAGCTGAACACTGGGGTAGAGATTATTTTTTGAATCTAGGCCAACCTAATAAGGGTGATTAGAACTAATCTTTTCAGGTGATTTTAAAAATTGGATTTACCTTATAGCAGTAGTTTTCAAAATGTGGACATGAGACCAGAAGCAGCAGAAGCATTTGGAAACTTATCAGGAATGCAATTTCTCAAGCCTCGCCCTACCCCTACTGAATCAGACATTCTGGGGGTTGGGCCCAGCAATCTATAGTTTATCAAGCCTTCCAGGTGATTCTGATACTCCCTAAAGTTTGAGATCCTCCTCCTGAAGCAGTGCTTTTCAAACTTTAATGTGCTTACTAATCGTCTGGGGAATCTTGTTACTATGCAGATTCAAATTCAGTTGGGCTGGTGTAAGCCTGAGAGTCTGCGTTTCTAACAGGCTCCCAGGTGATGCTGATGTTGCTGGTCTGTAAGGCAGCCTTAGAGAAGTTGCTCCTGAAAGCTGTGCATCACAACAGTCTAGGAGACCTGCCTGCCAGAGCTCTGTGATACAGGAAGTCTATGGGACAGGTATCTGTGTTCAACAAGCTCCCCAGATTCTGACCTATGACTGTGAAATCACTGCCTTACAATTCAATTGGTCCCATTTCTGATTTTATGCAAGAATTTCTTCTAAAAGTCCTCATATAAAATCAACTTCTATAAAGAAGAAATGCAAGCCTGTGCAGTATATCTCAGTCAACTTTGTTTGCTAAGCATAGCAGGAACTTAATAGATGTCTGTGGAACTAAATGAGAAACTAATGAGTTAAGGAGCTGCCATGTATTTGGACTGAGTTACAATCTGTCCCACTACAGTTTCTTCCAGTTAGTAGTGATTCTGGCTTCTGGAGACATACTGAGTGTATCTACTTGATAGCCCTTGAATTATCTGAAAACAGCAATCATGTCCCTATCACATCTTCATCATTGTATGGGAATAAAGATGGAGATAACCATAGAGCTGTCTGTGTAAGTAAGAAGAGGCCTCTGTTTTCAGACCTTTCACTATCCTGGTTGCCATCCACCAAATGAACTTTCACTTCTAAGGCCTTCCTTTACACATAGTGTTCCCCATGTCTGACCACTTGCAGGTGTTGCCTTACTGGTCCTTCTCAAGATCGTGCTTCAGCAGGGACACACTGGGCTCTTGGACTGAACTCCCCCGATACCACATCAATCGTAAAGGATTAAACTACCTCAACTGAATACACTGCTCTTGATCACAGGAAACTTGCCATAGTAATGGTTCATATTTATTAGCAGTAACTTTGCAAAAAAAGGGGTAAGATTAAAGATTACTAATTGGAAATCTGAAATCCAGTATTTAACACATGTACACCATTGTTTTGGAGTAAAGTTTGTGTGCAACTTACCTTAGAAGGGCTGCCATTGAACTTATAGAGCAGAGCACTCCTTGTTGTAAGGCCTGACCCATTTTTGTGTGGGGACACATAAATGGAGTGCTGCTGGGAAATGCGGCGCGGAGAGCCTGGCTGTTGCTTAATATGTGGAAAAGGAGAGAGTGGTGGAGCTTCCATCTGAAATAATACAAAAGTAAAGTTTTTATAAGATAAAAGGTTTTCTTTCTTTTTTTGAATCCCACCATTTTTATTCTGCACTATCCACCCTGTCCCACCCCAGCCCCAAGCCAGGTGAAGGGTCAACATGGAACTTTTTTTTCTTTGCCATGTTTTTATTTTTAAAAAATATATATATATTTATTTATTTTTGGCTGCATTGGGTCTTCGTTGCTGCATGTGGGCTTTTCTCTAGCTGTGGTGAGAGGGGGCTACTCTTCATTGTGGTGCATGGGCTTCTCACTGCGGTGGCTTCTCTTGTTGCGGAGCATGGGCTCTAGGCACATGGGCTTCAGTAGTTGTGGCTTGTGGGCTCTAGAGCGCAGGCTCAGTAGTTGTGGCACGCGGGCTTAGTTGCTCCGCGGCATGTGGGATCTTCCTGGACCAGGGCTCGAACTTGTGTTTCCTACATTGGCAGGCGGATTCTTAACCACTGCACTGAAGTGAAAGTTCATTTGGTGGAAGCCCTGGTTTTATTCTTTTTTTATTTTTTATTTTTTTTTGCAGTACGCGGGCCTCTCACTGTTGTGGCCTCTCCCATTGCGGAGCACAGGCTCCGGATGCGCAGGCTCAGCGGCCATGGCTCACAGGCCCAGCCGCTCCGCGGCATGTGGGATCTTCCCGGACCGGGGCACGAACCCGTGTCCCCTGCATTGGCAGGCGGACTCTCAACCACTGTGCCACCAGGGAAGCCCATGTTTTTATTCTTATTGCTATCTCCTAGTTAGGAGTCAGTTATACTGTAAGAGGTTATTTATGGCTGAAGAAAATCAAAAAATGGTTCATTAACCCTTGTTTTTCAACAATTACTAATAGATAAACTAAAATTTATTTTCCTGGATCTTTCAGGAAATTCTGAAGAATTCTGAGCAAGACACCAGAAGCAGTAAGCCAGGAGCATAGGAACCTTATGTCAATGCTCAGAAAGTGGAGCAAAGAGTAATCTATGTCCTAACACTTGCAATAAGAATCTCTCTCCACACGCACATACCCACAACCAAATTAGTAGCACAGAAAATAAAAGAGAGGCAGAGCATTCTGTGGGCCAGCAGGATGAGCCCAATATGGAACAAATCTCTTAATGAAATGGTTAAGACTTTATACTGAAATGCAAAAGATTTAAAGTGAGAAGGGACTCACTTTTAATAATCTATACAATGTTTCTATTCCAAGAATGGAGATGACTCCTTAATTAATATTTCATTCAGCATCTTCACTTGAAGCTAGGAAAACTAGTTTTGTTTTTGTTTTTTTTTTGCAGTACGCGGGCCTCTCACTGCTGTGGCCTCTCTCGTTGCGGAGCACAGCCTCCGGACGCGCAGGCTCAGCGGCCATGGCTCACGGGCCCAGCCGCTCCGTGGCACGTGGGATCTTCCCGGACCAGGGCACGAACCCGTGTCCCCTGCATTGGCAGGCGGACTCTCAACCACTGCGCCACCAGGGAAGCCCTAGTTTTGTTTTTTAATTGGCTGATAATAGATATATTCACAGTATAGCACATGGTGTGGGTGGTGGAACTGAGGGAACAGATTGAGTAGTCATGGCTTCTGAGGATAATCATAGACCATATTCCTTGAAAGGGACAAAGACAGAAATATAGAGAGATACATAGACACATATATGGCTACTGCCTGGATGCAGCTTCTACTAGATTCCTCTTTCTTATAACTGAAGTCTGGTCTCCTGTGAACCAACTTCAGCTTATACACTGATAATACTTTGAAAGGCCTGCTGGTACTGTCAAATCTAGAGTCTGAATAAAAATTTCTTAGTGTTGCTTCTATTATTGATTCAAGCCTATTTATTTCCTTTTCTTTTTATCTTGAGAAAAACACTTATCTCAGAGATATAACAATAGGAATCAAAAACAAAGGAAAAAACCACCAGAACTGTTTTCATTTTTCCATGTTCCCATCTAGTCCTTGCCCATATGCATTCATAATTTCTAACAACATAATCACAGTGTGGATAAAATTTCCATGATTTCCTCTGGTCTCTGTTGTATCACAGCCTTAATCACTCTAATTACTACTATGTTTTCTCCTATAAAATGTATCAGTAAGGTTTTAGCTTTGAAACACTTACTAGCAAAATAAACTCATAGTAATCCAATTATGAGTACAGATGTTAATAAAGTAGTAAAATACAAAACATACCACATGGTCCTGATTTGACAAGTCGTATTTCAATGCAAATGACTTCACTCTTCCTACATATATTGTATTGTAAAATTTGATAAGATCACCTCTTTCCTCTTTCACTGGTCCACTGGAACAGTCAGGTGTTTTTGTAGCATCTTCCAAATCTGTTAAAAGAATTCAGTGTTGTACAATGTAATATTACTCAGCCATAAAAAGGAATGAAACCAAGTCATTTGTAGTGAAGTGGATGGACCTAGAGTCTGTCATACAGAATGAAGTAAGTCAGAAAGAGAAAAACAAATACTGTATATTAACGTATATATATGGAATCTAGAAAAATGGTACTGATGAACCTCGTGGCAGGGCAGGAATAAAGATGCAGATGTAGAGAACAGACTTGAGGACACAGTGGGGGAAGGGGAGGCTGGGACGAAGTGAGGGTAGCATTGACATATATACACTACTAAGTGTAAATTAGATAGCTGCATATAGCACAGGGAGATCAGCTCGGTGCTTTGTGATGACCTAGAAGGGTGGGGTGGGGAGGGTGGAGGGAGGCTCATGAGGGAGGGGATATGTGTATACATACAGCTGATTCACTTTGTTGTACAGTAGAAACTAACACAACATTGTAAAGCAATTATAGTCCAACAAAGATGTAAAAAAAAAAAAAAAAAAGAATTCAGTGTTGTGATAGGTGTACCTTAATCTATAAGTTGGCGATTTGAATCACAACTCTCTCTACAATATAAAAGGAAAAAAAACCAAATAAACCCACATCTTTATGTAAGACAATTAATATTTTTAGAAAAGGTTCAGAAATCCATCTATATTATGGATAAATTAGATTGGAATCATAGAAATGCAAACACGTAAACTTAAGCTGGTACTCTATTCTCTAGATATCACTTCAGCAAGAATGTTTTCACAACCCTACCTTTTGAGCTCACTGTCACCGGTGGCTCTTAGAGGGGCACCAGCCCTGGGTTGAAGTTTACCTAAACTGAGCTTCAGAGTATGGGTAGCAGTGGCAAACCCTGAGTTTCAGATAACAAAAGCCTGCAGATATTCATACTGACTCTTTGAAAAAGGTGGAAAGACTCTAAAAGGTAAAGTGTATCCTCATAGTTTAAGGAAGAAGCAAGGTGAACTGCTTATGTTTATTTTTCTGCAAATACATGGCAGGTGACAGGTGTTCAAAAAGTCTTATTTTCCCACGCACAACAGGAACCTTAGTGCTGTCTATAACTGGCGTCCTCAGTTGTAAAATGATAGCTTGCCCCAAGGTGCTTTCCTGTTTATTACTGTAATTCTGGAGTAGCTTGTGACACCAGGCAGAACTTTATCCTCTTCTTTTTTGGGAAAGAGTATTACAAACCATCTTCTCCTTGTACCTACAAGAATCATCTATGCACAGGAGCTAAGAAAACTACCAGCAATTAAAAAGAATTCAACATGTGAAAAAACTTTCTCATTTTCAATTCTGAAAACATGGGTAGAAACATGCTTCCACCTTTGGAAAACCAGAAAAACTCAAACATGGTCCAAGGGCCAGGCAGCCACAGGGAACCTCCATAGGGATCTCCATTTGGATGTCTTTTTTACTCTTGCTATTTTTGCAGCATCTTAATAGGGCAGAAAAAAGCTATGTGATCAAATAAGTTGAAAAAATGTTGCATGGTAGTATATCCTCCTCTTAGGAATTCAGAATACATGTTAGTATATTAAAGGTTCTGAGAACTTTTGCAATTAGAAAAAAACACATGTTCACTTTAATTCCATACTTCTCAAATTTTCTACGTACAGTCGCTCTTCCCCATAACAGTTACTACCATCCTGGGGGACACTGTCCCAAGGCAGTAAACAATGGCTTAATAACAGCTGTTGTAGGTTATTCTTGTTATACAGATGAATTAAAATTATTATATGTCCTCCTTGGATTAGAAATTTCTGGAGGCAGTTACTTCTTCATGTTTCTGTGTTATTCCATTTCCAGTTGTTAATAGTTACATAAGGTAAGGAGCTATACTTAATTTGAAGGAACCAAACATTTAAAACTCTCTGGGACCTTGGATTCTAACTAAACATGATTTTATTTAGCTATTTTTCATTTAGCTGTTTAGTATTTTTTCATTTCAAAACAGAAAACAAGATGTCAGTTGTCCTTTAAGCAGGAAAAAGATCTCTACCTTCCCACCTCTTTAAGGACTTTAGCACTCAGAAATCAAAGCCTCAGTAGGCCGGTGACCATCTTATCACATATACATTAGGAGATGGAACTTATGAAAGACTGGGAAAGAGAATGAGATCTCCCTGCCTGGTGCTATAATTGTTTCAAATCTGTTTCCCCTCAGAGGGCAGGAGGGACCTCTGCCTAACATAATTTGAGGCACATGGTATACATTTGATATACTTCATGAAACGAACCAATGAACTATTATGGTTTCATAATTTTCCCTACTGTTCCCATGAATAAGAGGAATGTCTTTTTTGGATTATCATACAACACTGTCAAGCAATTAAAATGTGGTTTTATATAAACTACCAGTGAATGAGACTAGCCCTTAGAAAAAAGGAGATATTATCTGCAGAGCTCCAGAGAGACATGCTGAAATTTTTAGCCTGGATCTCTGGCTTCAGAATTTTCCAAGGATCTGAAGTGAAAGTGGGAAGGGAGAAGGCAAATTACCCCAGGGCTGCAGGTGGCCAACAACTGCAACCATAATACATGCTTAATTTTATATCCCAGGACAATATAAATGCATTCAGGGGAAAAGACATTGAGGGCACCGTAGATACCCATTTCTCAGGGGAACTGGTTTCAGAGGATGGGCACGCCCAAATTGTTTGGGATGCACAAATTAATGAAACCCCTATCCATCACCCCCAGAGGAGCTGCTCAAGTGACTGATGCTGGTTTCTTTGTATACTGTCATTAGGCTTCAGTCTGAGAAGAGGCATAAATAGTGATTCTTACCACTTAAAAATGGAGAAAGTAAAGAAGAAAAATTATTTTAAGATGAAAGTAAGAAAGAAGATCACAATTTATTTATAAATTCAAGGGTCAGGTTGAGATATGATGGGCTTGATCAGCACAGCAGCACTCCCCTGGAGTAAGCATTTAGTATTTATTTTATATTTCTCCTACCACGTCCTTCCTTACCGTTTTTGCTCCTCACCGTTAACAGTGTGCAGTAAATATTTCAGACTGGCTTTCGGATTGAGAGGGCAGTGCCATTTAGCTCCAGTTATGCAAGAGCCACTGACCACACACCAATTCAAAACTACTACAGTGGTTTTAGACCATTTTGGCAGTTTCTCATGAGCTCTAAAGGGCATCATTATAATCTAAAACCAAGTAAATCTTGTTTAGATTAAACAGTCTAGAAAGAAAATGTGCTCCATCCGTATCTTGGTTGTCTATCTGGTGACTATAAAATAGTTTTAATGTGAATAAAGTCACTTAATTATCAATTTGCAGGTATCAATGTTATACATCTCACATGGAAACAGAATTTTTGTCCCTTGAGAGGATTTGCTTTAACTGTTTTTGTGTGTGTGACCTAGTTTTCAACATTTAAAGGATTTTATGTAAGGAATATAGCCTTAGAAAAATTAGCTTAAAAAAAAAGACATTTAAAGAGCCATATACTCATGAATAAAATACAATAAATTTTATATTGCTTATAAACAAAATAATAAATAATAACTACTACTTACTGAGGCCTTACTATGAGCAGGCCTTGTATTAAACACCACACACATGCATCATTTTTTTTTTAATTCTGAAAACAAGCCTCTGAGGAAGTACTGTAAAGTTTTCAATTTACTATCATACACTTGGGCATTATGTTTGTGTTACTTAATTAAGCTATAATCTGGGTCTCTCAAATGTTCTAATCAAGAATGCCAGTCTGGGGACTTCCCTGGTGGTCCAGGGGTTAAGACTCCGTGCTCCTGATGCAGGGGGCCTGGGTTTGATCCCTGGTCAGGGAACTAGATGCCCCATGCCACAACTAAAAAAGATTCCACATGCTGCAATGAAGATCCTGCGTGCCGAAACTAAGACCCAGCGTGGCCAAGTAAATAAATAAATATTAAAAAAAAAAAAAAAAGAATGCCAGTCTGGGGTGCTCTGCTAATATGATAATGAATGCACAGTCCATGAGTATCCAGCTAGTGTTTTAATCAGGTAGCTCATTCTCCACAGGTGGCTACTATAGGGCTTCTGTTAGGCATATCTCCATCAATGACCAATGCTCAACATCACTAATTATTAGAGAAATGCAAATCAAAACTACAATGAGGTATCACCTTACATGGGTCAGAATGGCCATCATCAAAATATCTACAAACAGGGTTTCCCTGGTGGCACAGTGGTTAAGAATCTGCCTGCCAATGCAGGGAACAAGGGTTCGAGCCCTAGTCCAGGAAGATCCCACATGCCGCGGAGCAACTAAGCCCGTGTGCCACACCTACTGAGCCTGCGCTCTGGAGCCTGTGAGCCACAACTACTGAGTCCATGCACCTAGAGGCCATGCTATGCAACAACAGAAGCCACCGCAATGAGAAGCCCACGCACCGCAACGAAGAGTAGCCTCCGCTCACCTCAACTAGGGAAAGCCCATGCACAGCAACAAAGACCCAATGCAGCCAAAAATAAAATAAAATAAACAAAAAACAAAAAAACCCCCACAATTCACTTAAAAAAATCTACAAACAATAAATGCTGGAGAGGGTGTGGAGAAAAGGGAACTCTCTTGCACTGTTGGTGGGAATGTAAATTGGTACAGCCACTATGGAGAACAGTATGGAGGTTCCTTAAAAAACTAAAAATAGAACTACCATATGACCCAACAACCCCACTACTGGGCATATACCCAGAGAAAACCATAATTCAAAAAGACACATGCACCCCAATGTTCACTGCAGCACTATTTACAATAGCCAGGACATGGAAGTAACCTAAATGTCCATCAACAGAGGAATGGATAAAGAAGATGTGGTACATATATCCAATAGTATATTACTCAGCCATAAAAAGGAATGAAAGTGGGTCTTATGTAGAGACGTGGATGGACCTAGAGACTGTCATACAGAGTGAAGTAAGTCAGAAAGAGAAAAACAAATATCGTATATTAATGTATGTATGTGGGATCTAGAAAAATGGTATAGATAATCTTATTTGCAAAGCAGCAAGAGACACAGATGTACATAACAAGTGTATGGATACCAAAGGGGAAAGGGGGGTGGGTAGGATGAATTGGGAGATTGGGATTGACATATATAAACTACTGATACTATGTATAAAATAGATAACTAATGAGAATCTACTGTATAGCTCAGGGAACTCTACTCAATGCTCTACTGTGACCTAAATGGGAAGGAAATCCAAAAAAGAGGAGATATATGTATACACATAGCTGATTCACTTTGCTGTACAGTAGAAACTAACAAAACACTGTAAAGCAACTATACTCCAATAAAAATTAATTAAAAAAAATAAAATTGCATTAAAAAAAAACTTAGGAATAAACCTCACCAAGGAGGTGAAAGACTTACATGCTGAGAACTACAAAACATTCATAAAGGAAACTGAAGATGATTCAAAGAAATGGAAAGATATCCCATGCTCTTGTTTTTTTTTTTTTTTTTTTTCATGCTCTTGGATTGGAAGATTTAATATGGTTAAAATGACATGGTACCCAAAGCAAATATTACATCTATAGATGTAATATGATCCCTATCAAATAACCCATGAATTTTCCACAGAACTAGAACAAATAATCCTAAAATTTATATGGAACCATAAAAGACCCAGAATTGTCACAGCAATCCTGAGGAAAAAGAACAAAGCAGGAGGCATAACCCTCCCAGACTTCAGACAATACTACAAAGCTACAGTAATCAAAACAGCATGGTACTGGCACAAAAACAGACATATGGATCAATGGAACAGAACAGAGAGCCCAGAAGTAAACCCACACACCTATGATCAATTAATCTTCAACAAAGGAGGTAAGAATATACAATGGGGAAAAGACAGTCTCTTCAGCCAGTGGTATTGGGAAAGCTTGACAGCCACATGCAAACCAATGAAGTTAGAACACACCCTCACAGCATACACAGAAAAACCCCTCAAAATGGCTTAAACACTTAAATTTAGGACATGACACCATAAAGCTCCTAGAGGAGAACATAAGCAAAACATTCTCTGACATAAATCATACCAATGTTTTTTAAGGTCAGTCTCCCAGGGCAACAGAAATAAAAGCAAAAATAAACAAAGGGGACTTAATTAAACTTATAAGCTTTTGCACAGCAAGGGAAACATAAACAAAAAGACAATGTATGGGGAATTCCCTGGCAGTCCAGTGGTTAGGACTCTGCGCTTCCACTGCAGGGGGCACGGGTTCGATCCCTGGTTGGGGAACTAAGACCCTGCAAGCCACGCAGCGCAGCCAAAAAAAAAAAAAAAAAGTCTACAAATAAAAATGCTGGAGGGGGTATGAAGAAAAGGGAACCCTCCTACACTGCTTGTGGGACTGTAAACTGCTGCAGCCACTATGGAAAACAGTATGGCAGTTCCACAAAAAACTAAAAATAGAGTTGCCATATGATCCAGCAATCCCACCCCTGGGCACATATCCAGACAAAACTATAATTTGAAAAGATACATGCACTCATATGTTCATTTACAATAGCCAAGACATGGAAACAACCTAAATATCCATCGACAGATGAATGGATAAAGAAGATGTGGTATATAGACACAATGGATTATTACTCAGCCACAAAAAAGAATGAAATAATGCCATTTGCAGCAACATGGATGGACCTACAGATTATCATACTAGCAAAGTAAGTCAGAAAGAGAAAGACAAATACCATATGATATCACTTATATGTGGAATCTAAAATATGACAGAAATGAACATATCTACAAAACAGAAACAGACTCACAGATGTATAGAACAGATTTGTGGTTGCCAAGTGGGGGTGGGGGAGGGAAGGATCGGGAGTAGAATTAGCAGATGCCAAACTATTATATGTAGGATGGATAAATAACAAAGTCAGATGCAAACTACTGTATGTAGGATGGATAAATAACAAAGTCCTACTGTGTAGCACAGGGAAATATATTCAATATCCTATGATAAACCATAATGGAAAAAAATATGAAAAAGAATATACATATGTATTAAAAATAAAAAAGATTGATTAACATATTTGAGACACTACCCGCAACAGCATGATAGTCATGAGAGATCCAGTGAGGTCTGTGGGGCTTTACTATTACGAATGATGCCCAGGCCTGAACTCTGACGCATGTTGTTTGCTTGATCTTGGCTTTAAGTTTAACAGAATCCTGCTCTGGAATCTTGGCATCTACTTTGAGTGAACCTTTTATGTGAGGAGGTGGTTGGTCAGGTGGCATAGGATGCATAAACTGTGTGTTTTTTTAAATAGTAATTATTTTATTCCTAATTATGAATTTGTTTATAGAACCAGAACTCTTCTTCCCAAGGTGGTGTTCTTTGGTGTGTCCAAGTCTAGGTCATAGCATCTAGCCAGAGCTCCAGGCACTGGAACTTGTCTTATCTGAACACAGACTTGCGAGACTGTATCCTCCTCAATAACTTTGTCCCTTTTTTGGTGCCGGAATTCCTCAGTCTATTATCACTGGATACTCTCCCTGCTCTGTGCCATCACCACTGGACAGGATCTTAAGAATGGTTTTTTGTTTGCCTGCTAATAAATATCTAGTTAATAAATGTATATAAAACAGAACTGGACCTGAAATCTTTATGTTGTAGAGAGGGTAGCTAACCTTCAGTTACCTCAAGCTTTATCATCAAACTTAATAAATTCTGTCTTGAACTTCACTGCTCCTTGTATCCCAAACACTCGCTAGCAGTTACTTTGTTTCTCATAGAACACACAGTTTCCCAGCTAACCTGATGCCTGGTTTTGCAAGGACAGAAAAACCACCCAGGACAGGTGAGCAACATGTATAACAAAAATAGGTAGGTTATTTTTTTGTATTTTGTCAGGTTTACTTCCTAATGTACTTCTTCTCATTGCCTTGAAAAGGCTCAGGGATAATTTATCTATGTAAAAAGAACTGAGTTTGGCCTGTGTAACCTTAGATGGGATCAGATTCTAGGACATTATTATTCAAGAATTTTTTGTTAAGATCTTAAAAGTTCAGATCCCAGTAGACACCATAATTATCATGGATATTTGGGTAATTAAAAAAAAATGTCTTTGACCCAGTCAATTTTCTCTAAGAATTTACCCTAAGGATGTGGACCAAAGATCAACCTACAATGATGTTCCTTGCAAAGCTGTGTATAATTGGAAACAACCTAAAAGTCCCACACTGTGAAATTAAATAAATTACAGTACTTATATACACATGTACACATATATATACATTAAGTGATAGAAAGTGAGACAAGGAAAAGGAGACAGATGAGACAAGGAAAAGAGATGGGCTGAAAAGGCATTTTTACAACTTATCAACATATGAATACTGAATATTTGATTCTTCTTTCTTTCAAAAAAATTACTAGTGCCTGAAGTCTTAGCATGATGGTAGTAACAAGGTGGCGACCTTGCTTTTGCTGATGGTGGCAGAATACCTATACACTTATTAATGAACAGGACATTTCCTTAATGTTCTCCACAGGCAAATCACTGACAGCTATCTTACTTTCCCTGTCATTCAGATTTAGTTTTGAATTTTATTGTCTTTTATGAGTTTTTATTAATGTGTATAAGTATACTAGAAAACTTCTAAAACACAGTTAACATGCGATAAATTAATGGTTTCAATACACAACTTCTGTGGAGGGAGGTACCTGACCCATATTTATCTCAAAGTCATTTGCTTCTTTCCAACACATATGCATTATCCACCCCACCTACACAATTAACTCCAGGACATCCACTGTATTATATACAATGTAACCAACAGTGTACTACATATAGAATCTTAAATTGGGCAACTTACCACAATCTGTCATTTCAAAATCACCATTTAGGTTTTTATCGTATGTCACAACTTCTCTTGGAATACTTTTCAACAGTACACTTCTGTAAACCTATATAGATCAGAGGGGACAAAAAGGACTGCTGAGTCACAAAGAGGCACAGGTTAAGCAAAACCAAAATAAGAACAAGATATCAAGCCAATTAAAAAGTATTTGTCTGTACGGGTGATAATCAAGGGCAAGATGTTAGTAGCCCTTGGTAAATGCAGATTACGGCAAACATCTTAGAAGAGGGGATACTGAAGCAGAGCTTACCACCTGAAATATAACCACTGCAGAAGGTTACAAAATAGAAGAATTAAGTAAGGAGCAACTAAACACTGATGAGAAGATTTTGCCAAATAAAAGCAACTTAAAAGATATGAACCTATTCCTTCTTCTTTTTAATTTCTTACATGAGACTCATTTGATCTCACTGGGGCTTGTTTTCCTGCTCCCATCCCACACCCATCTCCTTTCACATGGCCACATGAAAATCTGTTCCCCTCCCTGCCCCTAAACTGTTTTTAACCTCCAAGGTAGCTGAAAGGAATGATCCATTCCCCCTCATCCTATGGATATCGGTATTGAGAGAATATTTAGGAAGCTGTGGCTTAAACCATTTTTGACCCACATTAACTTAATGATCTTAAGGGATACTCTGAACCTCTCTAAGCTCTGTTCCTAAGGGATTTTTCTGAAGAGGCCTGGAAACCAGGCCTCTTCCACCCTGTCACAGGGTGTAAGAAATGCCTATACTTGGCTCTTCTAATATCTCTATATTGCTAGCAGTGTATCTGGGGCTTAAGTAAAGAAGTGAAACTATCTGTGGGGCTCTGATAGAAGGGGGTATGGCTACTGGTACTGGGGCCAGGGATATCTGAGCTACCACATCTCTCTTTTTGTCTAAGGTGGCAGATCACTGGGCCAGAGAAGAGGCCATTATGCTCCTTTAGAGCAGAGCAATCAGGTTCTTGAATGACCAAGGCCTTAAGGTAACCTAATCCTGTGTTCTTCAGCTACAATAATAACAATAATATAGAGCTAACAGTTATTAAATGCTTACTATGTGCCAGGTCACGCTAACATTTTATATTTCCATGACTGAAAGACTGTACAGAATTCTCACCAGGGCTATTATATCAGAAATGCCTGATATCTATTCAAAGATGCAAACATTAAGATTCTTATCAGATGGAAAAAGAAGCTAGACTTAATTTAATATATCCTCAAATTTCACTGGATTTAAACATCATCAGAGAATCAAGTCTTATATGATTAAAGAATATTATTATTATAAATATTTTTCATTAGTGAAAAATGTCCCTACTCAAATAAATGAACAAATGGAATAAGAGAACGTGTGAGAAGTATATGCATATATAATATATAGGGACTTCCTTGGCGGTGCAGTGGTTAAGAATCCGCCTGCCAATGCAGGGGAAACGGGTTCGATCCTTGGTCCGGGAAGATCCCACATGCGGTGGAGCACCTAAGCCCGTGCGCCACAACTACTAAGCCTGCGCGCTAGAGCCTGTGAGCCAACTATTGAGCCTGTGTGCCACAACTACTTAAGCCCGTGTGCCTAGAGCCTGTGCTCTGCAACAAGAGAAGCCACTGCAACGAGAAGCCTGCACACCGCAACGAAGAGTAGCCGCCACTTGCCGCAACTAGACAAAGCCCATGTGTAGCAATGATGACCTAATGCAGCCATAAATAAATAATAAATAAATAAATAAATAAATAATATAGATTAGTCAGAAACAGCAAGATTTTTGGCTTCCACTGAAACTGTTTTTTAATTAAAACTGTCTCGAGTTTAATGGTGTCCATTAAACCAAAAAATCTATAGTAAAACTAGAAAAGAAGTTTACCTTTTACATGACTTGTCAGCAGAGAAATAGTACAAATCTATTTTGGGACAGGAGGAAAAATAATGTAACTCACATGACTATTAGCTTGAGGCTGATTCCTATAACTTTTCATTATTTCTTGAAAAGTTCTTTCTTCTTTTGTTACCTAAGGAAAATAAGAACTGCATTTATCAACTGCTTTTAAAAGAAAAATGGCTCTGAACAAAAACTTCAATTACAGGTTAGCATTGAGAGGAGTCTTGCAGAAAGCCATTAACCCCAGGCCACTCAATAACTAAAATCCACTACCATTTATGACTTTTACTACCTTAAAAGTTCAGGTTTGGGGACATCCCTGGTGGCGCAGTGGTTAAGAATCCACCCGCCAATGCAGGGGACACGGGTTCGAGCCCTGGTCCGGGAAGATCCCACATGCCGCGGAGCAACTAAGCCCATGCACCACAACTACTGAGCCTGCACTCTAAAGCCCGTGAGCCACAACTACTGAGCCCATGTGCCACAACTACTGAAGCCCATGTGCCTAGAGCCCATGCTCCGCAACAAGAGAAGCCACTGCAGTGAGAAGCCCGAGCACCGCAACGAATAGTAGCCCCCGCTCACCGCAACTACAGAAAGCCCACATGCAGCAACGAAGACCCACTGCAGCACAAATAAATGAAAAGTAAAAAAAAAAAAAGTTCAGGCTTTGTGGCCTGTGGAGACTCAGCTAATAGTTTCATTAATCAAAAGCACTAAGATTGCTATGATATAACTACCAAAAATGCATTTCTTTATAAAAAAGAATGATATAAGAAAACTCAGATCTGCTGAATCCCTTGCAGTCTCCAGTTGTATTAGTTTTTAAGTACTTATTTAAAATTAACCACATACTAAAGGATAGAAAATGTCTTGTGATTCACAATAAGACAGAGGGTATTACAGGATTAGGCTTTTAATAGTTCAGAACAGACTATAGGGTTTTAACACTTAGAAAAGTCACAGTGGTGGCCAAAAGAAAGAAAATAAATTAGTGATCCATAAAGGAATCCCTTCTAGTCTATTTATTATCACAGAGTTCACTTAAATTACTCTTTTCTTCTCCTTCACTGTCCATTAGCACTAAACCTGTTCTCCATAATGATGTTCTCCACAGAAATGGCAAAGCCTGAGCTATGGTAGTTTTCAAAAAAACACAAATGATTATTTAAGATGGTAGACAGCAGAAGCGAGAAGAACTACAATCCTGCAGCCTGCAGAATGGAAACCGCAATCACAAGAAGTCAGACAAAGTGAAATGGCAGAGGAATATGTCCCAGATAAAGGAACAAGATAAAACCCCAGAAGAACAGCTATAAGTGAAGTGGAGACAGGCAACCTTCTGGAAAAAGAACTCAGAAAAATGATAGTGAAGATGATCCACGATCTCAGAAAAAGAACAGAGGCAAGGATAGAGAAGATGCAAGAAATGTTTAACAAAGACCTAGAAGAATTAAAGAACAAAGAAACAGAGATGAACAATACAATATCTGAAATGAAAAATACACTAGAAGGAATCAATAGCAGAATAACTGAGGTGGAAGATTGGATAAGTGACCTGGAAGACAGAACGGTATAAATCACTGCCGTGGAACAGAATAAAGAAAAAAGAATGAAAAGAAATGAAGACAGTCAAAGAGACCTCTGGGAAAACATTAAATGCATCAACATTCACATTATAGGGGTCCCAGAAGGAGAAGAGAGAGACAGAAAGGACCTGAGAAAATCTTTGAAGAGATAACAGCTGAAAACCTCCCTAACATGGGAAAGGAAACAGTCACCCAAGTCCAGGAAGGGCAGAGAGTCCTAGGCAGGATAAACACAAGGAAGAACACACCGAGACACAGAGTAATCAAACTGACAAAAATTAAAGAAAAAATACTAAAAGCAACAAGAGAAAAACGATACAAGGGAACTTGCATAAGGTTATCATACAAGGGAACTTGCATAAGGTTATCAGTTGACTTCTCAGCAGAAACTCTGCAGGCCAGAAGGGAGTGGCATGATGTATTTAAAGTGATGAAATGGAAGAAACTACAACCAAGAATACTCTAACCAGCAAGGCTCTTATTCAGATTTGATGGAGAAATCAAAAGGTTTACAGATAAGCAAAAGCTAAGAGAATTCAGCACCACCAGACCAGCTTTGCAACGAATGCTGAAGGAACTTCTCTAAGCAGAAAAGAAAAGGCTACAACTAGAAACAAGAAACTTACGAATGGAAAAGCTCACCAGTAAAGGCAAACATACAGTAAAGGTAGGAAATCATCCACATGCTAATATGATATCAAAACCAGCAATTATAAGAAGGGGAGAACACAAATGCAGGATATTGGAAATGCATTTGAAATTAAGAGGCCAGCAATTTAAAACAATCTTGTTTATATATAGATTGCTATATCAAATCCTCATGGTAACCGCAAATTGAAAATCTACGATACACATACAAAAAAGAAAAAGGAATTGAAACACAACACTAAAGTTAGTCATCAAATCACAAGAGAAGAGAACAAAAGAGGAAGGGAACAAGAAAAAATGTTTCGTAACTCTATGTCTCTTGATTTTTTGTATTTTCCATCTCTATGTGATATGCTGTTTTTTCGTTTCCTCAGCTCTACATTCTAATCCATTGAGTCTTTTGGCTTGGAATTTGTTTCCATTACAAGCTTCATTCAGTTCTTTTTGACATCTTTCAGGTCCTTTTTAAAATGACTTGGCCTTTGTTCATAAAAAGAATTTTCCTTTATACATTGAATCATTTAAAACATATAATTGCATAATTTGAGATCAATAATTCCATTACCTGAAATTTTTGAATATCTAACCTGCTCTAAATTTTATCTGTTGACATACTCACATTGGCTTATTTCCTTGATTGTTTTATAATTTTGGATTTTTTAGTTCTGTTTTAATAAGGATTTAATTTGTGTGAATACTGAATGGCTTCAGGGTTGAGTGTTTCATACCTCAAAGTAGTTTGCTTCTGCTGGGAACCCCAGTGATATTATTAGCTCTGGGACAACTTTTGGTTTTGTTGTTGCTGTTATTGTTACTGTTTTGACTTTGCAGATTCTTTTTCTTTGGCCATGCCATGTGTCTTGTGGGATCTTGGTTCCCTGACCAGGGATTGAACCTGCACCCTCGGCAGTGAAAGCACAGAGTCCTAATAACCCTAGAGATTCTCGGAATGGTAAAATAAATGAGGTATGCAAATTGGTGTGGTTTTAAAAGAGGAAAGAGTGATACCAATATAAAGGATTATTAGTATGGATGCCAATGTAGAATGTGACTATAAAAGGGGAGTAACTATGTGGTCTTTTTCGTGCTGTATGTTATCTAGTTGTTGTGGAATAAATGTATAAAAACTGTAACCACAGAAGGAAATATTTGTAACTCTCTGTAAGTTATAAACCCAATGCTGCTTTTTAGGGTTCTGGTATCCTTAAGAGAAATAATAAAAATAGTAACAGCTTAAAAAAAGATTAGTTAATAACATTTATTAATACCTATTTTGTATAGAGATTTTAAAGATGTAATGTGAGAAGGAAGTCACAAAGGAGTTTGAGAACATGTCCTCTGCCTCAAAAAGCTGAAAAATTAGGTTGTAACATCTACATCTGCTAGGACTGGTAGTGTGGCCAATATGATCAAGACCAAAGGTACAGATGATTGTTTCAGACCTATTAGAATTTTTAAAGACAAGTAAGATATGCCATTTTATGACTTAAAACATAATGTAGCAACTAGAAAGTAAAATGCTCTTCTGAGGCAACAGAATAAATCACTGGAAAGCAATAAAGTATAGAAGCTATTTTATACCAGATTCTGAATCAGGAGAACATAGGTTGTCACTTATTGTGTAACTTTGGCCAAGTTACTTTCACCTCTGGGCCTCAGTTACTCGCCTAAAATGTAACGATCATTTTACTTTAAAGTACAAGATTAGAGGTGTCACGGGGTGATGGTGGAAATGGTTCTCCATTAATAGTGTGGAGAACCATTTTACCAAAAATGGTCTCTAAGATCTTTTCCAATTTTTTTTTACAACCAGTGTATTCCTATGAAGCAAGAAGGCTGATTACTATGAAAGTAAATGAAAGACTTCCCTGGTGGCACAGTGGTTAAGAATCTGCCTCTCCCAATGCAGGGAACACGGGTTTGATCCCTGGTCCGGGAAGATCCCACATACCATGGAGCAATTAAGCCCGTGAGCCACAACTACTGAGCCCGCGTGCTGCAACTACTGAAGCCTGCAGGCCTAGAGCCTGTGCTCTGCAACAAGAGAAGCCACTGCAATGAGAAGCCCACGCACCACAAGGAAGAGTAGCCCCCGCTCTCTGCAACTAGAGAAAGCCCGCACACAGCAATGAAGACCCAACACAGCCAAAAATAAGAAATAAATAAAATAAATAAATTTATAAAATAAAAAAAAGAAAGTAATGAAGAGTCCATAGAAATAGATACAGTAGCTGGAATTTACCACTGTTGGCTTGTAGCACTTAAGGCAAACTAACAATCAAGTGCAACAGATTTTCACCTCAGGCCTCAAATACAGGTAACTACGGCAAAGAGCTTCCCCCAACTTATACGTTACCTTTGCCATGATGTAGAAGGCACAAAGGAGGAGCTGATCCAAATGTCTGTCTTTCATCAGATCAGGGCAGTGAACTAAAGTGAATTCAAAACATGTCCATATCTTCCTTCTTAACTCATTTGAAACATCCAGTTTTAAACATAAATCACGTAAGCGTACACTTGCCAAATGATAGACCTAAGATGAAAGATAGCACATTGATGCAAAAAATCAAGTAAATAATTTCTCAAATTTATGTCTTACCATGAACATGGGCTTTTAGGCCAACATTAATAAACACCTAAGGCTGCTGATGCATTAAATTACATAAAATTTTTATTTTATAGTACTAGTTCACTGCTATGGCAAAAGAAAATATATTAAAACAAAATTTTCTTTGGAAAACTACCTTAAACATTTTTTTGGTAAAGATGTTATATGCTATTATTCTATGCTGTCAACTATGTAAAGTGAGAAATACTAAAATTAAATGGTTTGATTTACCAGCATCATGATCATTATGAATACATAATTTTTCAAGTATTCAGAAGTCTCTCTCTTTTTTTGGTTCAGGTAAAATGACTAGAAAGCCTAAAATGTCACATAATACACTCAAATGTTTGACTCCAAAATAAGTCAGAAAGCAAAATCATTTAAAAATTTCCCCAATAGTCTACATTGTTTTTATGAGCACATGAAAGGAATGTTAAGCAAACGAGATACCAGATTTTGTTGTTGTTTATTGAGGTATAACTGACATACAACATTAGTTTCAGGTGTACAACATGATTCAACATTTGTATATGTTGTGAAAAGATCACCACAATACGTCTAGTTAATATCCACACAGTTAACACAATTTTTTTTTCTTGTGATGAGAACTTTTAAGATCTAGTCTCTTAGCAACTGTAATATGGAATAAGCATTACTAACTATAGTCACCACGCTATACATTATATCCCCATGATTTATTCATTTTATAACTTGAAGTCTGTACCTTTTGACTCCCTTCATCCATTTCACCCACCCCCTCGCCCCCGGCAACCACTAACCTGTTCTCTGTATTTATGAGCTTGTTTTTGTTTTTAGATTCCACAAATAAATATCATATAGTATTGTCCTTCTCAGTCAAGTTGTTGTTTTTAAGTATGTCAGAGTAAATTCAGTTCAATACCTTCAACCTTTCATATATAGAGTCTTTATATGAACTGATACTAATGCAAATGCCCCAAAGGTCCTAAAAGATTCTAAAATGATTTCTGATCATCCAAAAAGCATTATGTTTTATTATCTTAAGAACTGGTAATCCTACTGTGATATTCCTAAACTAGACTATTCTGTTTGAACTAAGTCTTTAAATCTAAATGTTCAGGGTAAAAAAAATGAAAAAGAGTAAGGCATTCTTTATAGCAAAGTATCTTTTGAGAGGGAAAAAAAATCCACAAATTAAAGCTGAAAAATGAACTTTAGCCATCCAATACACTAATCTGATAGAAAGAGAGATAAGGGTTGACTCCAAAGCCACCAGTGATTCATTTTATAACAAACTCATTTTCTGCATCCAACCCTTTGTTTCTGGTCTTGCTGGCTAAGAGATAAACGGGAACCACTGGGGTCAGAGCAGTGGGAAAGATGCTGGAACTTTACATTTGTGATAGAAGATAACAGATACAGTCCTAGGTAGAAGGATTAAGAATGTCATTAAGTAATATTTGTGGGGCTTCCCTGGTGGCGCAGTGGTTGGGAGTCTGCCTGCCAATGCAGGGGACACGGGTTTGGGCCCTGGTCCGGTAGGATCCCGCGTGCTGCGGAGCAGCAAAGCCTATGTGCCCAACTGCTGAGCCTGCACTCTGGAGCCCACGAGCCACAACTGTTGAGCTCATGTTCTACAGCAGGACAGGCCACTGCAATGAGAGGCCCACGCATTGTGGCGAGGAGTGGCCCCCACTCGCTGCAACTGGAGAAAAGCCCGTGTGCAACAATGAGGGCCCAATGCAGCCAAAAATAAATAAATAAAATAAATAAATTTTTTTTAAAAGTAATACTTGTTAAGTATCTTTTACAAAGCTAATCCAATGCCTTAAAGGTACACATACTCTGGAAGGCTTCTAACAAAAAATTCACAGTAAATTCTACTCAGGCATAGGATATCAGCATCACACTGAGTTCAGCATGGATAACATCTGCAATTTACTCAAGAAATGGTTATTTTGAACTCATTATAGATATGGACGTTTCAATTTCCTTTTAGGGTAAAATTTTTCTAGCTTCTAAGTAGGCTATAATTAAAAGGAAAAGGACAAGCTAGATTCTGAAATAAATTCAGAACTAAAAATTCATAAATAAAGCCTTATTTTTGTCAATCTTAGATTCATTATCAAAGGCAGCAATTTGTCATTTTGAAAATTAAAAATAGGGAATGAATGGGGAAAATACTACAGTTGGAGCTCTGTTTTTAAAACAGGCCTTAGGCACAAGATGTAGGCAGGAGTGGAGACGGTGGGACAGAGTAGAGAAAGCAGTGGGAGGTGGAAAAAAGGGCAAGTGTCTCAAGAATTATTCTAAGAAAGACTAGATAGAGGAAATAAACTTAAATTTGCATGAAGAGATAATTTGAAAAAACAAACAAGAATTTCTTAAAAATTTTAAGCCTTAAACCCTAATCATAATGCTAAAAAGAAACAAAAAACAGTGCCTTTTTTTTCATTTACAATTTTTCAGAATGGGCTAAATAGCCACTAGTTACAGGGTAGACTGGAGAGGTATCTTCCAATTCTGGAATTTATTTTAGAGAAGCGGCATGTTTGGTCACAAATATCTGACTAACATGTCTATGTTATCAGAAGCTTTATGGTGCTTATAAAAGCTAGGCAGGATAAGCTGAAATTATTTCTATGTTAAATCTTTGCATTAATACTAAAATAATCTAGGCATTATAATGAGAACTGGTCAATTCGTAAAAGGTACAAAACTAGATTTATGATAAAAATTATGTAGACTCCCAGCAGTATCTCACCAATCTTAATAATGAATCCTCAGTAATGTAAACTTATCCATAAGATCCAATGTACCTGTCCCACAATAAACTCCAATCTAAAGCAATATAACACAATGGAGTTCCTGTAAATTCCACAGGATGGCCAATTGCTTAATCAAAGTTATGTAAAACAAGCCGGCAGGAAATGGAATTAAAACTCTATGAGTCTGAGTCCAAACATTAGCTCATCAAGATCATAATGTTCTTTTAGAATGTCAAATATGTTTTTAAAAAAGGCTAAAGGTACATCACCTGATACTAAAGCTAAACAAAGACACTCTAAGAAAACTACAGACCAATATCTATGATATTGATGTGAAAATCCTCCACAAAACCCTAGCAACTGAATGGAACATCATACACTAAAAGGGTTATACACCATGACCAAGTAGGAGTTATTCATGGAATGAAAGGATAGTTTAACATATGAAAATCTATCAGTGTAATACACTACATTAGCAGAATGAAGAGAAAAATGATATAATCATCTCAAAATTTGATGCAGAAAAAAAGCAATTGACAAAATTCAATACCCTTTTGTTACAAACTAGGAATAGACGGAAACTACTTCAACATAATAAATACCATATATGAAAAATCCATAGCTAAGATCATACTCAAAGTAAAACAATGAAAGCTTTTCCTCTAAGATCAGGAACAAGACAAAGATGCCCAATTTCAGTACTTCTATTCAACACCATACTAGAAGTTCTAGCCAGAGCAATTAGGCAAGAAAAAGAAATAAAAGGCATTCAAATTAGAAAAGAAGTAAAACCATCTCTGTTTGCAGATGACATGACTTTATGTGTAGGAAACCCAAGCACCCTGGAGTCCATAAAAAATGTTAGAACTAATAAATGAATACAGCAAAGTTGCAGGATACAAAATCAACACACAAAAATCACTTTTATTCCTAAACCATAAACAATGCACAATCCAAAAATGAAATTAAGAAAATGATTCCATTTACAATAGCATGAAAAAGAATAAAATACTCGGGAATAAACTTAACCAAGGAGGCAAAAATTTGTACACTGAAAACTGCAAAGCATTGCTCAAAGAAATTAAAGAAAACATGAATAAATGGAAAGACATACTATGTTCATGGACTGGAAGACTTAATATTGTTAAGATGTCAACACTACTGAAAGCAATCTACAGATTCAGTATAATCCATATTAAAACCCTAAAGATTTTTTTTTTGCAGAAATAGAAAAAAATCCATCCTAAAACTCATATGGAATGTCAAGGGACTCTGAATAGTCAAAATAATCTTGAAAAAGAAGAACAAAGTTGGAGGTCTCACATTTTCTGACTTCAAACCTTACTACAAAGTTACACTAATTAAAACTGTGGTACTGGCAAGAAGAGACCAATGAATAGAATACAGAGCCCAGAAATAAACCCTCACATATACAGTGATGAGTAACTTGACAAGGGTGTCAAGACCATTCAATGGAGAAAGGCAGTCTTGTCAACAAGACTTACTGAGAAAACTGGATATCCACATGCAAAAGAATGAAACTGGGTCCTTACCCTATACCATATATAAAAATTAACTCAAAATGGATCAAAGACCTAAATGTAATTTCTAAAACTATAAAAATCCTACAAGAAAACATAGGGGAAAAGCTTCATGACACTGGCATGTGCAATGATTTCTCGGATATGACACCAAAAAGAACAAGACAACAAAACAAAACATAGATAAATTAGACTTCATCAAATTAAAAACTTCTGTGCGTCAAAAGACACTAATATATAACATAGTGAAAAGGCAACCCATGGAATGGGAGAAGATATTTGCAAATCATGTATCTGATAAGGAATTAACATCCCGACAATATAAAGGACTTTTACAACTCACCAATAAAAAACTCAAAAAATGGGCAAAGGACTTGAATAGACATTTCGCTGAGGAAGGTAAAAGGATTGCCAATAAGCCCATGAAAAGATGCTCAATATCACTAATCATCAGGGAAACGCAAATCAAAACTGCAGTAAGGAGATAGCTTCAAAATGGTGGAGGAGTAAGACGTGGAGATCACCTTCCTCCCCACAAATACATCAAAAATACATCTACATGAGGAACAGCTCCTATGGAACACCTACTGAACACTGGCAGAAGACTTCAGACTTCCCAAAAGGCAAGAAACTCCCCACGTACCTGGGTAGGGCAAAAGAAAAAAGAAAAAACAGAGACAAAAGAATAGGGATGGGACCTGCACCTCCGGGAGGGAGCTGTGAAGGAGGAAAAGTTTCCACACGCTAGGAAGCCCCTTCACTGGTGGAGATGGCGGGTGGGAAGCTTTGGAGCCACAGAGGACAGCGCAACAACAGGGGTGCAGAGAGCAAAGCGGAGAGATTCCCACATAGAGGATCGGTGCCGACCAGCACTCACCAGGCCTGAGAGGCTTGTCTGCTCACCCGCCGGGGCGGGTGGGGGCTGGGAGCTGAGGCTCGGGCTTCGGAGGTCAGATCCCAGGGAGAGGACTGGAGCTAGCTGCGTGAACACAGACTGAAGGCAGCTAGTCAGCCACAGCTACCTGGGAGGGAGTCCGGGAAAAAGTCTGGAACTGCCTAAGAGGCAACAGACCATTGTTTCAGGGTGCGCGAGGAGAGGGGATTCAGAGCACCACCTAAACGAGCTCCAGAGACGAGTGCGAGCCGTGGCTATCAGCGTGGACCCCAGAGACGGGCATGAAATGCTAAGGCTGCTGCTGCAGCCACCAAGAAGCCTGTGTGCAAGCACAGGTCACTACTCACACCTCGCCTCCCGGGAGCCTGTGCAGCCCGCCACTACCAGGGTCCCGAGATCCAGGGACAACTTCCCCGGGAGAACACACGTCATGCCCAGGCTGTTGCAACATTATGTTGGCCTCTGCGGCCGCAGGCTTGCCCCGCATTCTGTACTCCTCCCTTCCCCTGGCCTGAGGGAGCCAGAGCCCCCTAATCAGCTGCTACTTTTTAACCCCGTCCTGTCTGGGAGGGAAACAGACGCCCTCAGGCGACCTAAACGCAGAAGTGGGGCCAAATCCAAAGCTGAACTCCAGGAGCTGTGCGAACAAGGAAGAGAAAGGGAAATCTCTCCCAGCAGCCTCAGGAGCAGCGGATTAAATCTCCACAATCAAACTGATGTACCCTGCATCTGTGGAATACCTGAATAGACAACGAATCATCCCAAAATTGAGGCAGTGGACTTTGGGAGCAACTATAGAGTTGGGGTTTGCTTTCAGCATCAAATTTGTTTCTGGCTTTATGTTTATCTTAGTTTAGAATTTAGAGCTTATTATCACTGGTAGATAGGTTTATTGATTTGGTTGTTGCTCTCTTCCTTTTTTTAATATACATACATTTTTCCTTTTTCCCCTTTTGCCAGTGTGTATGTGTATGCTTCTTTGTGTGATTTTGTCTGTATAGCTTTGCTTTTGCCATTTGTCCTAGGGTTCTGTCTTTTTTTTTTTTTTTTTTAGTATAATTTTTAGCACTTATTACCATTGGTGGATTTGTTTTTTGGTTTGGTTTCTCACTTCTTTTTTTTTTTACTTTCTAATTTTTTATTTTTAATAATATATTTTTAATTTTTAATTTTTATAACTTCATTTTATTTCTCTTTCTTTCTTTTTTTCTCCCTTTTCTTCTGAGCCATGTGGCTGACAGGGCCTTGGTGCTCCGGCCGGGTGTCCGGTCTGAGCCTCTGAGGTGGGAGAGCTGAGTTCAGGACAGTGGTCCACCAGAAACCTCCCAGCCCCACATAATATCAAATGGCGAAAGCTCTCTTAGAGATCTCCATCTCAACGTGAAGACCCAGCTCCACTCAATGACCAGCAAGCTACAGTGATGGACACCCTATGCCAAACAACTAGCAAGACAGGAACACAACCCCACCCATTAGCAGAGAGGCTGCCTAAAATCATAATAAGGTCACAGACACCCCAAAACACACCATTGCATGCAGTCCAGCTCACCAGAAAGACAAGATCCAGCCTCATCCACCAGAACACAGGCACCAGTCCCCTCCACTAGAAAGCCTACACAACCCACTGAACCAACTTTACGCACTGGGGGCAGACACCAAAAACGAGAACTATGAACCTGCAGCCTGCGAAAAGGAGACCCCAAACACAGTAAGTTAAGCAAAATGAGAAGCCAGAGAAATACATAGCAGATGAAGGAGCAAGGTAAAAACCCACCAGACCAAACAAATGAAGAGGAAACAGGCAGTCTACCTCAAAAAGAATTCTGAGTAATGATAGTACAGATTATCCCAAATCTTGGAAATACAATGGAGAAAATACAAGAAACGTTTAACAAGGACCTAAAAGAACTAAAGAGCAAACAAACAATGATGAACAACACAATAAATGAAATAAAAAATTCTCTAGAAGGAATCAATAGCAGAATAACTGAGGCAAAAGAACAGATAAGTGACCTGGAAGATAAAACAGTGGAAATAACTACCACAGAGCAGAATAAAGAAAAAAGAATGAAAAAAATCAAGGAGAATCTCAGAAACCTCTGGGACAACACTAAACGCACCAACATTCAAATTATAGGGGTCCCAGAAGAAGAAGAGAAAAAAAAGGGACTGAGAAAATATTTGAAGAGATTATAGTTGAAAACTTCCCTAATATGGGTAAGCAAATAGTCAAGTCCAGGAAGCACAGAGAGTCCCATTCAGGATAAATCCAAGGAGAAGCATGCCAAGACACATATTAATCAAATGATCAAAAATTAAATACAAAGAAAAAATATTAAAAGCAGCAAGGGAAAAGCAACAAATAACATACAAGGGAATCCCTGTAATGTTAACAGCTGATTTCTCAGCAGAAACTCTGCAAGCCAGAAGGGAGTGGTAGGACATATTTAAAGTGATGAAAGAGAAAAACCTACAACCAAGATTACTCTACCCATCGAGGATCTCATTCAGATTTGATGGAGCAACTGAAACCTTTACAGACAAGCAAAAGCTAAGAGAATTCAGCACCACCACACCAGCTTTACAACAAATGCTAAAGGAACTTCCCTAAGCAGGAAACACAAGAGAGGAAAACACCTACAATAACAAATGCAAAACAATAAAGAAAATGGTAACCGGAACACATATATTGATATATACCTTAAATGTAAATGGATTAAATGCTCCAACCAAAAGACATAGACTGGCTGAATGGATACAAAAACATAACCCGTATATATGCTGTCTACAAGAGACCCACTTCAGACCTAGGGACACATACAGACTGAAAGTGAGGGGATGGAAAAAGATATTCCATGCAAATGGAAATCAAAAGAAAGCTGGAGGAGCAATTCTCATATCAGATAAAGTAGACTTTAAAATAAAGAATGTTACAAGAGACAAGGAAGGACACTAAATAATGATCAAGGGATCAATCCAAGAAGATATAACATTTGTAAATATTTATGCACTCAACACAGGAGCACCTCAGTACATAAGGCAAATGCTAACAGCCATAAAAGGGGAAATCGACAGCAACACAGTAATAGTAGGAGACTTTAACACCCCACTTTCGCCAATGGAGAGATCACCCAAAATGAAAATAAATAAGGAAACACAAGCTTTAAATGATACATTAAACAAGATGGACTTAATTGATATTTATAGGACATCCCATCCCAAAACAACAGAATACACTTTCTTCTCAAGTGCTCATAGAACATTTTCCAGGACAGATCATATCTTGGGTCACAACTCAAGCCCTGCTAAATTTAAGAAAATTGAAATCATATCAAGTATGTTTTCCGACCACAATGCTATGAGACTAGATACCAATAACAGGAAAAAAGGTGTGAAAAATACATACACATGAAGGCTAAACAACACACTACTAAATAACCAAGAGATCACTGAAGAAATCAAAGAGGTAATCAAAAAATACCTAGAAACAAATGACAATGAAAACACAACAACCCAAAACCTATGGGATGCAGCAAAAACAGTTCTTAAGAGGGACATTTATAGCAATACAATCCTACCTCAAGAAACAAGAAACATCTCAAATAAACAACCTAACCTTACACCTAAAGCAATTAGAGACAGAAGAACAAAAAAACCTCAAAGTTAGCAGAAGGAAAGAAATAATAAAGATGAGATCAGAAATAATGAAAAAGAAATGAAGGAAAAAATAGCTAAGATCAATAAAACTAAAAGATGGTTCTTTGAGAAGAAAAACAAAAATGATAAATCACTAGCCAGACTCATCAGGAAAAAAAGGGAGAAGACTCACATCAATAGAATTAGAAATGAAAAAGGAGAAATAATAACTGACACTGCAGAAATACAAAGGATCATGAGAGATTACTAAAAGCAACTATATGTCAAAAAAATGGACAATCTGGAAGAAATGGACAAATTCTTAGAAAGGTATAACCTTCCAAGACTGAACCAGGAAGAAATAGAAAACATGAATAGACCAATCACAAGCACTGAAATTGAAACTGTGATTAAAAATCTTCCAACAAACAAAAGCCAAGGACCAAATGGACTCACAGGAGAATTCTAGCAAACATTTAGAGAAGAGCTAACACATATTCTTCTCAAACTCTTCCAAAATATAGCAGAGGGAGGAACACTCCCAGACTCATTCTACGAGGCCACCATCACCCTGATACCAAAACCAGACAAAGATGGCACAAAAAAAGAAAACTATAGGCCAATATCACTGATGAACAAGATGCAAAAATCCTCAACAAAATACTAGCAAACAGAATCCAACAGCACATTAAAAGGAACATACACCATGATCAAGTGGGGTTTATCCCAGGAATGCAAGGATTCTTCAACATACAGAATCAATCAATGTGATACACCATATTAACAAATTGAAGAATAAAAACCATATGATCATCTCAATAGATGCAGAAAAAGCTTTTGACAAAATTCAACAGCTATTTATGATAAAAACTCTCCAGAAAGTAGGCATAGAGGGAACTTAACTCACCATAATAAAGCCATATATGACAAACCCACAGCCAACATTGTTCTCAATGGTGAAAAACTGAAACCACTTCCACTAAGATCAGGAACAAGACAAGGTTGCCCACTCTAACCACTATTATTCAACATAGTTTTGGAAGTTTTAGCCACAGCAATCAGAGAAGAAAAAGAAATAAAAGGAATCCAACTTGTGAAAAAAGAAGTAAAACTGTCACTGTTCGCAGATGACATGATACTATACATAGTGAATCCTAAAGATGCTACCAAAAAACTACTAGAGCTAATCAATGCATTTGGTAAAGTAGCAGGATATAAAATTAATGCACAGAAATCTCTTGCATTCCTATAAACTAATGATGAAAAATCTGAAAGAGAAATTAAGGAAACACTCCCATTTACCACTTCAACAAAAGAATAAAATACCTAGGAATAAACCTACCTAAGGATGACAAAAGACCTGTATGCAGAAAACTATAAGACACTGATGAAAGAAATCAAAGAGGATACAAACAGATGGAGAGACATACCATGTTCTTGGACTGGAAGAATCAACATTGTGAAAATGACTATACTACCCAAAGCAGTCTACAGATTCAATGCAATCCCTATCAAGCTACCAATGGCATTTTTCACAGAACTAGAACAAGTATTTCACAATTTGCATGGAAACACAAAAGACCCCGAACAGCCAAAGCAATCTTGAGAAAGAAAAACAGAGCTGGAGGAATCAGGCTCCTTGACTTTGGACTATACTACGAAGCTACAGTAATCAAGACAATATGGTACTGGCACAAAAACAGAAGTATAGATCAATGGAACAGGATAGAAAGCCCAGAGATAAACCCATGCACCTATGGTCACCTTATCTTTAAAAAAGGAGGCACGAATATACAATGGAGAAAAGACAGCCTCTTCAATAAGTGGTGCTGGGAAAACTGGACAGCTACATGTAAAAGAATGAAATTAGAACACCGTATACAAAACTAAACTCAAAATGGATTAAAGACCTAAATGTAAGGCCAGACACTATAAAACTCTTAGAGGAAAACATAGGCAGAACACTCCATGACATACAACACAGCAAGATTCTGTTTCACCCACCTCATAGAGTAATAGAAATAAAAACAAAAATAAACAAATGGGACCTAATGAAACTTAAATGCTTTTGCACAGCAAAGGAAACCATAAACAAGATGAAAAGACAACCCTCAGAATGGGAGAAAATATTTGCAAATGAAGCAAATGACAAAGGATTAATCTCCAAAATATACAAGCAGCTCATTCAGCTCGATATTAAAAAACCAAACAACACAATCCAAAAATGGGCAGAAGATCTAAACAGACATTTCTCCAAAGAAGATATACAGATTGTCAACAAACACATGAAAGGATGCTCAACATCACTAATCATTAGAGACATGCAAATCAAAACTACAATGAGGTTATCATCTCACACCGGTCAGAACGGCCATCATCAAAAAATCTACACACGATAAATGCTGGAGAGGGTGTGGAGAAAAGGGAACCCTCTTGCACTGCTGGTGGGAATGTAAATTGATACAACCACTATGAAGAACAGTATGGAGGTTCCTTAAAAAAGTAAAAATAGAACTACCATATGACCCTGTGATCCCACTATTGGGCATATACCCTGAGAAAACCATAATTCAAAGAGTCATGTACCACAATGTTCATTGCAGTTCTACTAACAACAGCCAGGACATGGAAGCAACCTAAGTGTCCATCGACAGATGAACGGATAAAGAAGATGTGGCACATATACACAATGGAATGTTACGTAGCCATAAAAAGAAACAAAATTGAGTTATTTGTAGTGAGGTGGATGGATCTAGAGACTGTCATAAAGAGTGAAGTAAGTCAGAAAGAGAAAAACACTTGTATTTCACAATATTGTGGAAAACCTTGTATGTTGCTAGCAGGAATATAAATGGTGCAGCCACTGTGGGAAACTGCATAGCATTTTCTCAAAAATTAAATTTAGAATTACTATTCCACTTCTGTATGTACCCAAAAGAATTGAAAACAGACTTGGATACCTGTACACTAATGTTCATAGCAACACTATTCACTCACAATAACCAAAAGGTAGAAACAACGCAAATGTCCATCTATAGATGAATGGATAAACAAAATATGGTATATACATACCATGAAATATTAGTTTTAAAAAGGAAGGAAATTCTGACCATGCTACAATATGGAAGAGCCTTGAAAACATTATGCTAAGTGAAATAAGCCTGTCAAAAAAGGACAAACGTTATATAATTCCACTTATATGAGGTACCTAGAGTAGTCAAATTCATAGAGACAGAAAGTAGAATAATGGCTACCAGGGGCTGGGGGTGGGAGGAAGAAATGAGGAGTTACTATTTAATGGGTACAGAGTTTCAGTTTAGGAAGATGAAAAAGTCTGGAGGTGGATGATGGTGGAAGCTGCACAACAATGCGAATGTACTAATGACATTTAGCTGTACACTTAAAAATGGTTAAAATAGTAAATTTCATGTATATTTTACCACACACAAAAAAAGAAGGCTAAAGCTGCCCTCTGTTACTCAATCTTTCTTGCATTGATTAAAGGAGACCTTTTTAGATGCTATAAAAACACGTACCTTTCTATAAAACAGTGCTAAGGACCCAGTTCTCTTTGGTTTGCTTATTCCAACTGAATGTACCTCTTGTGCTTTAGTCAAATGGGTCTGTTTTGGAGAAGCACCAATTAATGACTGAGCCGTAAGTGATACAGGACTCTCGACTTTGGACTCCTGAGTTGTATTCATGGAAATTGGTATCAGTGTGATCTCTCCAGCATCATTTGCAATACCTGAATGTACAAGCAAGAGTTCTTAGTTTTAGAAGTGTGTCCCAGAAGAGTTGTCAATTCTTCCTTCCTTGCTTCCTTCCTCCCTCTCTCCCTCCCTTCCTTCCTTTACTATCTATCTACCTACCTATCTATCTATCTATTTATGCATAGGAATATGTTAGAAGAAAGCCACAAAAATAGTAATTCTAGGTTATGATACTCTTATTTTCTATTTCTGCTCTGAAACAATAAAATTGTTCTTTTGAGCTCTAAAGGAGATGTTTTTAATCAATAAACAAAATTCTTCCTCAATGCACTTATTTGTAAAACTCAGATAAGAAAATAAAATAAGTCCTAACAAAGAGGGTTGTAAATTTATAAAATGTGAAAATTCAAAAAACAGTGCAGGCATACCTCAGAGATATTGCGAGTTTGGTTCCAGACCACTACAATAAATTGAGTATCATAATAAAGTGAGTCACATGAATTTTTTGGATTCCTAGTGCACATAAAAATTATGTTTATGCTATATTGCAGTTTATTAAGTGTGCAATAGCATTATGACTAAAAAACAATGTAGATAACTCAATTAAAAAATACTTTGTTGCTAAAAAATGCTAATCATCATATGACAGCAGAGGGTTGCCAGAAACCTTCAATTTGTAAAAAAAAAAAAAAAATAGTATCTGTAAAGTGCAACAAAGCAAAGTGCAATAATACTAGGAATGCCTCTATAGGTTCAAAACAAAACAAAAGGGTGGAGCACAGAGGATCTTTAGGGCAGTGAAACTATTCTGTATAACAGTATAATGGTAGATATGTGTCATTAGACATTTGTCAAAATTCATAGAATGTACAACACCAAAGAGTGAACCCCAATGCAAACTACGGACTTGGGGTGATAATGATGTGTCCATGAAAGTTCATCAGTTGTAACACATGTGTCTCTCTGGTGCAGGATGTTGATGACAAGGAAGGCTCAATTTTGCCATGAACCTAAAACTGCTCTTAGAGAAAAAAAAGTATGGGTTCAGGGACTTCCCTGGTGGCGAAGTGGTTAAGAATCTGCCTGCCAATGCAGGAGACACAGGTTCGATCCCTGGTCTGGGAAGATCCCACATGCCATGGAGCAACTAAGCCCGTGCGCCACAACTACTGAGCCTGCACTCTAGAGCCCACAAGCCACAAATACTAAGCCCATGTGCCACAACTACTGAAGCCCACATGCGCTCGAGCCGCAACTACTGAGCCCTCGCGCCGCAACTACTGAAGCCTGTGTGCTGCAACTACTGAAGCCCGTGTGCTGCAACTACTGAAGCCCGCACGCCTAGAGCCCGTGTTCCGCAACAGGAGAAGCCACCGCAATGAGAAGCCCGCGCACTGCAATGAAGAGTATCCCCTGCTCCCCATAACTGGAGAAAGCCCATGCACAGCAACGAAGACCAAACGCAGCCAAAGAGAAAAAAAAGTATATAGGTTCAAGAAAAAATACTGGAATAATAAGACCATGTGATCAGTCCAATAAGACATTTCTTAAATTTTCACCCAACTCAGAAAAAATATAAAATAAATGCATCAAAATGTTACCATGCAATGGGATTGTAACTTTATGTCCTGTTGTCCCTGTTACTATGGCTGTGGCCATTGTTAGAAGACTTTGCCCAGGTGAAATTGATATATTTTCAGCAGTAATGCTTGAAGAAGGAGCAATTTTCAATTTTGTTCCTTCTGTTATGATCCTGTCCATAAGCATTTCCTTTGGGGGGTCTTCCCCAAAAAGTCTTCTCTTAGCACTCCCAGCGGTAGGAGAACTGTAGCGTTCATGGACAGAAATTGGAGACAATGGTTGCGTATCTAATAAAGAGAAAAATTTATAACAGTTTGACATGTATTCCAAAATAATAAGTCAGGTTTACTCACTCATTCAACAAACAGAGATTGAGTTACTATGCTAATAACATGGCCTCTGTCCTCATGGAATAATCGAGTCTAGTGGGAGAGAGAAGAATGAAGTAAATATTAAAATAAAATTATGGGGCTTCCCTGGTGGCGCAGTGGTTGGGAGTCCGCCTGCCGATGCAGGGGACGCGGGTTCATGCCCCAGTCCGGGAGGATCCCACATGCCGCAGAGCGGCTGTGCCCGTGAGCCATGGCCGCTGAGCCTGTGCGTCCGGAGCCTGCGCTCTGCAGCGGGAGAGGCCGCAGCAGTGAGAGGCCCGCGTAACGCAAAAAAAAAAAAAAAAAAAAAGGAAAATAAAATAAAATAAAATAATGAGAGCTCACCTTCCTGGTTTCTTGAACCTCTGCCTATATTAAAGAAGCAAAATATTAAGGGTAAAGTAGAAGGTGAGAAGTAGAATGTGGTGACTGCTAAATTTCAAAAGTAGTCCAACTAGTTTCTGTCTCCCAATCTTATCTAGTAAATAACTCCTGATTAGAAGGAAAAATCAGTGATTTGGTTCACAATTTTGCCTTCACCACATGCCCACACTTCAAATAGTTTAAGGCAGTAGCTGTGGCTTTCTGATTTAGTAGAGGCAGAATCATCTTTTATAAGTCCACTAGAAGATAAAGATGAGTAGAAGTGTTATGACTCTGCTTAACTTGCCTTAATCTGAGGCATTAGTGTGTTGATCAAAAAGAAAGTAAAGTATGGATTAAACCTCTTTTCCAGTGCTATCCTTCTGCAGAAACTGCTCTCCTTTCCATCTCCACTAGGTGCAAAGCCTCTCCTAGCCAATCCTACATCTTTTCCCACCATTTCCCCCCTACTTCCCTCAACCCACTGTTTCTTTACAGGTATATAACATGTTTTTAAAGTAAAAACATTTCACTAATTATTTTTACAATTACTAGATAATTAGACAGCCATGTCATGTCATCTATTTTCAAAACATGTTTAAAAGGTATAAAAATTACCTCTGGCAATAATTTGACAGCTCTCTGTATTACTGAGGTAAGTGAGGAATAGTCATGGTTTAATAAAAATCTCTCCATAATTCTGGAGGTTATAAAAGCAACTCTGACTCCCAGTCTTAGTAAAAAAGTGGAAAGTTCTATTGTAGCTCCCATTACCCCTTAACAGAAGTCTACCTGGATACCTTATATCTAAGAAAATCAATGCAGCCCTTGAATCTGACTTGGAATGTTCAGAGCTGACATTTCAAGGGAAAACTCATGTTATAGCCATGAAGTTAGCTGCAAGCCCCTTGAAATGATGCTCTGCCTAGCACAGTACTGGAAAAGCTGCAGTAGACAATAAAAATTTAACAAATATATAAGTTAATAAATTGTCTTTTTTCTCCCAGAGTCAAGGCTCAATATTATTGTTTTCTAAGGATTTTCCATTATTTGATTCTCTTGCCTGAACCCCTATAAGAAAATACCGTTTTCTTCTAATTATAAAAATAATATATCACCTGAATGTTCACAGCAGCGTTATTCATAAAAGCCAACAAGTGGAAATAATCCAAATGTCCATTAACAAACGAATGAACGAACAATATACAGTATATCCATACAATGAAGAATTATTCAGCGTAATGAAGTGTTGACACATGCGACAACATATATATCTTGAAAACATGATAAGTAAAAGAAGCCAATCACAAAGGTCACATATTATATAATTCCATTTATATGAAATGTCCAGTACAGGAAGATCCATAGAGACAAAGAATAGATTAGTAGTTCCAGGGTCTTGGTAGAGGAGGAAATAGAGAGTGATTACTGTTGGATACAGGTTTTTTTTTTGGGGGGGGTGGGGTGATAAAAATGTTCTGGAATTAGATAATGGTGACAGTTGTATAGTCTTGTAAATATACTGAATTGTATATTTTAAAAGGGTGAATTTTATGCGATGTGAATTATATCTCAATTTTTAAAAGCTCACTGAAAAAACTCAAACGATACCAAAAAACTGTAATGAAAAAGGTAACACTCAAAATTCCACCACCAGGACAGAATTACATTTTAGTGACCATTTCTTCATGATCTTAGTTCTGATATCTCTAGCTAGGCTGCAAACACACACACACACACACATATATATAACATATATTATATATATAATATATATTATACATACATACACATTATAATCAGATACACACACATGCATACGCACAGAGTCCATGCTTTGTACAGTTAAAGTATGCATGAGTTTCAGTTATCATAGCATAAATTAACGACAGCCTTAACAAAAAGGTTCAGATTTCAGTTGCCATGGTATATTAACTGTGAGTAACTGCATAAACTACAAACTTTTCCCATGAGGATTTACATAAATCACTGTGTGAAAAATAGATGTGCATCATGATCAGTGACCAATCCTGTTACTTCTTTCAAAGTCTGTTGGTGATTGTTCAGGGCAAATCTGCTGGTTCAATTCATGCAGGCAGCAAAGCATATGGTTATGTTGTCTCCTTATTTCCCAGTGATAAACCCGCATTTTACAAAATAGACGAATGAAAATAGACAAATAAAAGAAGGAATGGCCCCCCCAAAAAAGTGAAAGTTCAACAAAGAATTGAAAAGTGATAATGCTGAAAGTGAAATTAAAATTGTTAATGAAGTTATAGAAGAAATAGCTGACCCTAGGAATGTTGACACTGCTGCTATTCAAGAGATTAGATATACAGCCAGAAGAACTGTGTGAAGATGAGACTTATTGATATAAATGCGAAAAGTTGTTAAGATAAATAGGATGAAGACATCCAACAGGAAGTTATGATGGCAAAAAACTTCACTTTAAAGGAACTTTCAGAAATATTTCACAACACTGAAAGCACAAAGGATAAAATGTTAAGAGCTGGTCCAAACTTAGAAAGGAACACGACAGTTCACCAAGGCACAGGAAAGAAGCTCACTCAGTATTGTAAGTTATATGAGAAGAAAGTGGCAAGCACCATTTAAACTATTCTTTATGACTTTAAAAAACAAAACACTTTCATTCTCAATGTTTCCAATTGTAGTGTACTAAGTAAATATTTTTACTATTTTTATATTTGTTTAAATATTAATAATTGACAGTAAGAGCGTTTTTAGCTTTGACAAGATTTTTAAAGGTCATAAAACAATCCTAATTATTCCCCTTGCTTAATGAAGACTGTTTTGCATGCACAGTGTGCACATTTTCATGACCTTATACTACGTGTAAAGCAAGACACACACAATTATAGTCCAAAAGTGGGTCTTGAGCTACCTTACTATATAACCTGAATACTTGTACATCTGAGGTTTATTCAGGGATATTGTCATCAGAAGATTTTAAGTGATTTTTAAAAATCCAAGAGTTAAATAATCCAGAAGATGCACACATCAGTTTGCTACACCACAAGAGAAAATAAAGAATAATGCACTAAAATCTTCCTATTAGTAAGGCTCAAATGAACTATTTTGAGAGAGCATAGATAAGTAATTTATTAGATGAATTTAATATCCCAAAGAGTTCTTTGTTCTGCTTTAAACATTTATTTTTCTATAAAGACTTAGAGATAAAGAATATAACTTTTATCACATTTGGAAAAGTAGGTATTTAGCTTAAATAGTTTTCCATTAGCATTGAGGAAAAGTTGTGTATATTTATGAAAAAGCCAAAATACTATTTCCACAATAATAGACACTGCAATTTAAAAAATAGATTAGATTCAAAATCAGAGTGGAAATCTTATTACTTTAATATAAAAAAGTATACAATGAGCCACACGGGGTATTGGCATAAACATTAATCCCCTTTCAAATCTTGATAAAAAAATTGTATTTCTTAATAATACGTTAGGCAAGACCTGAAATTTTCTCTAAAAAAAGATGTTTGTTATTTTTTCATTGTTTTACCAATGTTGAACCTACCCTTTCGAAGACTCCCACTGTCAGTCCGAACTTCTTTGACCCTTGGATGCATTAGAGGAGACATTGGCATCATGGGAAGATGTCCCTGTACATTTCCCCCGTTTCCTGTTTCAAAATTATTTGGGAATATAACCTGTAGAAAACAAAAACCCTCTGCTTTACACACAGATAAACCCACTGATCAAAACATAACAGAAAAAATGAGAAAGAAAGTCTTCTTAACTTTTTACTGTTTTATTTCCCTGTCCTTCACAAAATATACCAGCTTGCATAAAGTGCTCAATAGTTAACATTGTTAAAGATATGTAAAGAGTTCAACTCACTTAATCTTATAATATATCTAGTAAAGTTTACTGACCACTAGAAGTAAACCTATGAGGTAGGCACTGCTATTCTTCACTTATGGATGAGAAAATTGAGGCTCAAAAATGTGAAATCTGCCCAAGGACACAGTACTACTAAATATTACAGCAAGGGCTTCAACCCAAATCCTTCTCTTTTAAGTTCATAGCTTTTTTTTCCACTTCCCAATGGATTCCATAATGGAAATATTGATGAATACTGAAGATTGCCCAATTAATCATAGTCTACTGCAAAAGACCAAAGAAGCATGGAAGAGAGGCTTTAAGAAATCATCTTTTCAGTTCTTCCTAAATAGTTCTTTCAGTTGTTTGAGATTAGAGAAAAACTCAAGAAGATTAATGAAGTATAAGGAGACACAGAAAAGCAAAGTAGGATGTATAGACAGGAGTTAAAAAAGAATAACACAGAGGTGAAGGGAAAAAACTCAATTTCTCATGATACTAAACTGTTAAATGTGCAATTTGTGTGCATTAGGTAGAAGCTTTTAATCTTTTTATTGTAAATACTACTAATTAAAAGTGTTTAATTCTTTATATGGATATTTAAAAAATTAAAAATGATGGGATTAATGGTTTCTTAGATCTGATACTGAAAGCACAAGCAACAGAAGAATAAACTGGATTCATCAAAATTTAAAACTTTTGTGTTTCAAAGGTCATCATCAGGAAAGTAAAAAGACAACCCACAGAATGGGAGAAAAGTTTTACCAATCATATATCGGATAAAGGAGTGTATCTAAAATATATAAAGAACCTATAACTCAATAATAAAAAGACAACCCAAATAAAAAATGGGCAAAGGATCTGAATAGATATTTCTCCAAAGATGATAAAGAAATGGCCAATAAGCACATGAAATGATGTTGAACATCATTAGCCATCAGGGAAATGCAAAAAAAAAAACCACAGTGAGATAATACTTCATGCCTACTAGGATGGCTAGAATCAAGAAGACAGATAATAGGCACTGGAGAGGATGTGGAGATATTAGAAACTTTATACACTGATGGTGGGACCGTTAAATGGTGCAGCCACTTTGGAAAACAGTCTGACGGTTCCTCAAAAGCTTAAAAAGAGTTACTATATGGCCCAGCAATTCCACTGCTAGCCATATACTCAAGAAAAATGAAGGGCTTCCCTGGTGGCGCAGTGGTTGAGAGTCCGCCTGCCGGTGCAGGGGACACGGGTTCGTGCCCCGGTCCGGGAAGATCCCACATGCCGCGGAGCGGCTAGGCCCGTGAGCCATGGCCACTGAGCCTGGGCGTCCGGAGCCTGTGCTCCGCAACAGGAGAGGCCACAACAGTGAGAGGCTGCGTACCACAAAAAAAAAAAAGAAAGAAAAAGAAAAATGAAAACGTATGTCCACACAAAAACTTGTTCATGAATGTTCATAGCAGCATTATTCATAATAGTCAAAGGGTGGAAACAACACAAGTTTATAAATAAACAAACTGCTATATCCATACAATGGGATATTAGTAAGCTGTAAAAAGGAACAAAGTGCTGATACATACAACAACATGGATGAACCTAAAATCATTATGCTAATAAAAGAAGTCAGTTATACTCAGCCATAAAAAGAAACGAAATTGAGTTATTTGTAGTGAGGTGGATGGACCTAGAGTCTGTCATACAGAGTGAACTAAGTCAGAAAGAGAAAAACAAAATACAATATGCTAACACATATATATGGAATCTAAAAAAAAAAAAAAAAAAGGTTCTGAAGAACCTTGGGGCAGGACAGGAATAAAGACACAGATGTAGAGAATGGACTTGAGGACATGGGGAGGGGGAAGGGTAAGCTGGGACAAAGTGAGAGAGTGGCATGGACATATATACACTACCAAATGTAAACTAGATAGCTAGTGGGAAGCAGCCGCATAGCACACGGAGATCAGCTCAGTGCTTTGTGACCACCTAGAGGGGTGGGATAAGGAGGGTGGGAGGAAGATGCAAGAGGGAGGAGATGTGGGGATATATGTATAGCTGATTCACTTTGTTTTAAAGCAGAAACTAACACACCATTGTAAAGCAATTATACTCCAATAAAGATGTTTTTAAAAAAAAAAAAGAAGTCAGTTTAAAAGGACCACATATTGTATGATTCCATTTACATGAAATGTCCAGAACAGGGAAATCAATAGAGATGGAAAGTAGATTACTTGGTTGCTTAGGGGCTAGGTCAAGAAGACAGAGGTTAGGGAAGTGATACGTAAAGTTTCTTGTTGAGGTGGTGTGTTCCAAAAGTGACTGTGGTGATGACTGCACATACCTATGAATATACTAAAAACCACTGAATTGTATACTTATGGGTGAATTGTATGGTATGGGAATCACGTCTCAATAAAGCTGCTTTCATAAAATGATGGGATTATTAGCCTTGCCCTAACTCACTTCTTCACAGGTAGGAACTCTGTTTGCAGAAGCCTGGAGAGCCTCCCACAGAGCAGAGTCATGACTCCATGCTAAACTCTCCAAAATCTGTTCTTCAATGCTGTTCAGGTGTTTCACCATGTCCCTGGAGAGTCCTTCCTCTGAGCGGATCACCACCTCAATAACCTGGAGAAGAGAAAACTGAGAAAGTAATGTGGTCTCAAGTAGTCAGTTCTAGACTAGGCTGACATGTATGGCTAGCTCTGCTGTTATTAATGACACAGAACCAAGAATATCTTTGAACCATAATTCTATGGCTTATTAATATATTTTTAATTTATAAAGAAGTTTTTAAGATTTTCAAAATACTTGCACGTACATTTCTGGTTTTCATGTTTTATTTTACACATGGAAAACAGAGGCAATGATAGGTGAAAGTGGTCAACAGCCCAACAGTGGTAGAAGTCAGGTCTTGGGTTCCCAGTCCAATGCTATTTTGAATTCACTGCCCCTTCTCAGACTATCCCTCCCAACAGCTCAAAAGAAAGAATGAATAACATATTTAAAAGGAACTTTGCTTATATACACTATAGTTCCATTTTAATAAGAGTAAATATCTAGAGCAAAGTCTGTAAGCATATATATAAAAATATTATTAGTGATTATTATTTGTAATTAGGATTATAATATATGACTTTAATATCTACATTTGTGTGTATTTTCTGTTTTTCTTCAAGGAGTATATATTATTTATGTGGTTAAAAAACAACGGCATTGGGTTTCCCTGGTGGCGCAGTGGCTGAGAATCCGCCTGCCAATGCAGAGGACACAGGTTCGAGCCCTGGTCCGGGAAGATCCCACATGCTGTGGAGCAACTAAGCCCGTGTGCCACAACTACTGAGCCTGCGCTCTAGAGCCTGCCAGCCACAAGTACTTAAGCCTGCGTGCCTAGAGCCCATGCACAGCAACAAGAAAAGCCACCACAATGAGAAGCCCGCGCACCACAACAAAGAGTAGCCCCTGCTGGCAGCAACTAGAGAAAGCCCGTGACCCAACGCAGGCAAAAACAAATAAATAAATAAATTTATTAAAAAACAACAACAACAACAACAACAGCATTTAACTTCTTGAATGAAAAAAGGATGTTACAAAAAACAATGAATTGTTATTAGGTGAGGGCAAAAACTAAACTTTTTCCTCAGATAAAATTACATATATTTCCTAATGGAAAATCTGAAACACATACATAAACATTAAAGTAAATATAGAGAAGCAATTTTCCTTACAAAACTAAAAAGAATTTAAATTCCACTCAATCAACAATTAAAATGGATAGGGTTTTCAGTGATCTGCATTTCTGTAACTTTAGGTATAAAAATTTAACTCATCAAACTAACTTTTCTATAATCAATAATTTTCAAGTAACACAGATGACAAAATATTAACTAAATTATGCCAACCAGTATAATAATAGCATCAGTCTTAAATTCAGACATCAGGTAACATTAGTTACTGCAGCTGTGACCTCTGTGTTCTGTAAGAAAAAGGTTCTAGCAGGTAAAAAAGGGTAAGTAAGTTAAGATTCATCCACAGTGAATTAGCTCAAATTTGGGGAAGGAGCACCATCTGTTATTACAGCCTCACTAGCTAGACCATGACCACAATTAATTTTAGACCTTTTCTTTCTCCTGAGAGAAAGAGTTTTTGTTCTTCATCACACATCTATTTAACAGGATTATGATTTTCATTCATAATATGGAAATTCAAACTTAACGACCTAGTTCCTGGCCACATTTGCAAGTCAGTGATGGAAAAACTGAAGCTATGAGATTGGCTTAATTTACTGATCCCCTCTCTTCCTCTCCCTTTTGTCCTTGATTCCACCCTAAAAGGAATGCTTTCACAATACCTCTGGAAATATTTTCCAGACATCACTACAGCTCACTTCTTCAGCATTAAGACAAACAGAATGTTTACCTGAAGCACACCATAACAGAACTTTGCTCTCATCTCACCTTATAAAAATAAAATGGTCGCAGATTAAGAACTTGAATAATCCAGGGAAAAGTACGAGGTGAGCTATAGGCAAAGAGCACAATTTCCAAACAACAGGCCATCAAGGAATGATGAAATATATCCTGCTCTAAAAGAACCTTGGGGAAGAGAAAGACCACAGTTTAATAAATTTCTCAATTTTAGCCTCTGCCATTATGTAAAGAAGACTATAGAAACAAGAAAAAATAACTTATATCTTATGTAAGTTATAAACCATAACTTATATAAGTGTACATTATATTATACTAGATTACCAGAGATAAAAATCTGAGTTCTTAAACTGATAGTTTTCTTATGAGATACAGTCTTGCTCAGTGACAGATGTTAAATTCAAATGAGGCATAAACAACAATCTACTTTGAAACTGGAGTAAATAATAAAATAATTAATATTCCTGCCAAGAGAAAAGCATAAGAATTGGGCTCCTTTATTTAAATGACAGTTTTATGTCAACTGTTTTGTCAACATGAGGGCAGTGTTTATTAATCAAAACACTAAAATCAAAGGTGTAGTATATCACAGCTAAGATTTTTAAAAGTTCAGAGAAAGAAATATTTTACTAAGATAAAGTCTTGGGACTTCCCTGGCAGTCCAGTGGTTAAGACTCCATGCTTCCACTGCAGGGGGCATGGATTCGATCCCTGGTCAGGGAACTAAGCTCCCGATGCCACATGGCGTGGCCAAAAAAACAAACAAACAAACAAAAGATAAAGTCCTATTTCACCACTGAGTTTAAAATTTAACATAAGTTTTCAGTTCTATAAATGGTGTTTGTTGCCATCCTTCTTTCAAATACCATTCCAAATCAACAAAGAGAATAAGCAATAGAAAATATCTTGGATAGAACAAGGAGTTAATTGTAACTGCAAACCATATATGAAAACTGAAACTGGATGAAAGGATGACAAATTACTCAGCAGAAAGTAGGATGGTCAAACATAAGGGCCTGAAGAGAGACACTTAAAACAAATGAATCTGCTGCACTCTACTCGGGAAAAACACAGCAACTGAAGGCACAGGCAGAATGAAAAGTACAGGTTAGGCAGGGGCTGACATGGATGGGTGATTTTTAAGTTTATGGTAGTCAGAAGTCCTCAGGTCCCCACCCAACATCCACTCTAAGGAGTCAGATGATAGGTCTCTAGTCTATCCCAACAAGGATCTAGAGAATTATTCTCTACAGAAACTGAACTAGAGAGAATCAGAGCTTGAGAACACCAGGTATAGAAGAGACCGTGGTTTTAGGTGAAAGTCTGCAGACTGAATTGTGAGACCAAGTTTCCCTTCCTTGCTCTGCTCTATAACACGAACAGCCAGGCAGATACTTTTCTAAAGAAACTGAAATATTCCAGAGAAGTCTTAAAGACACCAACAGTTGAGGGTCCCTATACTACACGATCACTTGAGGCTACTGGACTTTTATTCTCACTCTTGCACACAGAGCTTTGAGCCAAACTGTTTTGTCAACATCAGGGTTTATTAATGTCTCATTTTTAGTGACTCATTCAGAAAGTAGACATTTGAGGAAAGCCTCCAACTGAAAGACAAAGGTGTAATCCAACATTTGAGGAATAATCCAACATTTGAGGAAAGCCTCCAACTGAAAAACAAAGATCAAAACAAATGGAAAAGAAACTCAGAGGAAACAGAGACAATGCAGGCATCAGAAGAAAACCTCAAAGAAATCTAAATTAACCTCAAAGAATAAGTCTTAGAAATGAAAATACAGCTAAAATAAAAAATTCTTCAGAATTGGATGGTGAAAAATTGAGTAAATATCCTTAGAAGTAGAACAAAAAGACAAAGAAATCGAAAATAAGAGGATTAATCCAGAAGGTCCTTTATCTGAATCATAAAAGCTCCAGAAAGATAAAATTGTGGGCAATACATTATCTAAGAAATAATGCAATAAAATGACCTAGAACTGCAGGACGTAAATTTCTGGACTAAAAGAGGAACTCTGTAGGAATGCCCAACACATGAATGAAAAGACCCACGATTAAGGCACTCTATTATAAATTTCAGAACATTAGTGATAAAAGAATGATAACTAAGATTCCAGAAAGTAGAAACAGGTCACATACCAATACAAAGAATTAGAATGCCACTGGATTTCTAACTAGCAATACTGGAATCTAGAAGATAATGGAGCAATGCCTTTAAAATCATAAAATTATACAAAGACAACTATTAATCAAGTGTGAATCTAAAATAAAGACATTCTGGACTTCCCTGGCGGTCCAGTGGTTAAGACTCCACGCTTCCAATGCAGGAGGTGTGGGTTTGATCCCTGGTCAGGGAACTAAGATCCCACATGTCGCGTGGTGTGGCCAAAAAATAAAAAAATACAATAAAATAAAGACATTCATGCAGTTTTAAAAAAGACACTTAAGGCAAGGTAAGGTTTCCATGCTTTACTTGAGCTGATAAAATGTCTATACCACTGGATTGTGAAATTATGTATGTATAATGTAATACCTACAGCAACCAGTAAAGAAACAATCTATACAAAGATACACAGTCTAAAAATGTTCAAATTGACCCACAGGAAGGTAGGAAAAAGAAAACAGAAAACAAAATATAAAATGGCAGACTTATGCCCTAACAAATTAATAATTAAATTTAATAGGTAAATTAAATTTACCTATTAAAACAAAAAGCCTGACACAGTAGATTACAAAAAACATGACAACTATATGCTGCCTACAAGAAACTAATTTCAAAGGATGTTACAGGTAGATTGAAAGTAAAAGAATGGAAAAAGAGGGCTTCCCTGGTGGTGCGGTGGTTGAGAATCTGCCTGCTAATGCGGGGGACACGGGTTCAAGCCCTGGTCTGGGAAGATCCCACATGCCGCGGAGCAACTAGGCCCGTGCGCCACAACTACTGAGCCTGCACGTCTGGAGCCTGTGCTCCGCAACAAGAGAGGCCGCGATAGTGAGAGGCCCGCGCACCACGATGAAGAGTGGCCCCCGCTTGCCACAACTAGAGAAAGCCCTTGCACAGAAATGAAGACCCAACACAGCCAAAAATAAATAAATTAATTAGTTTTAGAAAAAAAGAATGGAAAAAGATATACAGGCATACCAGGTTCCAGACCACTGCAATAAAGTGAATATGCAATAAAGCAAATATCGCAATAAAGTAAGTCACACAAATGTTTTTGGTTTCCCAATGCACGTAAAAGTTATGCTTACACTATATTATAATCTATGAAGTGTGCAATAGCATTATGTCTAAAAAAATAACTTAATTAAAAATTACTTTATTACTAAAAAATGTTGACCATCACCTGAGGCTTCAGTGGGTCGTAATCTTTTTGCAATAGTAAAGATCACTAATCACAGATCACTATAACAAATACAATAGTAGTGAAAAAGTTTGCAATATTGCTACAATTAGCAAAATGTGACACAGAGAAATGAAGTGAGAAAATGCTGTTAGAAATATGGCACCAATAGACTTGATGCAGGGTTGCTGCAAACCTTTAATTTATTAAAAAGTCACTATTTGTGAAGCACAAAAAAGTGAAGCACAATAAAACTAGGTATGCCTGTATAAACATCAGCCAGATGACTTCAGAACAAAGACAATTACCAGACTCAGAGAGGGATGTTCTGTCATGATAAAATGATTAATTCACCAAGAAGACATAGTAATCCTCAATGTCTATGCATCAAACAGCAGAGCTTCAAACTATATGAATTAAAAAAAAATCTGATAGAACTGAAAGGAGAAAGAGACAAATCCACAATTTTATTTGGAGACATCAATACCTTTCTCTCCTCTCAATAACTGATAGAACTAAACCAAAAATTAGCAAGGATACAGAAGAATTCAACACCATTAACCAACAAGATAGAACTGACATTTACAGAACACTCCACCCAAACAACAGCACACAATCTTTTCAAGTGCACAAAACATTTACCAAGAAAAACCACATCCTGGGTCATAAAATAAACCTCAAAAAATATAAACAAAAAGAACTCATAAGAGTGTATTATAAAAGTTTAGATATGTAAAATAAATTAGTGGCTAAAGAGACTGAGTGTCACTTAAAAAGGGGTAGTATGAGGGAGATCTTTGTGGCGAAAGAACAGTTCTGTATCTTGATTTTGGTGGTGGTTACCTAATCTACACATGTGATATAAGGGTAAAGAGCAAGACACATACATTGTTCTAATGTCAATTTCCTGGTTTTGATATACTATGTAAAATGTAACCACTGGGGGCAAATGGATACATGGGATCCCTCTGTACTACTTTTGCAACTTTCTGTGAATCTATAATTATTTCAAAATAAAAAGTTGAAAATTTACTTCTTTCTCCAGAAGCTATGGGAGCATATGCTCTATCAAGTATTAGTAAATCATGAAAAAGAAAGACGTGGAATCCAGGAAAAATGGGGAACCAACATAGAGGAAAACTTCCAGGGTGCAAACACAGAGAAATTTTATTACACTAGTTAAGCAGCACCTCCAAACATCAACTTGTTCTTACTGGAATTGAAGGTCAGAAGGCTTCAAGAGTGACAAGAGAGAGGAGGAGGAAACAAAGATCATATGATAAGTTTGACTTCTTAGAAAAATTCCTTTACATAGCTATTGGAGAGAGTGATCAGACTTGATCAAATGTCCAAAGAAAATGAAGCAAAAAAAAAAAAAAAGCCATCAACATTTTATTCCTCAAAACTCCCTGAGCGGTATGGCTAGATATTTTAATTATCAGTTGGCTTAATAGTTGGGGGATTTCATTATTAGCTAGCTAGGAACGAAGGACAAAAAAACTGACCAAAGGGAAAGGATAATGATGGTGCATCAAAGAAAAATTTTACATATTTCACATTTCTGCCTAGAGGTGGCTAGCACTGGGTGTGCCAAAGACAACTAAGGCCAATTAAGATGTCATCATGGGTAAGTTTGCCATTAACTGCTGAGCCCCACAATGAACTACAGAGGCTCTCAACACATTGCTTCCAAGCTTACGTTCTGTAGACCTCGCCAGTCGCTGGGAGAGTGAATTTACTTACTGACATGTCCATTCCATGAAGTCTTCGTGTCTCCTGAACCATTACAGTCTCTAATATTTTATAATACAAAATTTCCGCAAGCTTTAGTCTGTTTACAGCAAAATCTACGGGGGGAAACAAAGGGAAAACACGTGCTAAATAAATGTAGCTGTTAAGAACTAAAGAACAAAACTTATATAAGCTTCAATCAGATATATTAAAAATTGCAGGGAAAGAAAAAACTTGAGTTTCTATTTTTCTTGGAACAATCTATCTACTTTCAATGCTTTATCAATTTCAGTTTTGTCTTCTTACCTATGTGAGATCCTGGCTGTTCATCTGTTGATTGGGTATAGTGTTGGCAGAAAGTCTCTCCTATTAGTTTCACTGTTTTCATAATGTTTTCCATAGGATTACGCATACAAGACCTAAAAAATACAAAAGGAACCTAATTAACAGAAAAAAAATTCCAGAGTACCAACATTTCTTCATTCAAGAATTAGTCTAGTTTTTAGTGACCAAAGTCCTATTCTCAGGTGTAAACCTAGATATGTAAACACAGCATATTTCAAACCAGTCTACAGCCTTTAAATATAATCATTTGGCATATTGTTTTGGAATTTCAACATTACGGGAGTCAATGTTCTCTCTATTATGCTTCTATTTATATGAAATTCTAAAAAGGCAAAATTCTAAGGACAGAAAACATATCAGTGGTTTCCAGAGGCTGGGGATGGCATAGGGATTGACTACAAAGGGGCATAAATTTGGGGGGACTGTTCTATGTCTTGATCATGGTGGTGATGGTTATACAACTGTATACATTTGTCAAATCTCATACAATTGTACAGTAAAAAGGATGACTCTTGTATATAAATTATACTTCAATAAACCTGATTTAAGAAAGATTTCTTCATCTGATTTAAGAAAATGATAGGCAGCATTTATGTATATATTGTGCTGGAACAATAAACTGCATTTAGTTCTTATCAAAGCCAAAAGAATAACAAATAAAAAAAATGTAGCATTAAAAAGGAAGATGGACTTCCCTGGTGGCACAGTGTTTAAGAATCTGCCTGCCAATGCAAGGGACACGGGTTCAATCCCTGGTCTGGGAAGATCCCACATGCTGCAGAGCAACTAAGCCTGTGTACCACAACTACTGAGCCTGTGCTCTAGAGCCCGCAAGCCACAAGTACTGAAGCCCGAGCGCCCGAGAGACTGTGCACTGCAACTACTGAGCCCACGCACCGCAACTACTGAAGCACTAGCGCTCTAGGGTGCACGTGCCGCAACTACTGAGCCCAAGTGCTGCAACTACTGAAGACTGCGCGCCTAGAGCCCATACTCTGCAACAAGAGAAGCCACCGCAATGAGAAGCCAGCATACCATGACGAAGAGTAGCCCCTGCTTGCAGCAATGAAGACCAAACGCAGCCAAAAATTAAATTAAAAAAAAAAAAAAGACATTTGGCAAGAAGCAATTAATCCTGTTACTTTTATATTATTAACTCTGTTACCTTTCTATCAATAAAACACAGAATACAGGTCTTAATTCAGAAATGACAAACAAATCCAAGACTGTGAGAAACAATGTGATTTGCCCAAAGCCAAATAACTAGTGCAGGGTTCAGAATTCCCGGTCCCATGTTCAAAAAGACCAGCATCATGTGCAGCATCATGTGCCATGTAGCATATATGGCAAAAACATTTTATATTCTTATCAAGTTCTTCTAATGCAAAGCTGTGCCTCTTGAGTTATATTTTCTTCCAAATAGGTTGTCTTTTTAAAATTTTATTATGTGGTAAAAACACATAACAAATTTACCCTCTTAATTTTTAAGTGTACATTACTGTCAACTATGTGCATGTTATTGTATAGTGATCTCTAGAACTTTCTCATCTTGCATAAATGAAACTCTATACCCATCGAACAACAACTCCCTGTTTCCCCCCTCCCCCAGCCCCTGGCAACCACCATGCTACTTTCTGTTTCTATCAGTCTTATTACTTTAGATACCTCATATAAGTGGAATCATGCAGTATTTGTCTTTTTGTGATTGGCTTATTTCACTCTGTATAATGTCTTCAAGATTCATCCATATTGTAGCATATGACAAGATTTCTTTCTTTTTAAGGCTGAGTAATATTCTGTTGTACATACCACATTTTCTTTATTCATTCATTCAACAGTGGACATTTAGGTTGGTTCTATATCTTGGCTCTTATGGGTAATGCTGCAATAAACTTGGGTGTGCAGCTATCTCTTTGAGATCCTGTTTTCAACTCTTTGGGATATATACCCAGAAGTGGGATTGCTAGGTCATAAAAATTCTATTTTTGAGAAATCTCCATACTGTTTCCCATATCAGCTACACCATTTATAATCCCACCAATGGAGTGCCAATTCTGATACTCACCAACACATTTATTATTTTCTGTTTTTTTGATAGCGGCCATTCTAACGGGTGATATCTCATTGTGGTTTTAATTTGCATTTACCTGATGATTAGTAATGTTGAGAATTTTTTCACATGCTTGTTGGTTATTTTTATGTCTTCTTTGGAGAAATGTCTATTTAAGTCTTTTGCCCCTTTTTCAAATCAGGTGTTTGTTGTTTTTTTGTTTTGTTTTTTGTTGTTTGAGTTGTAGGAGTTCTTTATATACTCTGGCTATTAACCCCTTATCTGATATATGGTTTGCAATTGCATTCTTCTATTCTAGTAGGTTGCTTTTTCATCCTACTGATTATTTTCAATGCTGTACAGAAGTATTTAAGTGGGATATAGTCCCATTTTTCTATTTTTGCTTTTGTTACCTATACTTTTGATGTCACATCCAAGAAATCACTGCCCATTTCAGTGTCATAAAGCTTTTCACCTATGTTTTCTTCTAGTTGTACAGTTTCAGGTCTCATGTTTAGGTTTTTAACAAATTTTGAGTTAACTTTTGTACATGGTGTAAGATAAAAGTCCATCTTCATTCTTTTGCATGTGGATATCTCAAAGAGATATTTGCATACTCAAGTTCACTGCAGCATTACTCACAGCAGCCAAGATGTGGAAGCAACCTATATGTCCACTGACGAATGAATGGATAAAGGAAGTGTGGTATGTATATATATACAATGGAATATTATTCAGGCTTAAAAAGAAGGAAATCCTGCCATATGCTACAGCATGGATGAACCTTGAAGATATGATACTAAGTGAATCTGACTTTCCCCATAGTGTAGTCTTGGCACCCTTGTCAAAGATCATTTAATGATATATGTGAAGGTTTATTTTGGGACTCTAGTCTATTCCATGTCTAGTCTACATTTCTGTCTTTATGCCAATACCATACTGTTTTGCTTACTGTAGCTTTGGAATGTGTTTTGAAATCAGAAATGTGAGGCCTCCAGCTTTTTACTTCTTTCTCAAGATTATTTTGGCTAATAAAAGTCCTTCAAGGGCTTCCCTGGTGGCGCAGTGGTAGATAGTCCACCTGCCGATGCAGGGGACACGGGTTCGTGCCCCGGTCTGGGAAATCCCACATGTCGCGGAGTGGCTGGGCCTGTGAGCCATGGCCGATAAGCCTGTGTGTCCGGAGCCTGTGCTCCGCAACAGGAGAGGCCACAACAGTGAGAGGCCCGTGTACCGCAAAAAAAAAAAAAAAAAAGTCCTTCAAAATTCCTTATGAATTTTAGATTTTTTTTTTCTATTTCTGTAAAAATGCCATTGGGATTTTGATAGGGACTGTACTGAATCTGTAGATTGCTTTGGGTAATATGGACATTTTAACAATATTAAATCTTCCAATTCATAAACATGGAATGTCTTTCCATTTATTTGTTTCTAGGTTCTTTGTCTTTTGCATTCTATGTTTTCTTCCTTCCTTCCTTCTCTTGTGCTTTAAAATGTCTGCAAGATGCTTTGCCATTTCTTTTTAACTTGTTCATGCTAAATGGATAGTTCAGTTCAGATCTATTTATTCAAATGCTATGAGGGTAGATCTTTATGAATCTTCCTACTTTACATGCAATCTGCTTACCTTCTGAGCTATGGTTAAGGCTGGGGCTTCTTCTGTCCACTTTTCTATAGACTGAGGTTTGGGGACTAGTGGGAGGGCACAGATGTGCTATGTTCAGCTTTTGTTAGAGGATCAGGGCTTTGCTTTCTCTTCTGAGATTTAGTTAAATGTCCCCATTCCAGGGTTCACTATACCTTGGTCAGAGATATCTTCTAGTTCTATGAAGATCTCTCCCCAAATAAGCTAGGAATCTTGGAAAATGGTAGGTCCTGAGAATTTTTCATATTTCTGCTATCTTGGTGGTATACAGGGACTTTCACTTGGGGAGGTTTCTATGACTTTTTACTCATATGCCTACTCATGCCATTTGTTTCTCTCCACATCTGGGTTATTAATGAGTATTTTCAAGATCCTATCAATAGGACTTCCCTGGTGGCACAGTGGTTAAGAATCTGCCTGCCAATGCAGGGGATGTGGGTTCGAGGCCTGGTCCGGGAAGATCCCACATGCCGCGGAGCAACTAAGCCCGTGCATCACAACTACTGAGCCCGCGTGCCACAACTACTGAAGCCCGTGCACCTAGAGCCACACTCTGCAACAAAAGAAGCCACCGCAATGAGAAGTCCGTGCACCGCAATGAAGAGTAGCTCCCGCTTGCCACAATTAGAGAAAGCCCATGTGCAGCAACAAAGACCCAACGCAGCCAAAAATAATAAATAAGTAAAATAAATAAATAAATAAATAAAAAGATCCCATCAACACACCCTTTCCCCCCAGTAACGCTTCTTGGGGATAGGCATACCAGAAGCAACCATTTCCTTTCCTGACCACCACTTTGGAAAATTATAGCATGAAATCATATCCCTCTCCTCATTTGGTTTCTGCTGATAGATAGTCTGCTGATTTTTACTATTCTGTTATTAGGTATTAGGAAATAAGGTTCTCTAATCTGGCCTCACTTTATCATCTTTACTATGAAATATGCTTCTTTTTCTTAGACAATTGCATAAAATTCCATTTTACAGCTGTACCATCAATATGTAACCAGTCTCCCATTTGATGGACATTTATATTGAACCCATTTAAAAACAATGTAAAAAGAAAAACAGTAATGCATAAATTAGGGGTGTTACCAGAATGGAATGTTGGAGCTAAATAACCTTTAAGATACATTTAACCTTGAAAGTCTATAATAATACGAAATAAAATTTATATATAATTTTTAATAGGTACTTCTATCTGATTTTAGGTCAACATACTTTGTGATTGAAATGGTACAGTAAAACTTGCCAGATGTATATCCAGTATCTCCAGAATTCGGAAATACTGAAAACAGAATGGAATACAGAATCTAATTTAAAAGAGACATTTGGAAAAATACTAGTATTGTACTCACTCAAAAATGTTTATAAGTTGTTCACTTGGTGCATTTTTCAGTCCGGCCACAATACTCTGTAACCGGCTCACACTTTGGGTGGCTGAAGCAACAGGAGTAATAACTGCTTCTTTTTCTCTTAAATATCGTCGTCCTGTCAGTGGTGTAGAAGGTGCAAATGATGTTTTCTGTCAGAAAAGAAAATTATGTGAGATTAAAAAGCTACCTTCTTCCTCATTATGTGTTTAATTCAGTACATATGCCATCTTCTCTATTCACGTTTAATAGGTTACTTTCTCCCCCTCTTCTGGTTACCCACCAAAATTTTAGCAATATTATGCTAATAACATCCTACCTTTGAATAACACTTTCCCAAAGTGCTTTCTATCTATAATCTCATTTTATCTTCATAACATTCATTTGAAATATAACAGGCACATTTTCATTTTACATATGAGGCAATAGGCACAGAGAAGTTATAAAACTTGTTTAAGCTGACAAAGGTAATGGCAGAGCTGGGACTAAAACTTAGGTTTCCATCTTCTGGACCAGTGAATTTTCCATTAGACCTCATCCTCCAACCTACCTAAGACATAAATACAGAATTAAGCCTTGGCTATTAACAATCAAATCAGAGTTATGTGGCTGAAGTTTGGGAAGAGCACATAGTTCGTCATGGGTAGGAAAGCAAACTAAATTTTAAATCAAGAGAAGAGTGGCTAAAGTGATGCAAAGAAAAAATAGGAGGAAAGCATAAATCCTTCTTCATATCCAAAGACACATACTCTACTGAAAAGCCAGGCATTCTGGGAAAATATCCAAATATGAAAAATTGCAAGAAATGAGGTAAAAATACTAAATGCCACAGTTTTGAAAGCTACCTTTAAGGCTTTCATGGGAAATATGAGTTAATAGAAGAAACTCAAGATTTAACTTGAAAGATGCTGCTGCTGTTAGTAGAATCACACACACAGAGAAAAAGATCATTCAAGACTGAGGCCAGGCTAGGTTAATTACTTTTTCAAAGTGTTGTTGAAGGTTACACTCCACATTAGCCTGTGCTGTCAGTTTCCCTAATGGGGCATCACCAGTGAACTTTCGAGGAGTTCCAATTTCCTCTTCTGCATCTGCTCCCAAAAAGATCCTCTCATCAAAGTCACCAACAGTTAAAACATATTCTTCATACTCCTTGTTCACTGCTTTGCTGAAAAGAGAATTATTTTAAGCTGCTAGAACAAAACTAAGTTACACAATGGATTTATCTTGACTTGAAGATAGATTTTGACTCCACAGACTAGAAAAGCTCATGACTTTCTAGTTTTTATTAACTTTGCCCATCTAACAATATCAGAGGTTTCTATCCGATCACAGACATTCTTCACATTCACATACATGGCAATAAATTACTTTGAAAGGTGAGTGAAAAGAATATACACTTAATCTGGAAACTAGTTGAACCTAATTAAGACCTGATCATTGAGGAAACAATTGTGTGTGGCCTTGAAATATAAGCACATTCTGAACTTGCCAATATTTGATTAATTTGCCAATATTAGTTTACAAAGAATGTAAACTCAAATACAGAAGTCATTGGGTCTGTTTATGAGTTTCTTAGGAGAGCAGCTGTTTTAAGAGCAAATGGGATCTTAAAATAAATGTACTTAAAGACAGCAAGGCTTAGTGATAACACCCACTCAGCCACGGAAGCAGAAGGAACTTGAATTTGGAGCAGTTACCTTCATACAACATTTCACTTAACAAACTGCAACAAATCATATTGATAACTTATGATATGCCAGATACCATCAGTGCTAGACACTTACCTATTATCAGTAAAACTAGAAAGGTCCAGAAGGCATTCTCCCTTTAAAATCTGGGGAAAAAAACCCACTTTGTGACTTCATGTAAGTAAGCATATTAACATACACACAAAAATACTACATTTATCTAAATTTTCACATTGGTAGTTATAAATAACACACACACACACAAAATAGAATTACTAAATATTTCTTTCAGACCTGTAAATCCTATTTAGTATGCAAATAAAATATTAAAAAACATTTAAAGTCAAGTTTTGAAAATACTTTGTAGTCTATAGCAGTGGTTTCCAAATTTTAGTGACATAACAATCATGTAGGGGAACTTGTTAAAAATGCAGACTGACAGACCTCAAGGTCTGAACTAAGGCAGCAGTTTGTTTGTTTTTTGTTTTTGCGGTAGAGGGCCTCTCCCGTTGTGGAGCACAGGCTCCGGATGCACAGGCTCAGCGGCCATGGCTCACGGGCCCAGCTGCTCTGCGGCATGTGGGATCCTCCCGGACCGGGGCGCGAACCCGTGTCCCCTGCATCGGCAGGCGGACTCTCAACCACTGCGCCACGAGGGAAGCCCAAGGCAGAAGTTTTAACAAATTCCTCAAGTAATTCTCATGAAAGCTGTCCAATTTTAAACATTGGTCTATGGAAAATGGAAACTAACAGTTACTGAATGATAATATATGTCAGGCAAGCAAAAGATTTGAAAGGAATATAGGTACTGTTACTGGTGACAGAGGAAAACTACACTGTTATCAATATTTTCTGTGTATCCACACTATACTTAGATTACTACATAACAAGGGTTGCAAACTCAAATGATTTCAGGGGTCAGGGATCAACGTACATAAATGAAGATGGCAGAAAGCATGCTTCCCATCCTAAAAGAGGTGGCCAAAAGACGTGGCCATCATTTAGCTTGACAACAGTTACCATGTAGAAATTGCAAACTGGTATTGCCATAGCTTCTGATTTTTAAAAAATTTTCATATAAAAGATCTTTATGTGTAAGTTAAAAATTGAACAAAAGAAAAATGAAATAAAAAATTAAAACACCCTAAACAGGCCAAATAAAGCGTCTGGCCCATGGTCAGGAGAACCACTGTCCAAACCAGGATACTTTTGGAGTGAAAGAAGACACTATAATAATTATGCCAAGACAACAGCCAAAACCCAGATAATTCAGGCAAACCAAGATGAATAGTCATCATAGCCAGGGGCCACTAGTGCCTTGCACAATAGACATAATCCTTGAGTTCCTTTAAAAGTTTACTTTGCTGGAGATTAAAGTTTTACAAAAAGATATTTTACATAGATATACACACAAAAATATATACTGTGTATATATACACATAAATAAATACTTGTTTTTTTGCTGAAAGATAAGACTAAATACAAAATGATGTCCAAGAGGGACTTCCCTGGCAGTCCAGTGGTTAAGAATCCCCCTTCCAATGCAGGGGATTCAATCCCTAGTCGGGGAACTAAGATCCCACATGCCGTGGAGCAACTAAGCCTGTGCGCCACAACTACTGAGCACACAGGCCACAACTACAGAGCCCATGCACTCTGGAGCCCGTGCACCACAACTGGAGAGAAGCCCGCGTGCCGCAGTGGAGGATCCCTCATGCCGCAACTGAAACTCAATGCTGGAGATTGGTTCAAGATGGCAGAGTAGAAGGACGTGCTCCTACTCCCTCCTGTGAGAGCAGCGGAATCACAACTAACTGTTGAACAATCATCAACAGGAAGACACTGGAACTCACCAAAAAAGATACCCCACATCCAAAGACAAAGGAGAAGCCACAGTGAGATGGTAGGAGGGGCACAATCACAATAAAATCAAATCCCATAACTGTTGGGTGGGTGACTCACAAACTGGAGAGCACTTATACCACAGAAGTCCACCCACTGGAGTGAAGGTTCAGAGCCCCACGTCAGGCTTCCCAACCTAGGGGTCCGGCAATAGGAGGAGGAATTCCTAGAGAATCAGACTTTGAAGGCTAGCGGGATTTGACTGCAGGACTTTGATAGGACTGGGGGAAACAGAGACTCCACTCTTGGAGGGCACACACAAAGTAGTGTGCACATCGGGACCCAGGGGAAGGAGCAGTGACCCCACAGGAGACTGAACCAGACCTACCTGCTAGTGTTAGAGGGTCTCCTGGAGAGGTGGGGGGTGGCTGTGTCTCACTATGAGGACAAGGACACTGGCAGAAGTTCTGGGAAGTACTCCTTGGCATGAGCCCTCCCAGAGTCTGCCATTAGCCACACCAAAGAGGCCAGGAAGGCTCCAGTGTTGGGTCACCTCAGGCCAAACAACCAACAGGGAGGGAACCCAGCCCCACCCATCAGCAGACAAGCGGATTAAAGTTTTACTGAGCTCTGCCCACCACCAGTCCCTCCCATCAGGAAACTTGCACAAGCCTTGTAGATAGCCTCATCCACCAGAGGGCAGACGGCAGAAGCAAGAAGAACTACCATCCTGCAGCCTGTGGAACAAAAACCACATTCACAGAAGGATAGACAAGATGAAAAGGCAGAGGGCTATGTACCAGATGAAGGAACAAGATAAAACCCCAGAAAAACAACTAAATGAAGTGGAGATAGGCAACCTTCCAGAAAAAGAATTCAGAATAATAATAGTGAAGATGATCCAGGACCTCGGAAAAAGAATGGAGGTAAAGATCGAGAAGATGCAAGAAATGTTTAACAAAGACCTAGAAGAATTAAAGAACAAAGACCTAGAAGAGCTAAAGAACAAACAAACAGAGATGAACAATACAATAACTGAAATGAAAAATACACTAGAAGGAATCAATAGCAGCATAACTGAGGCAGAAGAACGGATAAGTGAGCTGGAAGACAGAATGGTGGAATTCACTGCTGCGGAACAGAATAAAGAAAAAAGAATGAAAAGAAATGAAGACAGCCTTAGAGACCTCTGGGACAACATTAAATGCAACAACATTTGCATTATAGGGGTCCTAGAAGGAGGAGAGAGAGAGAAAGGACCCGAGAAAATATTTGAAGAGATTATAGTCGAAAATTTCCCTAACATGGGAAAGGAAATAGCCACCCAAGTCCAGGAAGCGCAGAGTCCCTTACAGGACAAACCCAAGGAGAAACATGCCGAGACACATAGGAATCAAATTGGCAAAAATTAGAAACAAAGAAAAATTATTGAAAGCAGCAAGGGAAAAACAACAAATAACATACAAGGGAACTCCCACAAGTTTAACGGCTGATTTCTCACCAGAAACTCTACAAGCCAGAAGTGAGTGGCATGACATACTTAAAGTGATGAAAGGGAAGGACCTACAACCAAGATTACTCTACCTGGCAAGGATCTCATTCAGATTTGATGGAGAAATCAAAAGCTTTACAGACAAGCAAAAGCTAAGAGAATTCAGCACCACCAAACCAGTTCTACAACAAATGCTAAAGGAACTTCCCTAAGTGGGAAACACAAGAGAAGAAAAGGACCTACAAAAACAAACCCAAAACAATTAAGAAAATCATAATTCTATCAAACATTTAGAGAAGAGCTAGCACCCATCCTTCTCAAACTCTTTTAAAAAATTGCAGAGGAGGGGCTTCCCTGGTGGTGCAGTCGTTGAGAGTCCGCCTGCCGATGCAGGGGACACAGGTTCGTGCCCCGGTCCGGGAAGATCCCACATGCTGCGGAGCAGCTGGGCCAGTGAGCCATGGCCACTGAGCCTGCACGTCCGGAGCCTGTGCTCCGCAATGGGAGAGGCCATAATAGTGAGAGGCCCGCGTACAGCAAAAAAAAAAAAAAAAAAATCTACAAACAACAAATGCTGGAGAGGGTGTGGAGAAAAGGGAACCCTCTTGCACTCTTGGTGAGAATGTAAATTGATACAGCCACTATGGAGAACAGTATGGCGGTTCCTTAAAAAACTGAAAATAGAATTACCATATGACCCAGCAATCCCACTACTGGGCATATACCCAGAGAAAAACATAATTCAAAAAGACACATGCACCCCAATGTTCATTACAGCACTGTTTACAATAGCCAGGTCATGGAAGCAACCTAAATGCCCCTCGACAGACGAATGGATAAAGAAGATGTGGTACATATATACACAATGGAATATTACTCAGCCATAAAAAAGGAACGAAATTGGGTTATTTGTAGAGACGTGGATCAATCTAGAGAGTGTCATACAAAGTGAAGTAAGTCAGAAAGAGAAAAAACAAATACTGTATATTAACACATACATGTGGAACCTAGAAAAATGGTACAGATGAACAGGTTTGCAGGGCAGAAATTGAGACACAGTTGTAGAGAACAAACGTATGGACACCAAGGGGGGAAAGCGGTGGGGGGCGGGGGGTGTGGTGGTGTGATGAATTGGGAGATTGGGATTGACATATATACACTAATATGTGTAAAATGGATAATAAGAACCTGCTGCATAAAAAATAAAATTAAAAAAAAAGACCCAAATCTACCAAAAAATAAAATTAAATAAATAAATTTTTTAAAAATATATTTTAAATAAATATTTTTTAAAAAGTATGTGTAAGAGAAGAAACCAGTTAGGGAAGACTTTATGCTCAGAGGAAAATCTCATAATAGTATTTGCAAAGAGGGGAACTATAATAATGACCTAATCCATATCCCTATTTTTTTTTTCCAACCAAAGAGAAAACTCAAGTCGTAGCTGGATTAAATGGCTCAGCGTTGGGGAAATAAATTGAGACCCAAAGGAAAAAGCCAGGGCTTCCCTGGTGGCGCAGTGGTTGAGAGTCTGCCTGCCGATGCAGCGGACGCGGGTTCGTGCCCCGGTCCGGGAGGATCCCTCGTGCCGCGGAGCGGCTGGGCCTCTGAGCCATGGCCGCTGAGCCTGTGCGTCTGGAGCCTGTGCTCTGCAGCGGGAGAGGCCACAGCAGTGAGAGACCCGCGTACCGCAAAAAAAAAAAAAAAAAGGAAAAAGCCAACTCAAACATATAGAAAGAGTGAGGTAAATTATTGAGAAAAAAATCCAGAATGCATGTAGGTAGCCCACAACTGTAAGGGATTTTCTGTTCTACTCATATTGAATTAAAGTTACAGTTGTTATATTGATACATCAACCTACTTTTAATAAACAGTCAGCGAGTTATTCAAATTGTGGCAATAAACTAGCTTACTCTGACCTCCTGCTTTTCATAATTCTTTATCAGGCTTACTCTGATGTTCTGTTCTTTATAATTCTCTATCAGAACCTCCTATAGTTGCCTCTGACAGTGCATTTACTTGACAGTACATACAGATGGTCACATTCTTCAACAGCTCAGTTTTGCACATCACAGAAAATCACAGGACAACTCCACATCACATCAGAGACTGAAACCTGGGAATCTTGACCCTGAGTCCTATAATGTTAAGAACTTGCTTAAAATATTGCTTTTCCCCTTGAGGCTGCTGCTGCTGACCCCCCAAAATCTGAGTCATTTAATTGTAAGTATAGTACCTTCCTGTCAAAGAGCTTTGAAATATATGGCTTAAAGTAGTGCTCCTTTATTCCTTTGGCTTCTACCAGAAGTCCGTCATGTAGTTCACACAGTACAGGAATGATGCAGGGAGGTTCTTCAGAAGCCCTAAAGTCAGCAGTATGGAAATCAGATGGTAACCCTAGTTTGACAGGGTATAAAGAGCAATGGAGGGAAAAGAGAATATGGTCAATTTTTGAAACTCTTTTTCTAAAAATTGATAATCAGTTTTCAAAAATACATAAGGTCTTACCTTTAAATGACGGATTTAGCAAGTCTCGTCTATTTGGGCACATAATGGCATTGGCAAAAATCAGATCCAAGCAGCACAGAAGTAAATGATAAGAGTTTACTAAATCATCTCCAATCATACGAAAATTACCTTTAGAAGAAAAGAGACATAAAACCCAGAAACCTTTCAGGTCAAATAGCACCAAGTTCCCACAGTAGAAATGTAAAACACCTGAAAGTGTCACCTTACCCTTAGTATAAACAAAGAGTGTCCAACAGAAATTAAAGAGCTCCTTAACACTGCAAGGAATCCTCCTAAAAAGGGGGAAAAAATGTACTTTTTATCTGACTTACTAAATATCATTCCACATTTGTCACTTAAATTGAAACAGCAAATATAACAAATAGTAAAGTCAAATTCCATATAAAATCTCATTCACAAAGGACAGACAACTATGTTTTATTAAATGGAATTAAAAAGTAGACTTTTAAAAATGCAAATTCCCTTAATAAGTTTGTATCATAATTTTTATGTCAATTATATGAGGATTAAGTGTCTCACCTCTGCTTCCTGCTTCGTGGTAACTTTGGTGGCTCTTCATATGGATTTTGAAATATATCTAAAAAAATTGGCTCAAATTTTTTGAAAATTACAGTAGACACCTCAAAATTTCTTTCTAGCCTTTCTATACGTTCACGAAATTCTTGTGGCAAGTTTGACATGTCCATCCACTTCTTCATTTTACTAAAAAACTGTATTAAACTAAAAAAACAGAAAAAAAGCAAATTTAAAATGAGTCCATATAATGGAAGGAAAAGAAGACACTCTACTTATGCCTAAAAATCTTTATAAAATGCCTGATTTTAAGAGAGAGAGAGAGAAAACAAAAACCTCACTCCAAGTGCTATGAAATTACTTTGGTTCCCAGAATCACTGTGGGAATGTAGATTTTGAATTAGTAGTCAATACATAAAATACCTTCTACTATGCAGGGAGTACCTATCTACTTCTTTTATTCCCTGCAGCACCTAGACAATACTCTGCATATAAATTACAAAGTAAATGTTAGGCAACAGACTGATGAGTTCACAAAACTAGTTTGAGGAAAGACAGAATCTCCCAATACTGGATTCTGGAATTTGATCACAAAGCACCAGACTGTTACAGGGCAGGAATAAAATTCAAATGTTTGTGTTCCAACGTGTGGTTCTACCTCCAAATATAAACTAAGAAGGTAGTACATAACCAGAAAATCACTTAATGGATAATGGCTTTACCTTTCTGGCTTATTTAATTATGAGTGCATTTTTTTTATGTCCTCATGTTAGTATGGCCTTAGACTGAAATTTTGTAGTGTTAAAGCTCATTTAAGTGTCTAGGGCTATATACAGAATGATACTTGTAATTTTTTTCTTAAAAAAGGTGGTGGAAGAAATCATTAGCTAGTTGTCCATAGGTGTTCAAACTCCAGACATGCTGATTGAAATCTAAAAATCTGAGTTTTTTTAAAAAGATCTTTATCAGGGTTTCCCTGGTGGCACAGTGGATAAGAATCTGCCTGCCAATTCAGGGGACACGGGTTCGATCCCTGGTCCGGGAAGATCCCACATGCCGCAGAGCAACTAAGCCCGTGCACCACAACTACGGAGCCTGCGCTGTGGAGCCTGTGAGCCACAACTACTGAAGCCCGCATGCCTAGAGCCCGTGCACAGCATCAAGAGAAGCCACCACAATGAGAAGCCCGCGCACCACAACGAAGAGTAGCTCACGCTCGCTGCAACTAGAGAAAGCCTGCGCACAGCAATGAAGACCCAACACAGCCAAAAAAAAAAAAAAAAAAATGTATATCATGATACCCTGTGTGTGAGAATTCTCCTTTTTGGTTTTCTTTTTTTAACGGGTAATATGCATAATTACAAAATTTAAAAGGTACTAAAGGATATATGATGTCTGCTACCACCGCCCTCCCAGTTTTTTTCCACTAAAGCAATCAACTTTGCCTTAGTGACTAATTACATTGTTACTAGTTATTTGTCCTTGCAGAGCTTTTTAAGGCATTTATAAACATATACCTACTTAAACGTTTTTCCCACTCATACGATACCATACTACCTACAATATTCTGCACTTCATTTTTTCCCTGTAATTTATTTTGGAGATCTTTTTTTTTTTTTTTTTTTTTTTTTGCGGTACACGGGCCTCTCACTGTTGTGGCCTCCCCCATTGCGGAGCACAGGCTCTGGATGCACAGGCTCAGCGGCCATGGCTCACGGGCCCAGCCGCTCCGCGGCATGTGGGATCTTCCTGGATCGGGGCACAAACCCATGTCCCCTGCATCGGCAGGCGGACTCTCAACCACTGTGCCAGAGAAGCCCTGGAGATCTTTTTATATCAGTTCATGTAATACTCCTTCCATAATTTTAAGAGCTGCGTTTTATTCCACTATATGAATGTACCATAAATGTATTTAAACATTCCCTTTTATCCCTTAATCTTTTTATTTTGAAATAGCATCAAACTTACAAAAAAGTTGCAAGAATAGTATACAAGAACTCCTTTATTCACCGATAATTAACATTTTGTGTATTTGCTTTGTCATCCATCTCTCTCTCTCTCTGTGTATATATGTGTATACAAGTGTTCCTTGATTTATCATGGGGTTACATCCCGATAAACCCACTGTAAGCTGAAAATATTATAAGCTGAAAATGCATTTCATATACCTAACCTACCGAACATCATAGCTTAGCCTAGTCCACCTTAAACATGCTCAGAACACTTCCATTAGCCTACAGTTGGGTAAAATCATCTAACACAAAGCCTATTTGATAAAAAAAAGTGTTGACTATCTCATGTAGTTTAATGAATACTCTATTAAAAGTAAAAAACAGAATGGTTGTGTGGGTACAGAATGGTTGTAAGTGTATTGGTTGTTTACCATCCTGACTGCATGGCTGACAGGGAGCTATGGCTCACTGCTGCTGCCCAGCATCATGAGACAGTATCACACCATCAAGTCACAAATCTTAAGTCGAATCATCATCTGTATATGTATCCACATGTGATGGTTAATTTTAGGTGTCAATTGGACTGAGCCACGGTGCCTAGATAGTTGGTCAAACATTATTCTGGATGTTTCTGTGAAGATGTTTTTTGGATGAGATTAAAATTTTTTAGAAAAGTTATATACGGGCTCATGGATTTCCACTGCCTATCTGGACCAAAGCCAACCTGCCTACAGTCACTGCTGAGTGCCCAATCAGCCAGCAGCAGAGCAAGGTTCTTTAGGAGGCTGTATATGCTCTGAATCAGCAAACAGTATAGTGCTGTTTCTTCCATAGCCAGGATTCACAGGTCCAGGAATCAAGAGGTGGGGGGAGAGTGGCACCACTCACTATTACCCCTACTGACCCACCAGCAAAATTTTTGCTTCCTGTCTCTGTCACATTATACTCTGTTGGCCTAGAGGTCTTAGTTCCAAAGAGAGTAATGCTTCCACCAAGAGATACAACAATATCCATTGAACTAGAAGTTAAGACTGCATCCAACCACTTTGGGCTCCTCATGCCTCTAAAGCAACAAGCAAAGAAGGGAGTTACTATGCTGGGTGGAGTCACTGATCCTGATGACCAAGGAGAAATTGGATTGCTACTCCAGAATGGAGGTAAAGAAGAATAGAATACAGGAATCCCTTAGGGTAGCTCTTACTATTACCATCCCCTGTGATTAAAGTCAATGGAAAACTACAACAACCCAACAGGCAGGACTACTAATGGCCCAGACTCTTCAGGAACGAAGGTTTCGGGTCACCTCACCAGGTAAAAAAAAACCACAACCAGCTGAGGTGCTTGCTGAAGGCAAAGGAAATATGGACTGGGCAGTGGAAGAAGGTTATTAATACCAACTACAACCACATGACCAGTGAAACGAGGACTCTAATTGTAACGAGTATTTCTTATTTTGCTACAAATATGTTTGTGTGCGTGTATTAAATCTTTGTATTCCTTCCTCTCTTACCCACTTGTTACGTAACATAGCACGTACTGACTTTATACCACAGTATTGTTAACTTTACTTCCGAGCATTTAAGTTATAGGATATCAAGAAGAGTAAACATCACCCAAGGATTTTGCATCCTCTTTTGGGGAAAGGGTTAGGGCATTTTGGGTTGTACAAAGTATACTTATCTCATGTTAGGCTAATATATGATCTTGTTATGGCTTTTATTTGCAGATTAAGTATGGCATAAGGAGATGTGTATGGGCGCCCAGATATTCAGTCAAACATTATGCCAATGTTTCCATTAAGGTATTTTTTGGAATGAAATAAACATTTGGATTGGTGGATTCTGAGTAAAGCAGATTACTCTCCATAATGTAGGGGGGCCTCATCTAATCAGTCTGAAGGTCTTAACAGAAAAAGACTGACCTCCTCCCAAGTAAGAAGGAATTCTGCCAGCAGACTGCCTTTGGATTCAAACTGCAACTCTTTCCTGGGTTGCCAGCCTGCTGGGCTACCCCATATTTTAGACTCTCCAAGTCTCCACAACCATGTGAGCCAATTCCTTAAAATCCCTCTCCCTCTCCTCTTCCCAACCTGTGCATGGGTGTGTACATGCTATTTTGCATGTGCGCTCGCTCGCTCTCTCTCCATATATATGTGTGTGTGTGTATATACACACACACACACACACACACACACACACACACATTAACACATTCTATTGGTTTTGTTCCTCTGGTGAACCCCAATATAACATACATATAATTTTTTTCTGAAGCATTTGAGAGTAAGGTGTAGATATCATGCCCCTTTACTCATAAATACTCTTCTATTTTCATAAAGAGAAAATGTATTTACTCAAAAATATAGTTTCTATTTCCTGAGAAAGAGGTCTTACATGATTAAGTGCAATTATCAAAATCAGAAAATTTTATATTGATAAAATACTATTAGTTCATATTTAAATTTATAATTCACCAATTGTCTCAAGAAGGTTCTTGATAGCAATCTTAAATTTCCCAGTCTAGGTTGTAATCTAGTAGCATGAACTGCATTTATGTGTTATTTCCTTTTAGTTTCCTTCGGTCTACATCAGTTCTTTAGACTGTCTCTTGTGACACCAACATTTTGGAAGAGGACAGGTCAGTTATTTTGTAGTATGTCCCTACATGCTTCCCTCATTATTAGATTTAGGCTATGTATTTTTGACAGAGTACTACATAAGTGATGTTATATCCTTCTCAGTGGGTCATAACCATTTGTCCCATCATTGATAATAACTCTGCACTTGATTTAGGTGGTATCTGCCAGGTTTTCCACTTCAAAGTTACTATTTTTCCCTTTGTAATTGATAAGTGACTTATAGGGAGATACTCTACAATTATGCAAATATTTAGTTGGCATTCTAATATAAGGAAGATATTTCCCTTCTCCCCTATTTATCATCAGTATAGATTTTATTCAGTGAGCTATAATCCATTACTGTCCCTATTCATTCTGATGCTCAAGTTATCCCAGGTATGATTACAAATGGGAGCCTTTTCAAACTAGCTCCTATGCCCCCTGGACATGTCCCCAACATTTTTTGAGCACTTCCTTACTTTCTGGCATAAGTTGTTCCAGGTTCGTTAGAAAAATAGGTCTGCCCCAGCTTCTGAATCAGCCATTTCTTTGAAGACATTATGCTAAGTATTCATTTGTTGTGTCCTTCCTTGGAGATATTATGCTGTTATTTGAAGACATTAGGCTAAGTGAAATAAGCCAGTTACAAAAAGACAAATACTGTACGATTCCACTTATGTGAGGTACCTAGAACAGTCAAATTCGGAGAGACAGAAAGTAGAATGGTGGTTGTTGAGTGCTAGGAGGAGGAAGAGGGAAGTTATTGTTTAAGTGGTATGGAGTTTAAGTTTGGGAAGATGAAAAAGCTCTGGAGATGGATGGTGGTGAGGGTTTAACAACAATGTTAATGTATTTAATGACAATGAACTGTACAATTAAAATTGGTTAAAATGGTAAATTTTATGTAATGCATATCTTATCACATACACATACAATTCCCCCCAACCCTGCTGCCAAAAGCAAAGTATAGAGTAGGGATGGTAATATGGAACATACATTCCAATAGTGGCACACTACCTAATTTTAATGGCACTCAAAAGATAAAAAAGAAAGTTACTCTGTAAAAATTAGTATCATCAATGTTCCAATTAAAATTATGAAAAATCATTTTTCATTCAGGTTCTATTATACTATGAAAATAATGAATGAATGAAAGTTGTCTTGATTTAAGTTACTGAAAAACTTGTAAAAAATTAGTTCTCAATACTTAAAACAATAAGATATAGACAACTAACTGTTTTATTAAAATGAATTGAAAATTCAAATTGTAAAATAGATACAATTTTTTAATACCCTTAATAGCAGAATAAATTTTTACATGAAACTTTCTTTTTAAGTTGGAAGTTGCTTTGGTTAAATTTTTTTTGTTTTGTAGACTGAAGCTGAATATAGATACAGTTCAAAAGGAGATATACTAATGTATATTTGTATATAGATACATATGTAATACAGCATGACTTGGGAGGCTCGCCACTTTCTTAGGTATATAACCTCTGGGAAGTAATTTAATCTCTTGGTGACTTGGTTTCCTCATCTTTAAAATGAGATTTATTTAATACAATTACTGTGAGGATTAAATTAATAAAGATATGCAAACTATTAGCACATATTGTCTGTCACACAGGTAAATATTCAATAAAAATTTGCTAGTTTTACATGTTTATGTATAAATCTATACTTAATCAGTATTTTGCAGTATAATTTATTAACAATATTTGATGGATATTTTCCCATATCTATAAAGATCTACATAGTCATTTAAAATTACATTTAAAGTTGAAATTTTGAAAATAGCCCTAATTATTATAAATCAATGTAAATAATAATCATCACTTGAAATTCTTTTTTATTTGCCTGAATGAACATACTGATGTTGGTCAACAGCTCTTTTAGCAATTAGGAATGTGACACTTAAAAAAATTTTTTAAAACCAATCCACATTTTAAAAAGTATCTTTTGGGCTTCCCTGGTGGTGCAGTGGTTGAGAGTCCACCTGCCAATGCAGGGGACACGGGTTCGTGCCCCGGTCCGGGAAGATCCCACATGCGGCGGAGCAGCTGGGCCCATGAGCCATGGCCGCTGGGCCTGCGCGTCCGGAGTCTGTGCTCCACAACGGGAGAGACCATAGCAGTGAGAGGCCCATGTACCGCAAAAAAAAAAAAAAAAAAGTATCTTTTGACTCATCACTACACTTTTAGGAATTTATCTGAAATACACACTTACAATAATGTTCACTTGTCTGTAATCACAAGGGACTGGATATAATCTAAATGCTCATCAATAAGGGGGCTGGCTAAGTATATAAAACATCCTTATAACTTAAAATATCCCACAGTCACTAAAAAAAAATTAATGAGGTAGAGCTATACATAGTGATATAGAAGGATTTCCAGAATATAAAGTAAGAAAAGCAACAGAAAAATACATTTAGCAATGATCTCATTTATGCTTAAAAATAAAATGCAAAAAACTAAAAAACAGATTTTTTCCTGCTTAAAAATTTAATAACAGTAAATTGCTAATAGTGGTAAATTCTGGGGGATGGAAAAAGAGACATCTTTCTATTCTTCTATTCTTCTATAGACATCTTCTATTCTTCTTCTGTATTATTTGAAAAATTTTAAACCTTTTTTCTTTTATTGTGGTAAAAGTATACACAATGTAAAATTTACCATTTTAACCATTTTTAAGTGTACAGGTCAGTGGCATTAACCATTACCACTATATACCTCCAGAACTGTTTCCATTATTTGAAATTTTTATCATGAGCTTGTACTGTTCAGTTTCCGCAACAACTTATTATTACAAAGATTTAAAAATTTAGTATGGTCAGTGATGAGAACCATCAATAGAAAAAGATCATATGACAATGGACAAGGTTTTGCTCAATTAAAAAAAATTACCTTAACTCCTTTTATCTTAGTTATATTTTCATTTTGTTTTTATCATGAATGACAAAAATTATATTTACTAAAGTTTTAAAAATTGTCTTGACTTAATTCTTTTTCCATTTATAGAAACCAAAATTGTTCTGAAGATTTTTTTTTTTTTAATTTAGCATGAACTGAAACTTAACCCTTGCTGGATAGGGCTTTACACTTTCTCCTCTGTCCTGGAAACCCAGGATAGCAAATAGACAATGACCTCAAATAGTCATTATGAACATTAGCAACTATCCAAATCTGAATCACTCCATTTCTGTTGTTTGGTATTCAGGCAAATAGTTCCATACAGTTGATACCAGAGCAAGTAAAAGCTATAGCTAAGACCCACCAATTGCTTAGTATTTGCAAGGGAAAAAATATCAACCATACAGTAGAGCAACAAGAGAACATCGTTAGCAGATGATCAAAATTAACATCACCAATGAGAGGCAGAAGGATATCATGTGCCTCTAGATGTGATATACTGAGGACACAAAATCACTTATGTAGTTTTCCACCTAGGAATGTAAAACCTGCACCTAATCATAAGGAAACATGAAACAAAAAGAGGAACAATCTATTAAAAAGGGGGGCAGGGTGATTGTGAACTATACTCTTCAAAAATGTCAATGTCGGGGCTTCCCTGGTGGCGCAGTGGTTGGGAGTCTGCCTGCTGATGCAGGGGACACGGGGTTCGTGCCCTGGTCCGGGAGGATCCCACATGACGCGGAGCGGCTGAGCCTGCGCGTCCGCGTCCGGAGCCTGTGCTCCGCAACGGGAGAGGCCACAGCAGGGAGAGGCCCGCGTACAGCAAAAAAAAAAAAAAAAAGTCAATGTCATAAAAGACAAAGGCTGTGGAAATGTTCTTGTTTAAAGGAGACTAAAAAGACATGGCAAGTGAATGCAATACCTGATCCTAGATTGGATTATTTTTTTTTTAAGATTGGATCTTGAAGGAAGAAAATGCTATCAAGAATGTTACTGGATCAACCAATAAAACTACAATAGAGATGCTAGATTATACAAAATTACTGTATCAATGTTAACTTTGTTGACGTTGATAACTGTACTGTAGTTATTTAAGGAAATACACACTGAAGTATTTAGGGGTAAAGGGCTACAATGGACACCACTTAAATTGAAATAGCTGAGGAAAAAAATACTATTTAACAGAAAAAGATCAAATGATAAAGCAAATGGAGTAAAATATCAATAAAAGGTGAGTCTAGGTCAAGGGTACATGGATGTTCTTTGTCGTTTTCTTATTTCTGCAACTTTTCTGAAAGCTTGAAATTATTCTCAAATTTAAAACATTAATGAAAAAGTTACAGAGAAAAAAGATTTAGAACCTCTAAATCTAAAAAGATTTAGAGGCCTCTGGTTTAAGTAAGTTAGAATTTAAGGAAGAAAGGCAGAGAAAGAATGTGAGAATTGGGAAAAGATACCTATATGGATAACAAACTTCGAATGGGATGAAGCTAAATGATTTAAAATAAAGAGAAATTAAATCCTAAAATTAAATTTAGGACTTATAAAATAATGTTTGAAAAATCAAAGTGCTTTACCTTAATTTAGCTGAACGTAGTATTCTGGTAAGTGAAACACAATTTCCTTCCATGATACCCTTTCCAACCGTGGGAATAATGCTTTTGCGGCAAGCGACATATAATGAACATGCCAACCAGTGGATAACTTCTCCCTGGCAGGCAAAAGATAAAACAGCAAAATGGATACACTATGTTAAAACGCTTGAATTCTAGAATCAAAAGAGATCTTAGAATTACCTGATCTAATATTCATCCTGTATTAACAGGCCAGAGAAATGAAGATATTTGCCCAAGGTCACAAAACTTAGTTGGTTGCAGTAATGGGTATAAAACTCCTTACTCTTAGTCCTGTGTAACATGCTAAATCCGTATTAATCTAAAGATAGATCTCTCACCTATACCCCAAATCTAATATTATTGAAGAGTTTTCAATTTCTCAGCATTAGCTTTCTCAATATTATAACACCAGTCATGGCCTTGATGATGCTGAAGTTCCTACCATTTTAGTTTTAGGTTTCTTTTTTAACCAGTTTGGCAGAGAAAGGAAAGAACAGAGTAGAAGATGGCAAGAGAATTACACATATAAAAATTAACACCCATCACAACACAAAGGAGACTGTCAGTTTTGTGAGGTAAAAATTTGGGGAATTATTTACCCTAATCTTTAAAATAGTAAGTATGGCTCTCTATCTTAGCAGACACTTCAATTTGCAATGCTACAAAAAAGGTGTCATTCGGGAATTCAACACTTAATTCTCTGCTTTAGGCTTGAGATATCCAAGCTAGATTCACTTTATGACTTCACTGATGAGTTTTACATAAAATTAAGAACTAGACTCAAATCTCATAGCACAACACAATACTGTTGTGCAGATCCTCTTTAAAATCAGACTCTAAAAGAATAAAATGATTGATAAAGATTTCTTGTAATAATCCAAAAGGGGTGGGTAGAGATGGGTAGCCACCAATAAAGCTAAGACCTAGTGTTCCTACCCTAAAGTACTATAGTGAAAAGTCTCATTTGCTCAAGGCATTAAAGGAGGCAGGTAAGCTTAAGGTTGAATACTTTTAGAAGCCTTGATTAACGAATTGTTTGGGTATAGCATCCAAGTACTCTATAGCTTTTGGATACAGGCTACTAGATGAAAACACTATTAAGACAGAGAAAATTTAAGAACCAAAATTACTGCTTTGATTTTTTTCCTTAAAAAAAAAGCACCTATAGTATTTAATTTAGTTCCTTTACGCTAGGCCTTAGAAATACAAAAACAGTTTCTAACATCAGGGTACTCCAAGTGTAGAGCTAAGAGGAACAGATATTATACTATTATCTATAATTGGTGAGATATATGTTTTAAAAAGAATTTAAGAGAAAGTGTTTTGGGAGAATATAGTGTAGTTACTGATTTTGACTGGGGGTCTGGGAAGGGTTCACAGAGGGAGACAAAAGTGCTAAGTGGTGAAAAATCACCAGAATGTACGGGGGGGAAGTGGGGTGGGTAAGCAGGAGCTAGTCAGGTAGACTAGAGGGGATAGGGGCTGGGCAGAGGGGTTCTTAGGAAGCAGCAGATATATGAAAATGCCCTCCACCAAAAACAAAGCATAAAAGAAAAGGAAAATAAAACACTCTAGATAGAATAAACACTCACAAAATCTCAATTCACACAGCTGTGATTTTGGTCAAACATTTAAGATATCCTGATGAACTCGGCCTAACTGGAGATTCAGCTCTTCAACTTTCTCTGCAGTTGGGAGTGAGGGAAAAGTTTCCAGGCAGAGGGATCGGCATGGAGAAAGCACGCAAGTAGGAACAAGCTTGGCATATTCAAGAATCTGAAAGATGTGCCCAGGTTAATACCTTGACCTCCATCTGCACTCAGCAGTGCTTTTTCAGTGACAGACCAAATGAGGACTCGATGTCAGAAATGCTTTCTCAGACTTTAAAAGTTTGTTTCCAATCTAGAGACCATAATTTATAATCTCCCTTAGCTTCTTATTCTTTCCTCAGCTTTCCAGTCGTGTCACCCAGAGATGCACATCACTGTCCTTCATCCAGTCTATCCAGTCCTACCCTGGAGACATACAAGAGTCTCTCTTCTCCTCTCTCTCTCTCTCTCTCTCACACTCACTCACACACACACACACACACACACACATTCAACTCCAAATTTCCAACTCTATGCCTTAGAGCCCACCCATTATTTCACCAGGTGATGAGTCAGCAGAGCACTCTGGGTGAGACCAGCTCTCTTGGATCACGAAAACCTTTGACCATAAGGCTACTGGAGTAATTGCAAATACATTCCATCACAATTCTACCTCTATACTGGGCTTATGCTTGTCTGGGTTCCTATGACAATTAGCAGAACGACCCTGGGCAAGACAATCCTCTGGGCCTTGATAATATTGCCTGGAAAGCAGGTTTAATACTCGCTGCCCTGCCACGTTCACAGGGCTGTTGTGAGGACTTAATGCAAGAACGGTTGGGGAAAATCTAATGATAGCCTACATTTATTTTGGTTAGAGACAGACACTGTGATTAGCATCTGGATAATCTAATTATCCCCATCTGAGAGAGGAGGAAACTGTGGCCGAGAGATAAGCATTGTGTGCACACTGGCTCTGATCAAACTGCTGTACAGTGGCAATACTGCCGAAAGAGCAAGCCACACCTCGAGGCGGAAGGGTGAAGAGATTATGGCTCAGACTCCTAACTCCGGCTCCACCTCTAACGGTGCGACCTTGCGCTTAACCTCTTCGGGGCTCAGCTTTCCCATCTGTGTAACGGGGATCACAACATGTTCGAAGAGGTGTGGCGGCGAGAACCAAGTAAGATGACATATTTAAAGCGCTGGGCAGTGTCGTCTGGGCACACAATTCACGTAAGCTTCTGCCATTAGAGTAACTGTTTAAGCAGATTTAAGGGCAGTCCCATGACGTTTGTGGCACTGGTCTGAAGACTAGGGGACCCTGAGTGGCATGTGACCTTGGACAAGCCACTCCTTTTCCGGACTTCGGTTTCCCGCCTCAAAATAAATGGAGAGATTGATCTACACTCGCCCTTCCAGCTTCGCACTCCTCGGCGCGGGGCTGGGCAGAGACCCTTCCCGGTGGGGAAACTCCCACCGCCCCATAGGGTGGGGTAGGGGCGGGGCGGGGGTGGGGCCTGGCGAGCTCGGTCTCGCCGCCCCACCTGCCGCCGCTCACCTCTAGGCTGTAGTTGCTCCGGATGGCGGTGAAGTCGTCCAGGGCTTCGGCCGCGCTCCCCTCATCCAGGTTCAGCTCCTGGCACAGGGCCTGCAGCGCCTCCCCGGCCGCGGCGACCACCGCCGCCCCCTCAGAGTGGGGATCGTCCTCGTCCATACCCTCAGGCCCGGCGGGCGGCGCGGTCACAGACCCCCCAGCTCCTTTCTCCCTCCAGGGCGCGCTACCCACAACCACCCGCGCCAAAAGCGCGCGAAAATCGGTAGCCGCAGAACGACGTCTCTTCGATGGTCTGCATCCGCGTTTCTCCTCAAAAAGGTCCGTTTCTCCTCCAGGGCTCCTAGCCTCCCTCTCCGGAAATGTGATAAGAAGACGGACTCCGGGGCCTAGAAAACCCGGACTTGGCCCTTGGCGGACAGCGGTGCACACAGCCGGCAGGGCAAATTTGTAGCGGAGGGATCGGCGGTCCGCGCGCAGGATCTGCTGGGAGTTGTAGTCCACATCCTGCCTTGGAGCCGGCTGCGCCTCCCTTTCTTGGTGGCTCTTTGGTTTGGGCCCCGCTGGGCTGCCAGTTGCGAGGCGGCCCCGTTCATCTTAGGGGGAAACCTCTTCTCTTCTGCCCGGCCAACCCACGGGCCTGGGTTTGTCACTGCCCCGGGACGCCATAGTCTGATCGAGAATTGCCCCTTGAGTTAGAAGATGGAGGAGGGACCTGAAAAAAGTGGTCTCTCGACAGCGAGGGCGGGGGAGGGCCTCGTCGCCCTCTCCTCAGTGTCTCCAGCGCCTAGTGAGTGGTCTTTTGAATGACTGAAGGGTTGGTGAGGCAAGGTTTATTGGGGGACACTTGTCCATCTCTTCTTGATCCCTAGACGAGGCTTGACCTGGGCTGAAAGAAATGCAGTAAGGAGCCACTTTCTCAGCTTCCTGGGAACTGGGACCCTGGAACCCAGTAAAGACTGTTATTCCAGACTTAGGAATGGCCTGAGCATAAGCCTGAAGGCGTGGAGCTGGTCTCGAGGCTTACCCTTCCGCTTCACCAAAAACACCTTCTCCAAGAGCCAGAGTGATCATTTGAAAAGGTAAATCAGAGCACGTCAGTACTTCACACAAGACCCTTCAGTAGATTCCTTTTGCCCTTAAAATAATATCCAGACTTCTTGACCTGGCCTATAAGGCCCCATGTGATCTGGCCTCACCAGGGCATTGTCCCCCTCCTCAGGTATATAATAAGATCCAACCTCACTGCTTTGTTTTGGAACCTTGGAAATGCCAAGCTGCCAAACTAGTTCTTGCCTCAGAGCCTTTTTCCCGTGCTGCTCAAACGGCCCCACATACTCTATGGCAGACCTTTGCTTGTCTGGCTCCTCCTCATCCTTCAAGTTCAGCTAAAAGTCATCTTGTCAGGCCACCCCTGAGCACTGTATTTAAAATAGCTGACCCTGGTGGCGCAGTGGTTGAGAGCCCGCCTGCCAATGCAGGGGACGTGGGTTCGTGCCCCGGTCCGGGAAAATCCCACATGCCGTGGAACTGCTGGGCCCGTGAGCCATGGCCGCTGAGCCTGCGCATCCGGAGCCTGTGCGCCGCAATGGGAGAGGCCGCGGCAGTGAGAGGCCCGTGTACCGCAAAAAAATAATAATAATGAATAAAATAAAATAGCTGACCCGCATATCCCCCCATCCACCCCATTTCATTGTCTTCATAGCATCTTATCACTATCTGAAATTATCCTATTTGTTTATTCGCTGGCTCTTCCTACTAAAATGTGAGTTGCATGAGAGCAGGGGCCTTCCTTTCATGTTCACTGTAGTCCAAAGTATATAGATGAGTGACCAACTCGTAGTTGGCACTCAGTACTTAGCATGGTGTGTTTGAAAAATTACAAAGAAAACCTTTGTTGCTTGGATGAGGGAAGGAGTCACCAGAGATGAAAATGGAAGACAGGTCAAGTTAGGTTGCAAAGGATCTTATAAAGGTAAAAACGTGCACATTATCAGGGATTTTAATGGAAGGAGGTGAATGATCAGTATGTGTTTTGGACAGGTTCCTCTGGCTGCAGTGTCACACGTGGAGTGCATGGGGTAGAGAGTAGAGGTATGAAGATGGTGGGAGGTTGGTCCAGCGTAGAAAGGAGCCAGTCTGGAGAGACAACTTTGTCCTAGAACTGAAGGGGGCACTACTGAAGGGGAGGCATCTCCAATACCAGGTTTCCATCTGGGCCAAGAGGGTGAAAGGTGATACTGTCAACTAGAATGGGAGTACAACCAGAGGGATAAGATCAGTTCTGGAACTGTTGTGTATGGGATGCTTGCAGGCAGTTTAAAAGGAGGCTGTTGGATCCTGGAATGTAGCCCCTCTCTCCTGGGCAATTTCCCAGTCTTCTACATTCTCCACACGTGGGGAGGGGTGGGACTTGGGAACCAGTGGCAAGCTGGGTCTCAAATGAGTAAAAACTCAAACTCCCCCTAAAAATTCAGACGCAAACTGAACCGCCCACGTGGAACTTCCAACTCTGCTTTCTTCTAGCTGACTTCAGGGCCATCTCATTATTATTTTCTGAAAGGGATGTTGGCATATAGTGTCCGTACAGAGACTTACCTCCCATGAGATTTTACTTAGAGGTTATGGGCCGTTAAGGGGAGGTCTATCTCCAGTGCCAAGGGTTCTGTAACAGGGCTTATCATCCCTCCTCCTAACTTCCTTTCCTGTCAGCAAAGAAATGTCAGGATTAGTGGAGGTGAAATGGATGAAGGTCTTCCTGTACTGGCTCATTTGTTTTCTAATTAACCTACTGTGCTTCTTTAAGAGAGAGCTCCAGGAGTGGAGACAGCCTAGACATGAAGATTTGGGAATTCTCAGGCAGTACCTGAAGCTAAGGGAGCAGGTTCATATCACTCAGGGAATGTGTTGGCATGAGAAGAGACTCAGGGGTAGAACCTCTAGGAACACCAACATTTCAGGGATGGGCAAAACTTTAGGAGTGAATGAAAAAAAAAAAAAAAACTGTCCAGAGAGGTATAAAAACAAGGAGAAGTAATTCAGAGGCCAGGAAAGAATTACTCCATAGAGTACTACCAACACGACAGAGAACTCAGATAGGATGAGGAATTCAAAGAAGATACCTCATGTATTATCTTTCATATGTTTTCAGTGACCTTTGCCAGAGACAGCTGCCTTTAGCACAGTGGGAGTGGAAGCCAGATTACTGTGATTGAGGGGCTAATGGGAGGAAGGTCAGAAAGTTGAAGTAGGAAGTAAAAACTTCTCTTTAAGTAGTCCGGTGGAGGAGAGCCAAATGGAAAGGTATTTTCTAGGACTGGGAAACGCAAGCATGCGAGTAATCAGAGACAGGCAGCAGGCAGAGATTGAAAATAAAAAAAGATCATCAATATAGTCAGGCTCCAGAGAAAGTGGCCAAGCCGGGGATCCAGAGCCTGCCCTTCCTCTTCACAGCTCTTGTCTGGAAGGGGGTCACCTCACATCTAGATTAAGCACAACGGCTAGGTGCTCTGGTGAGAGCAAAATAGCAACATACAGTCGGGTGTTGAGAGTGGGAAAGGTTTGGAACAACTTGAGAAATATCACTGGCTCTGTCAAATGCAGACACCATGGTTGGAATTTTTTGAGGAAAAATGCAGTAAAAGTAAGTCTACCCCATGAGATCCTGGGTTTCGTAGCTAGTCCTGGACAAGATCACAAGAGCTGAGAAGCCTCAAGTTTTTTGCCTTTGCCATAACTAATCAATCTCTTTTTTATCCAGATCTGAACTTCAGAGGGTCATTCTGGCCTTGAAAAGAAACCAAGATAAAAGGAAACAGCTCTCAGGAATTATAAATCAAATAGAACCTGAGACTCATTGCCCCGTTTTTCATCCCTTTAGTAAGTAGTTGGGCTTTCAGTGAGTTGCAGTATACGTACTATAGCCCATTTCTTCTTTGCAGCTGGATTTGATTCTCCTGATTCTTGTCCCACTTCATGCATACTAAGTCCTGAAAGCCCTTCATTTCTTCATTCCAAAAATGTTTACTGAATGCCTGCCATGTGCAAGATACTGATTCTTCCTTTGTTGTGACTTTCAGGTCATCCAGACTTGAACTGAGGGGCATTGCTGGCTTGAAAATGATCCAAGAACAAAAGAAACACCTCTCAAAGGTCATCCACCAAACAAACAAAAACTGAGAAACACTCTCTGTTGTTTTCTCCTCAGGAGTGAATCTGGGCTCTAACTTCGGATTTTCAGTAAGTCATATCTTATCTATGTAAAGCCTTCCATTTTCCCCTCCTATGTTTTGATTCATCTGATCCGTAACCCTTTACATCCAATTAACCACTCATGTCTATGACTTTTCCGTTTGCCATGTTGTAATTCTCAGACTGTCCTGAATTGAATTATTAGGAAGTGCAGGCCTTGGAAATGAGGCCACGATAAAAGGAAAATACTCTTGAGTTCCCTTATTTCCCTTATGAAATAAAGCAAATTTAAGCAGTACTCTTTTTTTTTTTCCTCTTTTGGATTGTAACTAAACTATATCATTGTTTTGTTTTGTTTTTTTACATCTTCGTTGTAGCATAATTGCTTTACAATGTTTTGTTAGCTTCTGCTGTGTAACAAAATAAATCAGCTATATGTATACATATATCTGCAAATCCCCTCCCTCTGGGGCCTCCCTCCCACCTCCCTATCCCACCCCTCTAGGTGGACACAAAGCACTGAGCTGATCTCCCTGTGCTATGCAGCCTCTTCTCACTAGCTATCTATTTTACATTTGGTAGTGTATATAAGTCATTGCCACTCCCTCACTTCGTCCCAGCTTACCCTTCCACCTCCCCATGTCCTCAAGTCCATTCTCTATGTCTGCGTCTTTATCCCTGTGCTGCCCCTAGGTTCATCAGAGCCATTTTTTTTTTTTAGATTCCATATATGTGTGTGTTTGTGTGTGTGTGTGTATTTGTTTTTCTCTTTCTGACTTACTTCACTCTGTATGACAGACTCTAGGTCCATCCACCTCACTACAAATAACGCAATTTCGTTTCTTTTTATGGCTGAGTAATATTCCATTGTATATATGTGCCACATCTTCTTTATGCATTCATCTGTCGATGGACACTTAGGTTGCTTCCAAGTCCTGGCTACTGTAAATAGTGCTGCAGTGAACATTGTGATACATGTCTCTTTTTGAATTATGGTTTTCTCAGGGTATATGCCCAGTAGTGGGATGGCTGGGTCATACGGTAGTTCTATTGTTAGTTTTTTAAGAAGCCTCCATACTGTTCTCCATAGTGGCTGTATCAATTTACATTCCCACCAACAGTGCAAGAGGGTTCCCTTTTCTCCACACCCTCTCCAGCATTTGTTGTTTGTAGATTTTTTGATGATGGCCATTCTGACTAGTGTGAGGTGATACCTCATTGTGGTTTTGATTTGCATTTCTCTAATGATTAGTGATGTTGAGCATCCTTTCACGTGTTTGTTGGCAATCTGTATATCTTCTTTGGAGAAATGTCTGTTTAGGTCTTCTGGCCATTTTTGGATTCGGTTGTTTGTTTTTTTGATATTGAGCTTGTAAATTTTGGAGATTAATCCTTTATCAGTTGCTTCATTTGCAAATATTTTCTCCCATTCTGAGGGTTGTCTTTTCGTCGTTTTTATGGTTTCGTTTGCTGTGTAATAGCTTTTAAGTTTCATTACGTCCCATTTGTTTATTTTTGTTTTTATTTCTATTTCTCTAGGAGGTGGGTCAAAAAGGATCTTGCTGTGATGTATGTCATAGAGTGTTCTGCCTATGTTTCCCTCTAAGAGTTTTATAGTGCCTGGCCTTACATTTAGGTCTTTAATACATTTTGAGCTTATTTTTGTGTATGGTGTTAGGAAGTGTTCTAATACCATTCGTTTACATGTAGCTGTCCAGTTTTCTCAGCACCACTTATTGAAGAGGCTGTCTTTTCTCCATTGTATATTCTTGCCTCCTTTGTCAAAGGTAAGGTGACCATATGTGCATGGGTTTATCTCTGGACTTTCTACCCTGTTCCATTCATCTGTATGTCTCTTTTTGTGCCAGTACCATACCATCTTTTTTTCTTTTTTTTTTGCGGTACGCGGGCCTCTCACTGTTGTGGCGTCTCCTGTTGCGGAGCACAGGCTCCGGACGCGCAGGCTCAGCGGCCATGGCTCACAGGCCCAGCCGCTCCGCGGCATGTGGGATCTTCCCGGACCAGGGCACAAACCCGTGTCCCCTGCATCGGCAGGCGGACTCTCAACCACTGCTCCACCAGGGAAGCCCAATACCCTGGGCTTGATTACTATGGCTTTGTAGCATAGTCTGAAGTCAGGGAGCCTGATTCCTCCAGCTCCATTTATCTTTGTCCAGATTGCTTTGGCTATTCGGGGTCTTTTGTGTTTCCATATGAATTGTAAAACTTTTTGTTCTAGTTCTGTGAAGAATGCCATTGGTAGTTTGATAGGGATTGCACTGAATCTGTAGATTGCTTTGGGTAGTAGAGTCATTTTCACAATATTGATTCTTCCAATCCAAGAACATGGTGTATCTCTCCATCTGTTTCTATCGTCTTTGATTTCTTTCATCAGTGTCTTATAGTTTTCTGCATACAGGTCTTTTTTCTCCTTAGGTAGGTTTATTCCTAGGTATTTTATTCTTTTTGTTGCATTGGTAAATGGGAGTGTTTCCCTAATTTCTCTTTCAGATTTTTCGTTGTTAGTGTATAGGAATGCAAGAGATTTCTGTGCATTAATTTTGTATCCTGCTACTTTACCAGATTCATTGATTGGGTCTAGTAGTTTTCTGGTAGCATCTTTAGGATTCTCTATGTATAGTATCATGTCATCTGCAGTGACAGTTTTACTCCTTTTCCGATTTGTATTCCTTTTATTTCTTTTTCTTCTCTGCCATGACTAAAACTTCCAAAACTATGTTGAATAATAGTGGTGAGAGTGGGCACCTTTGTCCTGTTCCTGATCTTAGGGGAAACGGTTTCAGTTTTTCACCATTGAGAATGATGTTGGTTGTGGGTTCGTCACATATGGCCTTTATTATGTTGAGGTAGCTTCCCTCTGTGCCCACTTTCTGGAGAGTTTTTATCATAAATGGGTGTTGAATTTTGTCAAAAGCTTTTTCTGCATTTATTGAGATGATCATATGGTTTTTATCCTTCAATTTGTTAATGTGGTGTATCACATTGATTGATTTGCATATATTGAAGAATCCTTGCATTCCTGGGGTAAACCCCACTTGATCATGGTGTATGATCCTTTTAATGTGCTGTTGGATTCTGTTTGCTAGTATTTTGTTGAGGATTTTTGCATCTATGTTCATCAGTGATATTGGCCTATAGTTTTCTTTTTTTGTGCCATCTTTGGTTTTGGTATCAGGGTGATGGTGGCCTTGTAGAGTGAGTTTGGGAGTGTTCCTCCCTCCGCTATTGTATCATTGGTTTTTAGTAAACAGTACTGCCAAAATCACCAAAAAGAAAACCCACCCCATGCTGTCCTCTTTGTTATCACTGACTCCCCTGCTCCTTCATCCTCTATACCTAATTACTAAGTCTTGTGGATTCCTCCTCCACCAGATTTCTAGCTGTCTTTCAACATGTTATATTTTCTCTTACAATCCATCTTATGTTTACTTACTAGTCTAGTCTTTCTCAAGCAGCATTTGTAACATGTCTCTTTCTCAGGACTCTTCAGGGCTCCCCTATTACCAGTTGAATCAATTTAGGCAGCTAAGCATTGAAGCACATCTGTCAGGTCCAGCCTCACCTGCATGCTTTTTTTTTTTTTTCTTTTGTCGATATGCTCTCCCTACTTTTTCTCAGGGTACATATTGGGTTTTATTTTTCATTATTATCCAATGGCCTGCCGTGTTAACACTCAACTGAGCTTTTTTGAATAGAAAATGAAGTATGGGTGGTTAGATAGATTTACTCTGCCCTTCATTTCTGATCCAGATACATCATGAAGGTTGTTTCTATTTTGATCCCACTGTGCCTCTATGATTAGCCTCCCAGTTGTGGTTTAGTATTTCATAGTTCCCCAGAGCATGTGTCGAGAGCCTGATGAAGACCTTTAGAGGCTCCAAGACTAAAAAGATGATAGTATACAGCCTTCCAAATGTAATTCAAAATATAAACAATTCCAAACCCCAAAATAAGGGTAAGAAAGTACAACAAAGTTCTGATTATTTTTCCCAGCATGAATATTTCATTTTGAAATTCTTTATAAAAAAAAAAAATTTTTTTTTTCCCCATCTTTGTTCTGCCCTAAGCAACTACTTAGTCTGCACATGCCCCTCTTAGGAAAAACTACTCACCAGCTAACCTTCTAACGGTCAAAAAAAAGCAGTTAATAGTTGTCGGGGAGGGGCAAGACCAGCCCTCATCATTCTTCTGGTTCTTGTTCCTCAAAGGAAAAACTAACGTGGTGGTCCTTAAGCTGAGTCCCTACAGAGAAAGTAGTGCCAGGGATAGGATACTCGAAAGGATAGTTACTCGATTTTTCTACTCGAAAGGATAGTTAACGATTTTTCTACCTCGCTTAGACTTTAGATAAAGAAATTAAAAACCAAAAAGCCCAATTTAACCTAATGTTAATTCTAAGGCATTTATCCATCAAAATCTATGTCCAGGGCACTCAATTTAGTCACAAGAAGATATTTCAGAATAGCGTTTTCTTTGAAGTTTTCCTCTAAGAGACTGTCCTGATACTTCATTCTACCTAGAACCAAAACTTAGGATCACTTTTGTTTCCTGAATGTATAATGTTAATCCTGCTCTGCTGTATTCCCAGAGAAGTTGGAAAAATGAACACTGGTTTAACCTACCCGCTACCGCCCCCCAGAGAATAGCCTTTTAATCAGAAGGTCTTGGTGGAAAAGTCATTCATATGAGAGGGATATATGTAACACCCAAAGATAGCAACAGCAGGAACAGTCTTGGCGAGATTATCCCTGTTGCTTTTTTCCTCATTTCGATTTCCTCATTCAGTTTAGAGAAATTGGTATTTTCCTTTTCTTCTTTGAAACAGCTAAAGCTATTACCTAGGGAGCTACTGAAGAAGGTACAGACAATTGGAATCAAGAAATTTGAGTCGGGCTTCCCTGGTGGCGCAGTGGTTGAGAGTCCGCCTGCCGATGCAGGGGACGCGGGTTCGTGCCCTGGTCCGGGAAGATCCCACATGCCGTGGAGTGGCTGGGCCCGTGAGCCATGGCCGCTGAGCCTGCACGTCCCAAGCCTGTGCTCCGCAATGGGAGAGGCCACAACAGTGAGAGGCCCACGTACCGCAAAAAAAAAAAAAAAAAAAAGAAAGAAATAGGAGGCAGATGAGGATGAGGCCAGATGGCTTAGCAACTTACAAAACGTTGTGAGGATTTTGGATTTTATTGTGTGTGAGATGGGAAGCCATTGGAGGGTTTTGAGCAGACAAAGGACACAAGTGACCTACATTTATTCAATAAATATTAAATTGAACATCTACTGAGTGGCAGATTCTGTGCTGGAATAAGTCAGGGGTGTAGAGAGGCAGGAAGAGCTAGATCACACAAGACCTTGTATTCTAAGAACAGATGGAAATCATTGGATCAAAAGAGTGACATGGGTTTTAAGAAGGTAACTCTTATGGCTACATGTAGAGAAAAAATTGGAAGGAACTGAGTGGAAGACCCCATCCCAACATACTCATGCAGAAAAAAGTACTCAGAAGGAATAAATAAAAATGTTAACGGGGCTATCTCCAGATGACAAGATAGTTTCTCTTCCTTCTAGTTTTAAAATTTTTAACTTTCTATACTGAGCCTATATTCATAATATTAAAAAATCTCAAACCTTATTAAGACAGAAAAGGTTATTGGAGAATTATGTTTTTAGTCTGACCACTAAGTAGCTCTTTAGTGTTCTCTTTTTCAATTCTTTATCGTTTTAGGTTTATTTGAGAATATAAAAAGAGTAGGTGACCCAGAGAATATACATTTGTCAAAACTATACACTTGGGGCTTCCCTGGTGGCGCAGTGGTTGAGAGTCCGCCTGCCGATGCAGGGGACACGGGTTTGTGCCCCGGTCCGGGAAGATCCCACATGTTGCAGAGCGGCTGGGCCCGTGAGCCATGGCCGCTGAGCCTGCGCGTCCGGAGCCTGTGCTCCGCAAAAAACTATACACTTACATTAGGTGGATTTCATTGTATATAAATTTTAATATATAAATTATAACTCAATAAAGTCGATTTAAGAAAAACTATGGACCTTCCTCGGACTGCACCACACAAAATTCTGCATACAACTTTCTAGATGTTCACAGACCCCAATGGCACCTAAGTTAAGCACCCTTATATTAGCAATTCTCCCCGGGAAGAAAATGTTAAGGAAGATCTGCAGGGCCTAGAGAGAGATTATGTATAGGAAGGAGTCTTTTGAAACTCTTGTCTTTAATCTGCAGCCAAAATTAGAGGTTGAGGAAGAAGGAGGCATTGTTGTTAACAATAGAATAGTCAGTGAGGACAGAATAAGGTAGTCAGTGATAGCCACAAGTCACTTGCTATCACTGACTAAACAGAGAAAAAGGGAAGTAGCATAGTTTGAGGGACTGAGCTTCAATAGGAGGTGGAAAGTTTGGATATGCTTTCAATGGGAGAAATAAGAAAGTTAGTGGAATGCTGTCCTTTTAAACATGACTGTTAGAATATTTATATCAAGGGCAAATTCTCTAAGGAATTCTGGCATAAAGACCTGGTATTCCTACCCCCCAACTTCTCTTCCAGTTCCTGGGCCTTATTATGCAGATTGGAGAAATGATGGATAGAGAACAGAAGAGGCTCCAGTGCCTAGAAGATCTACTGGAGAAAGAAGAAAGAGATTTGCGGATGAAAAAAGGAACAGATTAGGAGGGAGGATCCTAGTTTTGGGGAATTCTTTTTGGGAGTTATGGGAGAAGATTCAGAACAAGTGAGAAGTGAGAGAGTGAAAGAGGGAAATGAGGGGATTTAAAGAGAGGTACAATAGAACCATTTTCTTTGAGGTGCTGGGAGATATTTATTTATTTATTTTAACATCTTTATTGGAGTATAATTGCTTTACAATGGTGTGTTAGTTTCTGCTTTATAACAAAGTGAATCAGCTATATGTATACATATATCTGCATATCTCCTCCCTGTTGCGTCTCCCTCCCACCCTCCCTATCCCACCCCTCCAGGTGGTCACAAAGCACTGAGCTGATCTGATGCTGGGAGATATTTAAATTGATTCACACACTTATATTTGCCTGCTGGACTTTACTACTTCAAATATAACAGTGCACAGAGGGCTTCCCTGGTGGCACAGTGGTTAAGAATCCACCTGCCAATGCAGGGGGCACGGGTTCAAGCCCTGGTCCGGGAAGATCCCACGTGCCGGGGAGCAACTAAGCCCGCGAGCTGCAACTACTGAGCCCATGTGCCACAACTACTGAAGCCCACGCGCCTAGAGCCCATGCTCTGCAACAAGAGAAGCCACCGCAGTGAGAAGCCTGTACACCTGAACGAAGAGTAGCCCCTGCTCGCCGCAACTAGAGAAAGCCCGTGTACAGCAACGAGGACCCCACACAGCCAAAAATAAATAAATAAAATAGATACATAAAAAAAAAAAAGCAATGCACAGAGACTAGGCCACTGAAGGCGCTCAGATATTTTCAGGTTACATTTATTTACGCATTCATATGAAAACGTATACTCTGTTGTTATGTACCAGCTCTTGTGCATCCCCATGAGGATGCAAGATTAATAAACACAGTAGCTGGCCTCAAGCTGTTCAGTTATGGGAGAGGAGCAGATATGTGAATAATGCTAAGGGCTATTATGTAAGCACCAAGAAGTCACCAGTTTGGGGAGTCATAAACAGGAGGGGAAATAGGCAATAAAAGGATGGCTCTGGATCCTTCATCCTCAACTAAAGGGCTGCTTACCTTCAGGCTGAGATTTCTGGATAAACACTTCAGAACTTGAGCCATGCTGGCTGTGGCCTGTTCCCGCTCATGGTCTTTGACTGACTGTAACCAGGGGTCCATGTGCTGCGAAAAATAAAGGGAGCCTGAATGGTTTATCAGGATGATCTGGGATAACACCTATATTCTTTTGGAAGAAAGTGTGGAGGGAGAAGTCCCACATGTCACTACTATGTCTGAAAATATCTTCCTAAATGATAAACCAGTTTTGGTTGCAAATGAAAGTAGTGGGATGACAAACAAGGCACAAAGATCTAGGCCATCAGGTGGTCAGGCTTCTACAGGGGCTTATTGTCTAGACTTATTTTCCCTTCATCCACCTTTCTTCAATTATTTATTCTATTCTTCTGTATGTTTTTAGCCTTCTGAAATCTACTTTGGAGAGAAATAAAATTAATGATGTGCTGTAAAGGAACTCTGAGGATGGGAAATTGCATCTGCCTGAAACAGGGAAGGATTCATGGAGGAAATAATATTCATGAGCGGGAGCTTCATAAAGAGGGTGGCATTTCAGGTAGAAGAAACGGCTTGTATTAAGCTGCCAGGACAGGAAAGTACAAGACACAACCAGATAAAGGAGAGAAACCCAATCTGGCTGGAGTGTTGATATATAAATAGAAGAGGAATGAGAAATAACGTTAAGGTTGGTGTGGCAAAGACAAATGTCCACCTGTGTAAAGGCACAAATTATTAATAATAGTTTAAAGGGTTATCCCTTTCTGGAATATTTGCATCTTAAGAAGGGCAAAGTGAGCAAGATGCTTGAACTGCAGTGAATGCACTCCAATGAATAAATCCCTATTGGTGGAATGGCAGCTACTGGAACGGGTACAGGTGAGGGCAGGTGGTTATTAACAACCTTTGAATCTCGCATGGTAGCCAGCTGCCTATTTACTCACTCACGAGGCTGACTGTTCTCCTGGTCACTGATTGAAACCCTTCTATAATAATAAGCAATAATAATTTAAGGAATAATTATAGCAACCACTTAAATCATTTATTGAAGGCCATTTATTCAACACTCATAGTAACTGTTATCTCCATTTAAAGGTGAAAAGACTGAGAGATTAAATTCCTTGTGAATGTATAGCCGATGAATGGCAGGGAGTCAGAATTTGAGCCCAAGTCTGACTCAAAATGGACAGCTGATACTCAACTATTATGCTGTCTCCTGAAACTTCATCCTTCCATATTTTCTTCTTCCACTTTCACCAGTTAGTAGCAATAGTTTCCTGTTCTCTCCTGATATCCTGTTTACCTTAAAAATGATGTCAAGATTTTTCAAATGTGGGTCTTTTATCACCAAACTCTGGAGCTATCTCAGAGAACGCCTGAAACGTCTGCCTGTAGAGACAGTGCAAAGGCACAGGGTTAGTGAGGACCGCCCCCCACCCTGTGAAGTTCCCCAACACTGTACACTTGTAAGGCTCTCCTTGTTATCTTCGACTTTACTCAGAGGTGAAGGACTTTTGAGTACAGTACTAGCAGGCAGTGTGTGACCTGAGATGAAACAATAAATCTTCATTTCAAATGGATACCTCAGCCTTACTGGGAACACAGTTAACTGACTCTAACTACATTTGAGAAATTACTTATGGGTCATCAAAATACTTTCAAAGTTTGACTTGTGAGTCTTTCTGACACTTTGAAACCTAGGGGAACAAAGTCTCCTTGGGCAGTTGCTTCACCTTCCAGTTTACCAGCTGCAGAAGGAAATCCAGGCCTTTGCACTTCTTTCCTCTTCTTTCTGCCTAAAATCTTCTCTTCCAGAGATATTCACGCCCTCTCTCTGCAGCTGTCATCTCATCAGGAAGGCTTTCTCTGGCCACCTTATGTAAAAAAAAAAAAGCCCCTGGGCTTCCCTGGTAGCGCAGTGGTTGAGAGTCCGCCTGCCGATGCAGGGGACGTGGGTTCGTGCCCCGGTCCGGGAGGATCCCACATGCCGCGGAGCGGCTGGGCCCGTGAGCCATGGCTGCTGAGCCTGCGCGTCTGGAGCCTGTGCTCCGCAACGGGAGAGGCCACAACACTGAGAGGCCTGAGTACCGAGAAAAAAAAAAAAAAAAAAAGCCCCTGTGCCTCCCAAACACAGTACTATGTATCCTCCTCTTTCCCTGTTTTATTTTTTCATAGTATTTCTTACCACCTAATATTATATTTATTTATTAGTAGTTTGTATCTCTGCACTAGGAGGTAAGCTCCCTGATGAGACAGCGTATTGCTGTATTTCTGCTGCCTGTCATGATGCTTGGTATCAGTACATGATAACCCTATATATCTGCTAAGCATATGAACACTCCCACCTTATTTTAAATATTTATTTTTTTGGCTGCTCCGGGTCTTAGTTGCGGCATGTGGGATCTTTTAGTTGCGGCATGCAGGATCTTTAGTTGCGGCACGCGAACTCTTAGTTGTGGCATGTGGGATCTAGTTCCCTGACCATGGATCGAACCTGGGCCCCCTGCGTTGGGAGCGCGGAGTGTTAGCCACTGAACCACCTTATTATAAGTCCTTCCTACCTTATTTTAAAGCCAAAAGTAGGGAAAGAAGGAATGAAGGGAAGAAGAAATAAGAATAAAATAAAGTGGAATAAAAAAGCTATTTAATTTAACCACTTATTTTATTCACCAGACTTGGCTTAAATGGTTTTTTGGCTAGTTCCAAAAAATCAAATGCACTTTCAAAAGGTCAGCATCAGCTGACCTTGTGGATGGCAAGTTACTAAAGCAAGGTGTGAGCTACCTCAGAGTTGTAGGATCCACCTGGCATGATTTCCTGCAGCTGGGTAAGAGTCGTTACAGAGGGCAATTACACTTTTGATGACAAGACTGAACAGGTCAGCTCGCTCTTCAGAGCCAAACAGCAAATAGACATCTTGGTAACTAAGAAAAGACAGATTGGGAATAGCAAACTGGAGGAGTTTGGTTTGAAGTTGATAAGCAGGAATCCAAGTAACCCAAAAGGGAAGGAGAGACTGAATGGTGTATCATCCTGATGGAGCAGATAAACGGCATGTTTGTCATTCTGTCTAAACCAATCTTGCAAAAGGTTAGAGGAAGAGTTTCAGGCTCAGAGCCTCCACCCTTGTCCCCTTTCCCCCTCCATCCACAAGACGTCACCAGAGTGACATCTTTCAGGCTTTCCTCCAATTCAAGCACAGAGGGAAGCTGCTACAGTCTGGTATAGTCAACCATGATCTTCCAAAGTGTGTTCTGCTGAATGCTTGTTAGTTTGGGTGGGCTGACCCAAGTCTCAAAACCTTTTAACTAGAGGACTTCTTGGGACCTTTAGTCAGTTAATGTGCAGTACTAATCTCTAAGAGAGGTAAACAGCAGGCAGCCCTTCCAAATTTCTCAGGCCATGGGCCTCTACTGTTAGGATGCATATATGCGAATAACTTTCCACTGAATATACTCTGGACAAAACTGAACTCCACAGAGGTTCCAGTGGGTCTTTGAGATATAGATGGTAGAACAAATGAAATCCAAGTTCTTACGTAAAAACTTGGATTTGGCTTCCCCTTCCTTATCTAAATAGTTTTCAGAAGTTAAAAATATGAAACACATCTGTTGGCTCTGGTATTGACCCTGAACGAGGAACCAGGATGCACGTGTAGGGGGCATATGGGCATCACCTGAAGTTAGTGATAGTGACAAAGATCTCCTAGCGCACAGGGCTGAAGAGAGAATGCAGGGGCTCCTTCTCCACCAGCGTCTGCAATGAGAGGGAAAGAACTTTAGAGAGTCGGAAATGGGCCAAGCCATTAGGCCAGATGACAGGAGACATGGATGGCTTGCAAGAACAATGGCAGGTCCTTCGGCAGGCCCTGCTCCTGGGCTTCACAGGACTGGCAGCAGGACCGTGGCCAGGCTAGTTTAGTTCCTGGGGCCTGGCTCTGCCTCTTACTAGCTGTTTGAGCTGATACAATTTATGTAACCTCCTTGTACCTCAGTTTCCTTACCTGTAAAACGAGATAACAGTACTACTTACCTTCATGGGTTGGTTGTGAGAATTAAATGAGCTAATTCAAAATACCCAGTGGCCCACAGTAACTGTGATAGTGTCTGTTAGTCATTATTTTCATTACTAGTGATTATTTCCAGTTTAGGAATCCTAACTCCTCTTTCTACTACACCAGCCATTTCTCCTCTAGTGCCTAATATTATTCTAAGTTAGTTGTCCCAGAAAAGGAACAACGTTCCAAATTCCAAACTGGCAGAGAAAAAGTAGCTTTGCACGGCTGAATAAACCTGCAGAGTGATAGGAAAAACAGAGGCTTTGGAGCTGGACACACTTGGGTTTGAGCACTGGCTCTGCCTCTCACTCTGTGTGACCCTGTGTGTAGTATTTAACTTCTCTGTGCCTGAGTTTCCTTATCTGTATGGAGGAGATGAGCTACAGCTCAGGAGTTGATGTGAAGAGCAAATGTAAATGGTTGTAGTGGCCGCCTTACTGGATTGTCTACCCAGCCTCTCTGGAAACTGCCCTTGGCCATCAGGAATGGGCATCTCACAGCCACATTTCTGCTAAGTCATTGTGTCCCACTAACCACAACTCATCTGTCTAGGAGTACACACCAAGGTCCACTAGATTCTGTCTCTCAGGAATCTGGAACTGAGACAAGGAGCCTCAATCTCAGTTTGGCTGGTCTATTAAAAGGAGACAACTTAAAATTTGGGAACACTGCCCTACGGACAGGGGAACTGAGAGAACAAATTTTGGCAACAGAGAGAGAGAGAGAGAGAGAGAGAGAGAGAGGAAAGGAGAGAGGGAAAGGGGAGAAAGAGAGGAAAGGGGAGAAGGAGGGGAAGGGAGGGAGGGAGAGGGAGGGAGTTGGAAATGCATGCAAAGGAGCAAAGATAAGAGATGGAAAGGTCTCAATGAGCAGAAATTTTTTTTTCTGGTTTCATTCCCTTCCTGGAGCAGGCTGCTCTTCCTATCACAGGATTCTAGGGAATACTCAGTTAACCTAAGAACAAATCTCCCCTTTTGTGTTTCAGCTGCCTCTAGTAGATTTCTCTTACCTGCCACCAAAAAGACCTCATTTGGAACTTAGGAGGGTGCCCAGGAGGCAGTGCTCAGCAAACATTACCGGGTTTTCTTTTGAGCCCCTTTCTGAGTTTTCTCTTTCTCTCCTCACTTCCCAACTCTGGTCAGACCTTGCAGGTGGCCTGCTTGCTTTTCTTCCTTATTTCCTCACGGAGCTTACTTATTTTTATGGTTTTATAGTCTGGAAGGGATAAAGCATAAGACTCTGCCTTCAGCCTGACAGGCCTCTAGTCACCCAAATTTAGTCATCTCAAGGGCATCGCCACTAAGATCACAGCTACAACCTGGCATTTTGCTGTTAAAAGGTGAGCTCATTATTGTCCCAGTCCAAAGGACATACATTCTCTGCCTTCAATTGCTGTTGATGGTGCCCTTTCCCAGGGCTCATAAGATAGATGATTTATGACTCCTTTATTTATTCCCCACATCCAATCAATCACAGTGATAGTTCCTCCCTGCTCTGCACAGATTCTGATTCTCCATTCCTGTAGCCATACTCCTCACATGTGGATGAAGGCAGTACATCTTAGCTAAACCACCAGGCCTGCAATTCTTTCTGACTTCAATCTACTTGACCACTTCTGTCAGAATAATCTTTTGTTTTCTTTTTAATTTTTATTGGAGTGTAGTTGATTTACAATGTTGTGTTAGTTTCAGGTATACAGCAAAATGAATCAGTTATACATGTACATATATCTCCTCTTTTTTAGATTCTTTTCCCATATAGGTCATTACAGAGTATTGAGTAGAGTTCCCTGTGCTATACAGTAGGTCCTTATTAGTTACCTATTTTATATATAGTAGTGTGTATATGTCAATCCCAATCTCCCAGTTTATCCCTGCCCCCCACCCCCTGGTAACCATAAGTTTGTTTTTTATATCTGTGATTCTACTTCTGTTTTGTAAATAAGTTCATTTGTACCCTTTTTTTAGATTCCATATATAAGCGATATCATATGATATTTGTCTTTCTCTGACTTACTTCACTCAGTATGCCTTTTGTTTTCTTTTTTTAATCAGTTAGGTATGAATGGCTTATTAGATATTCACAATTATGCTAACTACTGTGGGGAATCAGAAGTTGAGAGGCTATTTTTTGATTGTAAAGTATTTGTGTGGCAGGGACCTCCTGGGAGGTGACTCTCCAGGTCATAGCAATCAATCACCCCTTCTCTGGGAACTGCCTCTAATACACAGGGAGGGATGCCCAGAAGTCATGTCATCACTATACAGTGCTGCCCTCAGACGCACTTGATTGATGCAGGAGTGGAGAAGTGACCCAGTCTGGGCCAATCAGACTCTCTCTCCCAGAATTTGGAATTACAGAGTGACAGACACAGACTGGGAGCTGCCAGAGGTTAGGGTCATAGTGATGGCAGATCAGCCCCTGCCTTTGAAATTCCTGGAGGTGTCCTGGAACAGACTCCTTTAGAGGCTTGATTGTTAAACATCTTCCTTAGACTCTAAGGGAGATATCCCAGCATCCTTTTGTTTCTAACTCAAGTGAGCCAGAGTTGATTTTTGTTGCTTGCCTCAAGAAGAATCTTTACCAATCAATAAAATGAGACATTTGTCTCAAATTTCTTAATGAAAGCCATACAGATATTACTATCTCCATTTTCTGGGTGGAGCTAGAGGTTCAGAGAAGCAAAGTGATTTGTCTAAGATCACACAGGTTGTGCTTGACAGAACTAGAACTAGAAGTTGTGTCTTTTGATTCCTATAGCTCCCTTTCTTCTCCATCCTTCTGCTTCAGGGAGCTCAAACACCTTCTGCTTTAGGCCAACTGGACAGATTATTTTCATATCAGTTCAGTCCACTGTAAACTGTCTGTCCTCTGAACTCCTTCAGCATTTATTATTCGTATCACTGAAGAGTCTTCCTGAAACATCATTCTCATCCATTTCCTGCCTCAGTGTCCGAGTAACACAGTGACTCTTCAATGCTGAGTGCACCATTTAACTATTTACCAAACAACAACATGGTGGTAGGGTTTGGTGGAGGACCTCAATGCAGAATTAGGGTAGAGCCCCAAGCTGGCAGAGGAGAATTAAGAGGCACTAAGGACAAGTCTGGCTACATTAAAATTCTGTAACAGTAGTACCGGTGCCTGTGTCTACTGTTAGCTAACAACAGCACCTAAAAACCACACCCCTGGCCATTCTGCCATATTTCAGGATGTACAACCCTGGCCTTGCATAACCAGGTATTAATTTACCAATCAAAGCCCCTACTCACTGATTCCTTCTCTCAACCCTATTCATCACATCCTTTGAGCCTTAGATCAGAAGATCTATCTGGATTAATTTACTCAAATCTTGTCATTACTTTATATCCCAGTTGTCATTGTAGTTCTTCTCTTTTCTGTTAAAGTTCTCAAAATACTGTTTGCATCTTTTCTGATTTTGAGGTAACAGACATACAATAAACTGTACATATTTAAAGTGTATACTTTGATGATTTTGGACATAAGTATGCACGCATGAAATCATCACCACAATCAAGATATGGATCACTCCCCAAAGTTCTCTTGTGTTACCTTGTAAATTCTCCCTCCTGCCTGAACCACTCTACTCCTACCTTCAGGAAACCACTGATATAATGTCACTATAAGCCTAAATTTTCTAGACTTTTATATAAATGGAATCACAAAGTATATCCTCTTCTATCTGGCTTCTTTCACTCAGTATAATTATTTTGAGATTCATCCAAGTTGTACAATGTATTAATAGTTCATTCCCTTTCATTGCTGAGTAGTATTCCATTATATGGATATACCAAAATTTGTTTATCCTCTCATCTGTTCATGGACCTTTGGGCTGTTTCCAGTGTTTAGTTATTCCAAATAGAATGGCTATGAAACACTGGTGTACAGGTCTTTGCATGGACATATGCTTCATTTTACCTAGGAATGGAATTGCTGGGTCATATGGTAAGTATATATTTGACTTTGTAAGAAACTGCCAAACTATTTTCCAAAATGGTTGTGCCATTTAAATTCCTATCAGCAGTGTATGGGAGTTTTAGTTGTGCCATATCCTCCTCACCAACATTTACCTTTCTTTTTATTTTAGCCATTCTGGTGGGTGTATAGTTGAATCTCATTGTGGTTTTAATTTGCTTTTCCCTAATCATGATGATGGAGCATGTTTTCATGTGCTTATTTATATATTTATTTAGGCTGCTGCAGGTCTTAGTTGAGGCACGTGGGATCTTTGTTGAGGCATGAGGGATCTTTAGTTGTGGCATGCGAACTCTTAGTTGCGGCATGCGGACTCTTAGTTGCGGCATGCATGCGGGATCTAGTTCCCCGACCAGGGATTGAACCTGGGCCCCCTGCGTTGGGAGCGTGGAGTGTTTCCCACTGGACCGCCAGGGAAGTTCCTTCATGCGCGTATTTATAAATCTCCTTTGGCGAAGTGCTGTAACATTTTTCCCCCTTCCTTTCCACATTCTGTTCTCAGCTCTTTTAATGTGGATATTGAAGAGCCATGCACTGGGATGGGTCATGAGAAGACTGGCAAATGCCTTAAAATTCTTCTCTCTTTATGATGGCCCTGGCTGTCTCCTCAGCAGAACTGCCTCTCCTCTTGGTTCTTGGGAGCAGCACTCATTTAGCCCCTGCACACGGTCTTGCAGGGACGCTACAGACTTGAACGATCATGCAATGATCCATGCAATTTTCTCATGGACACCAACTATCTTTAATTCTTCTAGGCTGAACCCCTTGCCCGACCAAACTTTGGTTGATACCTGACAGTGGGTATTTTACCCGCTGGAGAGGTCCAGGTGCAGAGCATGGGGAAATTCAGTGTGCTTTCGTTGTCTGAGACTTCCTTGTGGATCTTCTGAGCTGGTTGGTTGAACCATGTGGCAACCCACTGCTGCCAATTCTTGTGGAAGTGGGACTTTGGAATCATGCCATTTTGGCTGAGTTGTATGGCTTTGTAGAATCCTCTTTCCATGGAGTAGAGCCAAGCAGAAATCTGCACTCATTCTCTAATCTGCATTATATCGTTCTGTTCTCCTTGATGTATTCTTGGAATCATTCTCAACCTATTTATCGGGTGTAGTCACTTCCAAACTAATTGTAAACTCTTGGAGGGCAAGGAATTACACTTCCAGGAAATTTGTATCCTTTTCAAAGCACCACAGTGTTCTGTGTACAGAAGATCTTTGATACAGTCTATTGCTTAACAAACCTGTTAGCTGGTTAACCTTCAATTCTGAAAACTAACCATCAGTGTAATCAGCCTTACAGATCTGTGGGTTGAAAGTGAGCTGCTCATTTTTCTGAAGTGTATAAGAAATCTCAGATTCAGAATTTTACAGCTCTAGAGAAACTGAAGGGAACATTACACAGAAAAGAAAACCAAAGCATCAAAAAGCTAAGTTCAGGACTTCCCCGGTGGTCCAGTGGTAAAGAATCTGCCTTCCAATGCAGGGGACGCAGGTCCAATCCCTGTTCGGGGAACTAAGATCCCACATGCTGCGGGGCAACTAAGCCAGTGCGCCACAACTACTGAGCCTGTGTGCCTTAACTACAGAGCCCACGCACTCTGGAGCCCGTGCGCCACAACTAGAGAGAGAAAACTCACACGCCACAATTAGAGAAGCCCGTATGCCTCAGTGAAAGATCCCACATGCCTCAATGAAGATCCCGCGTGCTGCAACTAAGACCTGACATAGCTAATAAATAAACAAACAAATAAATAATTTTAAAAAACGATTAAAAAAAAAGTTAAGTGCTTGCCGAAGTGCATCACCTCGTTTCTAAAGGCCTTCTGGATCCTTTGACATGGAAGTGACCACTCACATACCTATTCCTCTGTGCCCTTACTATACCTATTTAAACTTTTGTTACAGTCCCTGTGACAATTGATTGGCTGCAGGAACAGGGATTATGTCTTTGTCGCCCCAATTCCCAGGACACTGCCTGGAACTGTCAAGTGCTTAATAAGGCAATGAATGAATGAGTTAGTGGCAGAGTGTGGCTGGAGTTAAGTGCAAATAGGACAAAATACAATAATAAAAAAGATACAATCATGTTACTCAAATGCAAAATATGTGTTAGGTACCGTGTTATGTGGCTTACATTTATTTATATAATGCTCTCAACAGCTCTGTGAAGTAGATACAGCTATTCTCATTTTATAGTTGAGGAAACTGAGGCACTGAGGAGTTAAGTAATTTCCCAAATTCACACAGCTAGAAAGAGGCAGAACCGCACTTGAACCTAGGCATTTGATTAGAGTCTGCCTCAAAAGTACTGCTTGATTATGCAGCATTGTTCTTACTGAGAAATTTTTTTTTTTTTTTTTTTTTGCGGTACGCGGGCCTCTCACTGTTGTGGCCTCTCCCGTTGCGGAGCACAGGCTCTGGACGTGCAGGTTCAGCAGCCATGGCTCACGGGCCTAGCCGCTCCGCGGCATGTGGGATCTTCCCGGACTGGGGCACGAACCCGCGTCCCCTGCATCGGCAGGCGGACTCTCAACGACTGCGCCACCAGGGAAGCCCCTTACTGAGAAATTTAAATGCTGTTGCTCGCCTTTCTGCTCCTCTTTCAATTGGTTTTCAAGGGTGACTATATTTGTGGAGTACCCTGAGTATTTCTCCTCTATGCAGAGATACTGATATGAGAAGAGGTTGAGGGAATTGATAATATAGGTAAAGCCACTAAAATTTGTTAGCCAAGTCACTGAATTTGCATGGTCCCGATAATTTGTGATAAGGTCACAATACTTACATTTGGCATATGCACAATGTCTACTATGTGGCTGAGAATGAATGACTCTGGTTTCATCATAAGGTAAAGTTCGGCTGAGAGAAGACAAAGATCTTAGGAATGTCAGCTTCTCAGGTTCACTCTGAGTTTGTAGAAAAATGATAAAAACACAATTATGCATTATAATCTCATTTTATAGTTGTAAAGGCTTTTGAAAAGTTTCTTGGAATGTTTTAAACAACTGACATCTCATTCAATCCAAGATTAGTTTTTTATCATAAGGAACGAATAAGTTACAGAGGATAAAATTCCTTGTCCACTGGTCGTGCCTGGGTTTGGGACCTCATTTTCCCTCTCAGCTAGCTTTTACCAAGCACTCCATGATGGCTCTCACCATCTTTAGTCTTTGCTTCCCCACCTACCCACCCTGTGTACTGCTGTCTGATTAAGGTCCTAAAGGTGAGCTCTGATGCTATTACTTCCAGCTCTCCTGATGTCATTAAAGTCATTATTTTGAGTCTTTGTTTCCTATTAAAATGCAAGTCCTGATTTGAACAACAAAATCTTTTGTATTATTCTCTTTTTCTGATTATAAACACAGTATCTGTCGTAGAAACTTTGAAAAAATAAAGTATAAAGAAGAAAATAAAAGGCACCAATAATTCTACATATCTTGAGAAAATTTCTTCCAGTCTTTTCTCCCCTGCATGTAGGTGGTATAAACTGATAAGCTCTCTGGACAGTAAGCAGCAAATATAGCAAGAAGCTGACTTTAATGGCCTGACTCTCACCTGGATTAGTATAGCAAGCCAACATTGGGTTACACTGCTCCAGTTCTGCCCCCTTCCAATCTATTTGTCCAGCTATCACCAGTTTCATATTTATAAAATGCAAATTTGATCAGGTAACTCCCTACTGAAACTCTTTTCAACAGCACTCATGGAGGTCAAGGCCCTTCTCAATGTGACGGCAGCCAACCTCTTCAAATTCATCTTTTGCCTTGCCTGGTAGCATTCTGAGCTTTAGCCCAGTTAAGTTTCATGCTTCCCTTTCTTGCTTCTGGGCCTTTTCACCTTCTGAATTCTCTACACTTTTTGTTTACTGACTGAAATCTATATATGCTTCAAAACTTGGATCATGCATTTTCTCCTGAAGCTGGGTCAGGTATCCTTCTAAGTGTATCCATAAACCACATGTGCATATTGCTAACATGGTATTTGTGATACTCTGATAAAATTACCTTCTTACTCATCTATTTCCCTGACTGGCTGTGGATTTAGGTCAAGGCACAGAATGGACTTTTTTTTTTAATTCACTGCAGCAATCCATCCCCTTTATTAATTACAAAGAAATCCTTTATAAAGCCCTGCTGACATGAAGTATAAAGAATAATCCAAGTCAAAAATGAAGACCAACATTCTGGCTTTAAGTCTTTTTAAAAAAATTTTATTGGCATTACACATAGAGAAAATGTAAAGCTTGTTGAATTGTCACAAACCAAAAACATCTGTGTATATACACTCAAGGGAAATGAAATCTGGATAAAGAGGTATCTGCACTCCCATGTTCACTGCAGCATTATTCACAGTAAATATGGAAACAACCTAAGTATCTGTTGACAAATGACAGACACCGTTGACACTGTGATTAAGATGTACCAGGCTTCTCTGAGCTCATCAGACATGCTCTGCTCCTTTCTGCCACAAGGTTGTTAAACATTTCATTTCCTATTTCTGGAACACTCCCTCCAATTCTAACTTCCCCTAGTTTCTCCTATTCATTCCTTAGATTTGAGCTCCTCAAGGGTTACTTCCTCACAAATGCATTCCCTTATCCCTAGGTCAAGATAAATTCTTCTGTTATGTGCTCCCATAGAATGAACGAGTGTTTTACTTAAACAAGGAATGCTGTATTAAGTAGGATAATACAGATCTATAGTTACTGACCTAGAAAAATTTTTTCCTCCCACCATCTCTGACATGTGTTTTTCTATAATTACATGCATTTGTATGCACAGAAGAAAGTCTGAAAATATATATACCAAAATGTTAACAGGAGTTATCGTAGGAGAGGGGTATTAGGGAAGATTAACCTGTAACTTTTATTACAGTTTTCTTTGTTTTTATAGGAAATTTATAATTTTTATAAACATAAGTATAAACATAATTTATAAGAATATGTAAATATATTTATTATAAATATAAAAATAAATATAAAAGTACTGTGGACAAAGAATGTCACCTGCCATTTCAGTAAACAAAGGATGCTGAAGCCATCAGCTGTCCCACATCTTCCCCTATGTAGAAAAGCACTAAAATCATAAACTTGAGATGTCTGTTTTTGAGATTAGCAGTCATCTTTTGATGTTTCACTACATGTTTGTTTGTTTTTTCCAGCAAAAACTCCTTCTTATCCTGGCTCCTCCCTTACTTCTTTGGAAGAGTCCCTCAGAGCTGTCAGAGACACTGTCATCCCAGGCTCTAGTCCTCAGTAAGGCCTCCGAAAAAACGTAACTCTTAACTTGTAGGCTGTGCATTTCTTTTTCAGTTGACAGTATAAATATAAATAAATTTTACAAATTTTTTTATAAATAACTTCTACACTATAAATTATTTATATAATAAATGTTTAAAATATGTGTTGGAACAGAAGAATAATTTGGATGACTCAGAGAATTGCTGTGCATACATTTAGTTCACCATTAAAAAACTCCAGGATGGATTGAATCAGCCTCTCAACAATTACCTCATCGAGGGGGCCCTGGTGGGTCAGGTGTCTGAAGGTGTCTGTGAGGGATTCCCAAGGGAGTCCAGGGATATCCGAGATGTCTGAGTCTGTAACACCGGAAGAAAGACATTGGATGACGCCTCTGTACTGTGTGAAGTCGTATGATTTAGTGGGGAGAACCACTGTACATCAGGATAGACAGGTCCTGTTCTCACCTTTACTATTTCCTCTGCAACCTTGGACAAGTCCCTTCCCCTCTTGAGTCTCAGTTTTCTCAATTACAAATTCAATGTACTCTGAGGGCCTCCTAAGCTACAAAAACCTTTAAGACTGAGCAGTAGGGCTTCCCTGGTGGCGCAGTGGTTGAGAGTCTGCCTGCCGATGCAGGGGACACGGGTTCGTGCCCCGGTCTGGGAAGATCCCACATGTCGCGGAGCGGCTGGGCCCGTGAGCCATGGCTGCTGAGCCTGCGCGTCTGGAGCCTGTGCTCCGCAACGGGAGAGGCCACAACAGTGAGAGGCCTGCATACCACAAAAAAAAAAAAAAAAAAAAAAGACTGAGCAGTAGCAGGCTGGTTAAGAGCATGGACTTCTCTCAGTTTGAGACTAATTTGAATCCTGGCTCTACCACTTACTAGTTATGTGACATTTATTAAATTAGTTTGCCTCTTGAAACCTTAGATTCCTCACCAATAAAACAGGGTTACTGGAAGGATTAAGTGAGATAATTAAGTGAGATAATACATACCAATAAAACAGGGTTATTGGAAGGATTAAGTGAGATAAGTGGGAAAAGACTTATCCCAATCTGTGGTCCATAGTAAGCACTTAAATTGTAGATATTATTATTCAAATTCAAGTCTTTGACCCTGTGGTGACTAGAGCTTAAACTATAGCTGCCCTTGGTGCTGATCTCTTCCCACCGGAGCAGGCTGCAGAGTAAGTGTTTGAGGTACCTCCTTCCCAACCTGGAATATACTTTGGGCACAGGCTCCAGAGTCTGCCTTGGCTCGGATCCGTGTTCTGCCTCTTTCTAGCATTCTGACCTTGTGCGACCTTACTTTCTCTGGGCCTATTTCTACATTTCCAAAATGGGGATGATGACAAAACTTTCTTCATTTGGCTGATACAGAGCCGGCTCTAGCGAAGTGTTGGCAGATATTATTCTTTTGCTCACTGAGTGACAGTGATTATGGTGGCTCTTCATGTAGCTTTACATCCTTGCCTCCTCCATTTTCTAATACCAAATTCCTTATTCCTATTGTGCCAACAGTCTTCCTAGTTTCTCCCTAACACACCTATCATCTGAGGGTTTCTACCACTCTACTTTTGTACTCTTCTTGGTTTCCTGAATAGCCTCTTCTGCAAATTCCTCCTACTCTCGGCCACATGCCTCTCGTCCACTAGAAGCCATGTTCTCGTTCACCTCTGATCTTTGCACAGGAATTCCTTCTGCCTGCATGTTTCTTCTTCCTGTCCCCCACCTTCCCTTACCTCTCTTTGCCTAGCTAACCCCTACTTATCCATCAGAGCTCAGCTCCAGGATGCCTTTCCTGAATCCCCTCTTTGCCCATATTAGCTAAGTATCCTTCTAGCTGCTAATAAACCTTTCTCTGTCTGCTCCCTACTCCCTCCCCAACCCTTAATCATGCACATTATATTGAGTTCCAATCATTTGTTTGTAAGTACACTGTGTCTATTCTGCAGCTAGATCAGTGTTAAGATCACAGTAGGGCTTCAATAAATATTTGTTGAATGAATGTACACGTGAATGAATGTAGTTCCTTAGACACAATGTAGTCTTTGCTGTCTCATGCACATGCTGTTCTACCCACGTGAAATGCTCTTCCCTCTACTTCTCACCTGGGTTGGTCTTTCATGGCCTTGAGGCTTCCTTTAGCTTTAAACGGCACCATCTCAGACAGGTGTTCTCTGACAACCATGGTTTAAAGTAGGTTCCCATCGCCCTTATTTTTTGTCTCACCCCTTGTTCAATTTTTTCATAGTATTTACTGTAAACTTGTAATTACTTTATTTATTGTCTGTTTACTTTTTTTGGTCCTTTGCAGCACTATAATGTAAATTCTATGAGGGCGGAGACCATGTCGGTCTTGTTCACTGTCGTATGCCCAGCAACTGGTTCTCAGTAAATGTTTGTAGAAAAAATGAAAGTTATTCTGTAGTCTCATCCAGCTTCCATCCACACCTACCCTTCCCTTTTCAGAATCCTCCTAGCACTTAGACTCTGTCCAAGTCTTCAGTATCACCTGTCTTAGGACCAAGTTTAGATTACTATATGTCTAGAATAATGCATCTTATCTCATTTTGCCAATCATATTCCAAGGTCTTAAAGTCAGGGACCAAATTCATTGTCAAAGTATAGTCAAAAAAAAAATCAAAAAAAAAAAAAGTATAGTCAAGAGCTGGACTTGAAAAGATTCCCTTTGCCCTGCCCCTTCCCTCTTTCTAATATTTCCCCTTTTCACCTGTAAGTTCAAGGCTACTTGGGCCTTTTTTAATATCCTCTAAGTTGCTCAGCTGCAAATCCACACTTCCTGAATTGTTGTCAGAAGCACAAGGGACCACTACTTCTTCCCGACTACAGGTCCTACGGATGAAGAGGGGATTAGAAAAATTAGTTTTTCAGGACTGCTTCTGTCTCATCACTCAAGTGCAAGCTTAAATGTCTCCTTCTCAGAGAGGCATTTATTGATGACCAATTTAGATTAAGTAAGCTTCTTCCCACCCCAGCCCCACATTTATTTTTTTCATAGTATTTAACCATTACCAACAATCACCAAGTTCATTTGTGTTTGTTTACTGTAAAAATTTATTTCATTTTCTTGTTTGTATGTTTGGCTGTTTTGTTCATGAATGTATTCTAAGAGACTAGAATAGTGCCTGGCACATGGCAATGCTCAATAAATATTGATTCAGTGAATGACTGGATAGATCTATATTTGCTGAATGTCTAGCCTATATTAGTGAATGAAAAGCAAGTTGCCAATCTGTTTTCCAAAATGCCTGTTGCATTTTACATTTCATTTTTTAAAAATTTATTTATTTCATTTGTTTATTTTTGGCTGCGTTGGGTCTTCATTGCTGCATGTGGGCTTTCTCTAGTTGCCGCGAGTGGGGGCTACTCTTCATGGCGGTGCACGGGCTTCTCACTGCGGTGGCTTCTCTTGTTGCAGAGCACGGGCTCTAGGCATGTGGGCTTCAGTAGTTATGGCTCTCGGGCTCTAGAGCACAGACTCAGTAGTTGTGGCGCACGGGCTTCGTTGCTCCATAGCATGTGGGATCTTCCCGGACCAGGCCTCAAACCCGTGTCCCCTATATTGGCAGGCAGATTCTTAACCACTGCGCCACCAGGGAAGCCCATGCTTTACATTTCTATCAGCAGTATATGAGAGTTTCAGTTGCTCCACATAATTGCCAATATTTGGTATTGTTGGTCGTTTTATTATCAACCGTTCCAGTGGATGTGTAGCAATATTTCACTGTGGTTTAATATGCAGTGCTGTTGGTCATCTTTTCACGTGCTTATTTGCTATTTGTATATCTTTGATGAAGTGTCTACTCAAATCTTTTGCCCATGTTTTTTTTTTTTTTTTTTTTTTTTTTGCGGTACACGGTCCTCTCACTGTTGTGGCCTCTCCCGTTGCGGAGCACAGGCTCCGGACGCGCAGGCTCATTGGCCATGGCTCATGGGCCTAGCCACTCCACGGCATGTGGGATCTTCCCGGACCAGGGCACGAACCTGTGTTCCCTGCATCGGCAGGCGGACTCTCAACCACTGCGCCACCAGGGAAGCCCCCATGTTTTTTATTGGATTACTTGCAAAAGTATGTTGGTAAATGTTTAAAAAAGACTCTCGCAGTGTAGTTCTGAAGTTTGATATTTTCATTTATATTAACAAGTAAGATGTAACTGAAACTTCAGAAGTGACTTCTTTTCTGAATGGGATAATAGTTTTCAAACAGGAGAAGAATATTTCCTCAAGTTTTTGTGCTATTGACAATGTGAAATTGATTGATGCAATATACTTTTAAGTTTAATCTCTATTAACATTTTCTCCAACATTAAGTTTACACAGTAAAAAAGCAATAAGTCAAGCTCTGGTCTGTAGCATGTGCTGACTGTATGGGGTAAATATTCTTATTGTAGCCAAAATTCAGCTATTAATGTTACTGGGAAGAGATTTGTAGTAGCACACCATGATATAAGATTTTTACTATTCAGATATTATAGATATAAGCTACCACAAAAACACAGATGATGGTAAAATACAGCAAAATAATTAGGAAATGATGACTTTGGTTTTCAATATACTTTATTTCATTGTAAGTGCGTATAGTTTAATTTTTCTAAATAGCTGTATTTAACAACCAATTTGCAAAATTCGTTTTATTTATATATATGTTTATTGAAGTATAGTTAATTTACAATGTTGTGTTTGTTTCTGGTGTACAGCGAACTGATTCAGTTATACATATATACTCTTTTTCATATTCCTTTCCATTTTGTTTTATTACAGGATATTGAATACTGTTCCTTGTGCTATACAATAGGACCTTGTTGTTTATCAAAATTCCTGATAAATTTAACAGTAGACTCTCCAAGCCAGTATGAGGCTTCAGCACACCATTGGTTGTCTTATTACTGAGTTGGAAGAGTTCTTTATATATTCTAGATCAGTGCTGTCCAATAGAATTTTCCGTGGTAATGGAAATGTTCTATAGTTCTTCACGGTCCAACATGATCTCCACCAGCCACATGTGGCTACTGAATGCTTGAGATGTGGTAAGTACAACTGACAAACTGAATTTTTAATTTTAATTAATTTAAATTCAAATTAAAATATCCACATATTTAATGGCTAGTATACCATACCCGACAGCACAGTACCAGACATAGAAAGAACTGACTCTCCCTTATTTAGGATAATAATTTCCGGGACACTAATTATAGTAAGAGTTATCGCATAGTGAATACTTTATATGTTCATAATAGTTAAAAGCACAGATTATGGAGTCAGACTGTCCGGGTTCAAATATTTCAGTTTCCTTCTCTATAAAATGGGAATACAAATAGTGCATATTTCACAGAATGGTAATGAGGAGTAAATGAAATAGTGTACATGGAGTGCTCAGTACACTGTCGGGCTATCCCGTAAACTCCCAATAATCGGAGTTAGCTATTACTGAGTTCTTAGATAAGTCACTTCCTTTTTTGAGCCTGTTACTTCGTCTGTAAAATTGGGCTAATATTCTCCTGATACAAATGCTGTGCAAATCAGTTAAAAAATCACTCGTAGGTCAGTTATTAAGAACCGAAACAATCTTTGGAGAAAGTTGCCATAATTTTTAATTTTCTAACAAAACCCGAAACCCCTCGAACATCGCTGGCCCTTCCCCACCGGACCCTTCCTATTCCTTTAAAATCGGCCGGGCTGCAGAGAGACGACTGAGTGACAGCGCAATAGGCCAATCACAGGAGGACGCGTATAAGGCCCGCCCCCAAGGCCTCGTCCAACCGCGTGCCGGCAGCGCCCGGAATGGGATGGTTGCGAGGCGGTCGGTTCCAAGTGGGCCAGGGTGCGGGGGGGAAGCGAGCCTGTACTCGAGGACTGCAGCGCACTCTGCGCGCGAGGACTGGAATTCCGGCCGCAGCTGCTGGGAGTGACCCGGCCCAGCGGGACGGCGGGGGACTGACCTGTGCCTAGAGCCCATCCTAGCACGCGGGGTCTGCCGCGAATCCCTGGCGTCCCCTCCGGCGCAGTCTTGGAGCCACTTACCCGAGCGGAAGTCCGCCTGTGTCTCGGGCCCAGGTGGGACCTGCTAGGAGGAATGGCTCCGCCGGGTGAGGCGTTGCGCATGGCTCGACAACGGGGTCCCGCGGCCCGCAGGCCTTGGCGAGTGGGCCCTCGCCCGCAGGATACTAGTGCTCGCCACGCAGGAGCTGGCTAGGCGGGATCCCCTTACCCTGCGGGGCAGGGGCATGGGCCTGGGCATGGGCTCGGGCTCGGGCTTTTGGGGTCGAGGGTCTGACGAAGGGCTGGCCAGCGGGTGGGATTGCCGCGGAGGAGGGGTTGGGTACGGGTGCGGCGCGGAGCTGCGGGTCCCCCCGAGGCCCAGCCAGGGACCGCGGCCGCGGATAACGCTCGGGCTGACTTAACTCATTCATTTGACTTGCGCGGGCTTCCGGGCCAGGAGGCGTAAGAGTGAGCTTTTGGCCAAATCGTCCTGTTTTTTAAAAAATATTTATTTACTTATTTATTTGGTTGCACAAGGTCTTGGTTGCGTTAGGTAGGGTCCTGAGTTATGGCATGCGAACTATTAGTTGCGGCATGCATGTGGGATCTAGTTCTCTGACCAGGGAGCGAACCCGGGCCCCCTGCTTTGGGAGCACAGAGTCTTAACCACTGCGCCACCAGGGAAGTCCCTCGTCCTGTTTTTGGACCATGGTTTCCTTTTTAATGAAAGGGGCAAGACAGTCAGTCATCTCTCTTTGGGAGCTTAGAGCATGAGTCCTGAAGTTAGAGTCTCCGGTACAGACTTGGAGTCTGCCACGTATTCGTTAATGTGACCCTGTGCAAGTTACTTAATTTCTCTGCCCCTCAGTTTCTCATCTGTAAAATAGGTTAGTAAAGTTATCTACCTCATGAATTACAGTGAGTGTTAAATAAGATAATCTCCTTGCGTAGCGTGGAACAGTGCGCCACTAAGTAAGCGCTCAGTAAGCTTAACTATATTGCTAGGTATTGAGTGGGCACTGTGCAGGATGGAACCTCATGTAGTCTCACAACAACTTGGGAAATGTGTGCTGTTATTATTTCCATTTGACAGACGGAATATCAGAGAAGGGAAGTAACTTGCCCCAGGTAAAAGTGAATAAGTCAGTGAGCTCACTGCTCCATTATTTGAGAGGTTGAGGATAATAGAGCTCCTGCAGTTTGGTTCTCACCTAGTTACGTGTCTTAGGGCAGGTAACTATTTCTGAGACTCAATTTCATGGTCTGTAAACCGCACTCACTTGGATGTTGAGAGGATTTAATGACTAAATGGATGCAAACTACTTAGCATAGTGTGGGCATACCGTACACATGTTAAGTGCTCAAATTTTAGACCCCGCAGTTGTTATGATTAATATGAGGTGGGAATATCAGGATTCTGGCACAGATGCTGTGTTAGGGGAACTTACAGTCGACCTGGCAAAAGCTAGTCATAGTTACTCACTAGATCTTAAGGTATTGAGTGCGTGCATATGGGCCTCTCACTGTTGTGGCTTCTCCCGTTGTGGAGCACAGGCTCTGGACGTGCAGGCCCAGCAGCCATGGCTCACGGGCCTAGCCGCTCCGCGGCATGTGGGATCTTCCCGGACCGGGGCACGAAGCACGTGCCTTGCGTCGGCAGGCAGACTCTCAACCACTGCGCCACCAGGGAAGCCCAGCATAGTATCTTGATTCCTCTTTTACATCTTTCAATCCATTATCAATTCTGGCTTTAACTTTGAATTCTAGCCAGACTTCAACCACTTCTCAGTACCTCCATTGCTGTCACCCTGGGTTAGACCACCAGCATCTTTTTTCCTGGGTTATGGCAGTCGTCTTCTATCCTTACTTCTCTATAATCTCAACACAGTATTGTTTATTCTCAACACAAAGTTCCTGTTAAAATGTATGTCGAGTCACTCCTCTGCTCAAGATTTTCCCGTGGCTCCCATCTCACTTTATAAAAGCCAAAGTCCCTATAATGCCCTCTGGATTTGACCTCTGCTATGTCTGTTACCTTGTCCCTACTTCTAAACCCTCGCTTAATCCTCTCCAGCCATATTGTTCTCTTTGCTAATGCGAAAAACACCATCTGCACTCCTGATTCAGGGTATTTGCCCTTGCTTTTCTTGGGATAGTTTCCCTCCAAATTTCTTTATGACTTGCTCCTTTTCCTTCAGGTTTACACACAATATCTTTATTTCTTAGGGCTTCACAGGCTACCATATTTAAAATTACAGCTGTTCCTGATATTCCTTCTGTGCTTTATTTTTCTCCATAGCACTTTTCACCTTCTAAGATGATAAATAATGTTTCATAATTATTTTGTGTAATGTCTTTCTTTTCCAACTAGAATGTAAGCTCCATGAGGTTAGGGGTTTTTGTTCTGTTTCCTGTTGTATTTTTAATACCAAAAATAGTGCTTGGTACATAGTAGGTACTTAATAAATATTTGATGAATGATGATCCACATTATAGATCTCGTTCTAGTTTTTTTCAAGAGCTTTTGCATTCTTTAGGTTATTTAACACACACGAGGACTTAAATAACACTAACGCTCATGCCCCTAGTGTAGGCATCCCTTCTACAACATTCTCTAAAAAATAGTGGAGTGCGAACTCCATAGATAGACCTGGGTTTGAGTCCAAGATTGGCTATCTCCAAGCTGTTCTGGTCCTTGGTTTTCTTATTTGTAAAATACCTTTTTTAAGGTATTTAAGGTATTTCTAGTTCAAACTAAATTTGACGCTATAGGCAAAGGAGCAGTAATCATTAATGTTAACCTTGTGATTACTGTTACTTGGAAGGTAGACTGTTCATGAAGCTGCCCATCTGAATGTGTTTTTTTCCAAATGAAAAGTAGAAATGTTCCACTTCTGTGATTTCTCTCTGTCCCCTGGGGCATAATGGATGAGGATTGATTTTTCTTTCCATTTATTCAGCAAATATTAATTCAGTACTGCTATGTGCCAAGCATTGTGCAAGATCTGGAATTACTGGGATGAATAAAAGCAACGGTCTCTGTCCTCATGAAGCTTACAGTCTAGCAGAGGAATAAGACATTACACTACTAATTTTAGTTGTGAAAAATTCTGCATAGAAGTGCAGGTTGCTGTGAGCAGATATAGGAACAACAACAACAATAATGTAATAGAAGGAGTAGCTAACATTTATATAGCACTTACCTATATATGTGCCAGTCACTAACATTTTCTGTATTAACGCATGTAATCCTAACAACCCTGAGGTAGATACTGTTATTATCCCACTTTACACTTGAGAAAACTGAGACACAGCTGGTCACATTGTAACTGCCATGGCCACCTTGCTAAGAAGTGACAGAGCTAGGATTTAAACCTGGCCCCAGAAACCTCGTTGTTTGCTACTTTATAGTACTGGGACCTCATCCAAAGGAGGGCTGTTGGGAGGCTTCTTAAGGAAGAGATACTTGAAATCTGAAAGTCGAAATTAAGCAGGAGAAGGCATGCAAAAGAGCTGTGTGGGAAAGAACACGACTACTTAGAGGAGCAGAGAGGAGGGCAGAGAGCAACAGATGAAAGAGTGGGGGAGGAGATCTGGTTGGGACGGGCAAGGCCACAGGGAAGGATTCAGGATCGGGTTTGTCCTACGAGGCATACGAGTTACAAATGTACTTGAGATGGGAATGGCATGATGAGTCCCTTGCTTTAGAGGCACAGAAGCTGCTGGGAGGACTGTCGTTCAGAGAGTTGAAGACCATGCCCACCACTTCCCCAAGGCGTGTCTCCAGGTTGAACCTCCCAGTTCCCTCACCCTTCCTCACATAATTTGGTTCCCAGACCTTGGTGTGCCTCATCATTGGAACTTTGTGTAGAACTTTGGAATAGTGTGGAGTGTATTTATTTAATAGTCGTTTCCCCCCAAGGTTCAAGCACTGTCTTCCTGTTGGCCCTGACAATCATAGCCAGCGCCCATGCTCTGACGCCCACTCACTACCTCACTAGGCATGATGTGGAGAGACTGAAAGCCTCGCTGGATCGCCCTTTCACAAGTTTGGAATCTGCTTTCTACTCCATCGTGGGACTCAGCAGCCTTGGTGCCCAGGTGCCAGATGTAAAGGTAAAGACCACTTTTGTCTTGGTGGCCTCATGCCTTCACTGGGTTCCTTTTGTGTACTTCAAAACTAACCCTTGCTCATTTGAGGATAACCAAGGCAGACCCAATATAATAAATATTTATATCAGTCTGACAGATCCTTTTTTGTTGTTGTTTTTTGAATGCCCAATATATGTTAGGACCGTGCCAGGTGTTTTAGTAGAATATAAAGGAGAGCAAGTCATAGATTCTTTAGAAACTTTTTTTTTTTTTTTTTTTTTTGCGGTACGCGGGCCTCTCACTGTTGTGGCCTCTCTCGCTGCGGAGCACAGGCTCCAGGCGCGCAGGCTCAGTAATTGTGGCTCACGGGCCCAGTCGCTCCGCAGCATGTGGGATCCTCCCAGACCAGGGCTCGAACCCGCGTCCCCTGCATTGGCAGGCGGACTCTCAACCACTGCGCCACCAGGCAAGCCCCTCATGCTGTTTTTGAACATATTTCCTTATCTCTTTAATTCCTATAAACTGATAGTTAGCTCTTGAGGCTTAATTATAATCAGGGTCAGTTTTCTTGGCAGAAATAGTTCATAGGCAGTGCTGTGTGCTTCCTATCAGTGGATGCATAATATCTGATTGTTTCATTTTTAGTTATGATAAAGTTGAATCAGTGGATTCAGGTGTTGTCATACTAATCTATCTCCTGTACACAGTATATAGTAGGGACTTGTTTTTTATCCATTCTGGCAATCTCTGTCTTTTAATTGGAGATTTAGTTCATTTATATTTTTTTGTAACTATACTGTTGGGTTTAAGTTTACCATCTTGTTTTCTATTTATCCATTTTTTTCCTCGTCCTTTCCTGTCTTAGATTGAATCTTTTTTTTTAATATTCCAGTTTATCTCTTATATTGGCTTTTTAGCTTATTTTTTTAGAGGTTGCTCTAGAGATTGTAATATGCATCTTAACTTATCACAGTATACTTTGAATTATTATTTTGCCACATCACGAATAAGGAAGGAACCTTATAACAATATATTTCTCTTTAAACTCCCATCATTTGTACTATTGTCATACTGCTTACATTCTTTCAAGGGTCATGGCCTTGTCCTGTCTGTTGTCCAGCATCTCAGCTTCATCTATTTTGTTCAGTTTTACAGTTATTTATGACAGGCTGGTAAATTCAGTACGTTTATTTCTGTCCTGGTCAGAACTGGTAGTCTCTGTTGATGTCTTGCAATCCCTTGCAATTGTTATTGTTTTTGATGCTCAAAATGTCCCGTTTTTGCCAGTGGGCCAGAATGTCTCTCTGTGTGTGTTTTGTTTGTTTCTATGTAATCCAGTAGTCTTTGAGAGTTTCTGATGTCCTTGGCTTAAATATTTTCTGGCCGAGACTAGAATCAGTAATTGTTATTATTTATTTATTTATTTATTTTATTTTATTGCGGTATGTGGGCCTTTCACTGCCACAGCCCCTCCCGTTGCGGAGCACAGGCTCCAGACGCGCAGGCCCAGCAATCATGGCCCACAGGCCTAGCCGCTCCGCGGCATGTAGGATCCTCCCGGACCGGGGCACGAACCCGTGTCCCCTGCATCGGCAGGTGGACTCTCAACCACTGTGCCACCAGGGAAGCCCCTGTTATTATTTATTGAATGTCTCATGTGCCAGGTACCCTGGATATGTTATCTTGAGTTGTCTTCATTCTATATGGTCAGAAATATTATCCTGTAGTAGAGGAGGAAACGCAAGCTCAGAAAGGTTAAGAAAATTGTCCGGTGTCTGCCAACCATCATCTGCATAATGGCCCCCAGGTTCAAATCCAGCTTGAAGCCTGTTTTTGTAAATAAAAGTTTACTGGAACACAGCCACGCCCCTCACTCACATATTGCTATGGCTGCTTTTGCACTTTAACAGTAGAGTTCAGTAATTACAGAAGAGACTTATCTGGCCCCCAAAGCCTAATATTTACTCTCTGGCCCTTTACAGAAAGTTTGCTAATCCCTGCTATGTGAGAGCTGTGCTTATTCAGATTTCTTCCTGACAGCTATCTCTTGTTGCTGCCCAATATTTCCTTCCTGTGTGTGACTGTTAATGAAACAGACTTCCCTCATGTTGTTTTAAACCCTCCAGGTCAATATACCTCCTAATAAAATTAGTTTTGTTCAAGAGAAAAGAGTACAGGCAGCAGAGTCGCTAGCCCAAGTTTTTAATTCTGGCTCCATCTCTCTGTAAAATGGGAGTTGTGATGCCTTCCTCATGGGATCATTGTAAAGATAAAGTGAAATCATATTATGCCTAGTAAGTGACTGGCCCACGAAAGGCCCTTTGAATGGTAGCTATTATTATAATTATATAATATTATATTATAATTATTTAATAATTGTTATATTATAATTTTAAAAGTTTTGCTTCTATTTATAATTTATTCAGGTGAGTTCAGACAATGCTGGCGCAGATACTGTATGGAAGGCCCACAGTGTCTGTAAAGGGCTTGGGAAAGAGAGAGAACAGACAATTGGGAGACATAGGGTGGAGCAGTCTTGACCAGTAGAGGTTTTGTATCATAAGGTGTAGGAGAGAAAATTGGAATATTAAGCTAATGTTAAATTTTGGCGGATCTGAATGCAGGATGAGAGTTTTCTGCTGGTCTGTTTGAAAATTCTGTGGGACCATAGGATTCCGTCTAGGGGCCTCCTGGAGGAGTGAGGAGTGAGGCACTCTCACTCTAACTGAAATGATACTTTTTAAAATTAATTTATCAATCAATTAATTAATTAATTTTTGGCTGCGCTGGGTCTTCGTTGCTGCATACGGGCTTTCTCTAGTTGCGGCGAGCGGGGGCTACTCTCTGTTGCGGTGCATGGGCTTCTCATTGCAGTGGCTTCTTTTGTTGCAGAGCATGGGCTCTAGGCGCATGGGCTTCAGTAGTTGTGGTACTCGGGCTCAGTAGTTGTGGCTCGCTGGCTCTAGAGCACAGGCTCAGTAGTTGTGGCGCACGGGCTTAGTTGCTTCGCAGTGTGTGGGATCTTCCCGGACCAGGGCTTAAACCCGTGTCCCCTGCATTGGCAGGCTGATTCTTAATCACTGTGCCACCAGGGAAGCCTCAAATGATGCATTTTTATCTGTCTCATGATTTAGAGCTGCACGTGGATTTAGGTTGAACTCATGCCCCTATAGGTTTTCTCTGCTGATGTAATGGGTTTGAGGGCACGTTGGTCAGGGCTGAAGACATAGGCTGAAGCCATCCAGACAGCTGCAGTGCAGTGTGATTTGGGGGTAATTGCGTGATTAGCTGTGGGCTTTTTATTCATAATACAGACTCTAAAGTCACATTGGTTGGCTTCAAGATCTTGACTTCACAACTACACCACTGAGTAACCTGTGCAGCTTACCGAACCTTTCAGAATCTTTATTTTCTCATCTGCAAGATGGAGATAGTTATAGTACTCAGCTCACAAGTGATGGATGTAGGTTGGTTGGCATGGTGATGGCATGTAGTAATGGGTATAATCAGTATTAGCTCTTAGTAGTACTATTACATGGTAGTAGCAGTAAATGTATGTTGATTGACATTTTATTTTTTCTCCTACTGTCATCCCCATTGCTTAATGCCTAATGAAGAGGGTGTTCCACAAATATTTGTTGAATTGTAAACTTTAGCTTAATAGAAATGAAAGTTCTCTGAATGTGCCTCTTAATTGGAAAATAAATGGGTTAATCACGTACTTCATTTTAATCACTTATGAAATGTGCTGTGGTGATGGTGTGATGTGTACATTGTAAGCAGTGGAAGGAAGGGAGTTGTATGGATATTTTGGAGTTGGTGAATTTCCTTATTAGAGGTGTACACTAAAGAAATCCATTGAGAGAGAGTCTCTGTTACTGTCACTTCCATGTAGTGGGATGTGTCCTGCTCAGCTGTTGTTGCTTTCAGCTGAGTAGAGAGAACTCCCTCAGTTCTGCTAGATGCACTGAGTTGGTTGTTCTCACAGATAGATCATTAGGGGAGATTTTGGTTATTTTGTCGAAAGAGATTCAGCAGCAGAACTGAGAGGAATGGGGTTTAATAAGAATATGAGAGTAGAGCGCAGCTCTGGGAACAGTGGAGTGTGGAATGAGAGTTGATTTTAGGTGTTATGAAGACTGAACATCTTTCATTTTGGTATCAAGTACTGTGTATGTATATTTTAAAAACATAAGCACATGAGAACGGCGATTTTATAGATTTTTTAAAAAAAATAAATTTATTTTATTTATTTATTATTTGGCTGTGTTGGGTCTTTGCTGCTGCATGCGGGCCCTCTCTAGCTGCTGTGAGTGGGGGCCACTCTTCGTTGCGGTGTGCTGGCCTCTCATTGCGGCGGCCTCCGCTGTTGTGGAGCATGGGCTCCAGGCACACGGCTTCAGCAGCTGTGGCACATAGGCCCAGCAGTTGTGGCTCTCGGGCTCTAGAGTGCAGGCTCAGTAGGTGTGGTGCACGGGCTTAGTTGCTCCGTGGCATGTGGGATCTTCCCAGACCAGGGATCAAACCTATGTTACCTTGTGGGGTTAAGAATCCCCACACGCTGGGCTTCCCTGGTGGCGCAGTGGTTGAGAGTCCTCCTGCCGATGCAGGGGACGCGGGTTCGTGCCCCGGTCTGGGAGGATCCCACATGCCGCGGAGCGGCTGTGCCTGTGGGCCATGGCCACTGAGCCTACGCGTCCGGAGCCTGAGGCCTGGGAGGATCCCACATGCCGCGGAGCGGCTGTGCCTGTGGGCCATGGCCACTGAGCCTAGGCGTCCGGAGCCTGAGGCCGGGAGAGGCCACAGCGTACTGCAAAAAAGAACAAACAAACAAACAAAAAAGAATCCCCACAGGTGGATCCTTAACCACTGTGCCACCAGGGAAGTCCCTATAGATATTATTGCTTAGCTTTTTATAAGACTTAGGAACATTGAGGGTTATTTTGTATTCGTTTTAATGAAAATATTAAGTAAATGGGAGACATACTATGCAAAAATTGTGATGGTAGATTAGATTCTAATGACTGAAATCAGGACACATTAGACAGTGTTCACAGGTTGTCAGTCAATCAGGCACTTTCCTGATCTGTGAAAGGGGATAAGAATATCTACCTTATAGAGTTGTTGTGAGAATTAAATGTGATAATAAGTGTAAAGTGCTTAGCTCAGTATCTGGCACATGGTGAGTGTAAGGTAAGTATATCTGTATCCATTCAACAAGTGCTGAGTGCTTTTTGAGGGCCAGGCACTCAGCCAGTTACTGGGAATAGCAGAGAAGCAGGCACTCCTTCAGGCAGTAATCATTTTATGGAGCATCTGCTATGTGCAAGGTATTATGCTAAGTGCAGAGGAGCTCATTAACTAGTGAGAGACAGGAACCATAAGAGAGAGACCAGGTGTGAGTACAGAGACACATGTAACATGTAGTGCATGGAAAGTGCCAGGGGAGTCCAGAAGAGGGAGCTGCTCACTCACCCGGTCTTCTGAGAACACTTACTCTTAGTTCCAACCTTGTACAGGGGGAGTTACCATCTGCGCTGGCTGCTACACGATTCCTTTAGTCATTCATCAGATGTCTAGTGAGTTTCTGCTGTGTGCTGAGCATGATGCTGGGCACCGGGGATTCAGTATTGAACAACAAAGAGAACGTCTGCCTTTTGGAATGTATACTCTAATAGTGGAGACAAGCATTAGTCGTGTAATAAATATATACATGAATATTTATAACAATGGTAAGTTTTATGAAGGTGAGATGTATGGTGTTATAGGTGTGAAATAGGGGACTTTGACCTGGTCAGGGAAGGCACTTCTAAAGAAATCTCCGAACTTAAATCTCACTCTGTATACCCCTAAATTACAACTCCTTGAGGGCAGGAACTTTGTTGATTTTATTTGTTGTGTATTTCCAGTATCTAGAGAGCACCTGGCAGGTGGTAGTACTCAATAGCTGTTTATTAAATGAAGGAAGGTATGATGGGTCTGAATTCTAAAAGGAAAGTAGGATTTAACCAGGAGATGGGGAGGGAAGAGACTTTAGCCAGAGGAAGTAGCACGTGCAAAGGACCTGTGCAGTTAGGGAGCAGATTACATTTGAGAGACTGCAAGGAGGCTGTGTAAGAACAGAGAATGCGAGAGAGCTAGAGAGGAAGGCCGGGGCTAAGCCTCCGTGCCTTGGTAGTCAGAGGGAAGATTTTGCTTTTTCTCTAAAGAGAAGTTGATTTTAAGCAGCAAGTATCAGGATCTAGTTTTCATTTTGGAAAGGTTTCTGTCCTGCCTTGTGGAGGACGGACTTTCGCAGGGGAATATGGCACAAGATTGAATGCTGGTGGGGTACAAAAGATAACACCTGGACTTCTGACTTTTGCCACATGAATGGATGGTTGGGATTCCTTAGGATAGGAATACAGGAAGAGAATTAGGTTTGTGCAGGAAAGATCATAAATTCGGTCTTAAAGATGTTGAGCTTAAAATGCCTTTGAATCATGTAAGTGGCCTTTGAGAGAAGTCTGGGCTGGGGGTACAAATCTGAGAAATATCTGCATAGCGGTTCTGGATGAAGCCGTGGGCATGATTGAGATCGCCTAGGAAGAGAGGGGATGGATGAGAAGTGGGCCTAGGAGTTGAAAAACTCCAGTGTTAAATGGTCAGGCAGAAGAGGATGAAACTTGAGGAGCAGCTGAGAAGGAGGAAGAGAGCCAGGGGAGGGCAGGGGAATCCCGGAAGCGAAGGGAAGGGAATGTTTTAGAACAAGGAAGGTTCTATATAGGGTTAAGGGCATGAGCATTGGAAAATGTCCTTTGGCTTCCATAATTTGGAGGTCATTGGTGGGAAGAGAGAGAAGGTAGCAGCTGGAGGGGAGAGAAGGATCAAGGTAAGTTTTACTTTCAAATCAGTCTTAAGTTTTGTTGATACATTAGGAGTTACCAGTGGAGAGGGAGAAGCTGAACTGACGAGATGGATGGGCTTCCTGATGGAGAGAACAGCCCGTACTAAGCCTAGAGGCTTAGAAGTGCTTGTTGTGTTGTGGGGGCCGTGAGTTGGCTGGAGCACAGGGGTGGTCAGAGAGCATGTGGAAAAAGCCGGCCCAGCTACCAAGACCTGGTGTGGATGGAGGCTGTCGCCAGCGTGTGCCGCAGTAGCCTGCACAGAGCCTGGCAAGATTACAAAGCCTAGACTGAGAGGAGACGGGAGTTGGGGGCTGCTGCTGGAGAGGAAAGGGCAGATGAGAGAGAGAGATTTACTGTCTTCTTGGTTGCTGATTCAGGCTGGGGAGTTGTAGGGAAGAATGGACTGAGAAAAGCACTCATGTCCTTCACTCAGGAGGATATTTAGGTAGCTGGGCACAGAAAGTTGGAGGGGAACAGATAGGGGATGGACATTTAGGAGGCCATTTTCAGCCTTCACTTGTGAGGGTGAGTGTGGAACTAGGGCAGCAGGAGTTGGAGTTACAGATCCCTGCAAGCGGCCAGCTGAAGCCTCAGATCTGGGTGGGCTTCCTGAGGGTCCAGAGTATGTTTTGTGAGGTCCCTCATTTTTGCCACTATTAAAACTAAGCTGTCAACATTTTGAGCTTTGAAGCCACAGACCCTTCGTACTGTTTACCTAGATCTGTCTGTGCAAACGAGTAGGCATGATGCTGGTTTTATTCAGGAACAGGTCGTTTTTAATAGTCCCTTGAGAGAGAGAGACAGGTTGTATAGCTCAGACTCTGGAGCCAGGCTGCCTGGGTCTGAATTCCAGCTCCTCCATTAAGAGCTGAGTGACCTTGGGCAAGTCAGTTTCCTCTCTAATGCCCCAGTTTTCTTGTCTGTAAACTTAAGGTAATAGGAGGACGTAATGCATAGATCCCCCTATTAAATGAGAAATGCATATACAGCACTTGTCAACAGTGCTTGACACATTTTAAGTGCTCAAAAATTGGTAACAATGACCATAATCATTGTTTGGGGCCTTGGGTGTTGTTCCATTGCTAAAGCACCAGATGGCGACAAAGCACACATCTTAAGCTTGCCCACATTCTGCTGAAAGGATTCCTTGAGTAGGTTGTTTTCTTCAGATCCCTAATTTGTGCAGTATGAAGTATTTTGTTTCTTTTCTTTTTCTTTTTGGATTCTTTCAGACTTCTGGTTGAAACTCATTTGTTTGAGACTCTTATTTAAGTATTATTCATAAAATTTAAAACAAAAGTTTTTTGGTTGAAGTAGCGCATGCATACAGTAAAATACCAGATAATACAGAACAGCTATTAGTGAAAAGCAACCATCCATCCTGTGGCCCACCTTGTCCTACTCCTGGGAAGCATCCACTTTTAACTGTTTTTATTACCATTTAATTTTGAATAGCTGAATTTTATATTACCTCAACCAAAATACTTAGTGCTATAACTAGCTATTAAATGTTATTTCTTAATATAGTAGGAATAGCATGGCTTTTCTTATGTGCCTACTCTGTGCCAGGCACTGTGGTGGGAATTTTTCAAAGTCTCTGCTCTCAAGTAATTAGTCCCTGGGGGGGGAGGTAGTTAGTACAGTGTGGTAAGTGCTTTGGGGGAGTGCTCGGGAGGGAAGGCACCTGGCCTGTCCTGGATGAATGTCAGGGAAGGTTCTCTGGAAAAGGTGACATCTGAGCAGAGGTGAAGATGGGACCTGGTTTGGCAGGCAAGAAGGACAAGGGAAAGGTGCTCCTGGCACGGGGTGGGGGGTAGCAGGGTCAGGAACATAAATGGTGAGAGCATGTTATGTCTGGGAAGCTGCAGTGGGGTGGAGGGTAAGATTTTGGAGTTGGAGGTGGGGCTGTGGTGAGGAAGCTGGCACAGAGAGTGAGGGTCAGTCATGAGGGCATTTTAAAAAATATATTTATTTATTTATTTATTTATTTTTGGCTGTGTTGGGTCTTCGCTGCTGCATGCGGGCTTTTCTCTAGTTGCGGCGAGCAGGGGCTGCTCTTCATTGTGGTGCACGGGCTTCTCATTGCAGTGGCTTCTCTTGTTGCAGAGCATGGGCTCTAGGCACGCGGACTTCAGCAGTTGTGGTGTGCAGGCTCAGTAGTTGTGGTGCCTGGGCTTAGTTGCTCTGTGTCACGTGGGATCTTCCTGAACCAGGGCTCGAACCTGTGTCCCCTGCATTGGCCAGCGGATTCTCAACCACTGTGCCACCAGGAAAGTCCCAGTCATGAGGGCATTTTATGCCAGATCAGAAACTTTGAGTCTTGTTCTGAGAAGGATAAGGAACCACCCAAGGGTTTTAATAGCAGAGTAAGGTGGATACACTTGTCACCAAGACAAAGCTTGTGCTGCTGGCCGCATGACAGGCCAATAATCGAGAGATGAGGTATTGGGGCAAGGAATAAAGACTTTGTTCAGAAAGCCAGCAGACCGAGAAGATGGGCTCATGCCCCAAAGATCCATCTTGCCTGAGTTAGAATTCAGGCTCCTTTTATAGTAAAAGGGGTGGGAATAAAGTCAGACACTTCCCGGTTCCCATCAGCCTCCAGAGGGGTTGTGTTAATTTCTTCCTCCCTGCAGTCATTCACAGGTGGGCCTGGTCGGGATGTTTCCTGTGAGCTAAACAAAGATATTTTAGCTTAATGCTCATAACCTGGGAGGTCATTCCCAGAGTTGCGTCATCATGTATAATTTAAGCTTATAGTCAGCATCCCTTTAGTGATTAACTTGTAATAGGATACAAAAGGTTCTTCCCTATTACACTTTTGCACCTCGTAAAGATCACTCTTGAAGCAGTATGCAGAATGGATTGCATGACTTGAGACCAGTTAGGAGATGAGTGTAACAGTCTCCATGAGAAATGGCAGGGGCGTGACATAAGGCAAGAAGGGAAGCCAGAGAGTGGGGATCGGGTTTGAGAGACTCGATAGGCTTGGAGGGTGAGGGAAAAGTCGAGAATGAGTCCTAGGTTTCTGATTTAGGTAGTAGGTGCATGGTGATGCCCGTACATGAGCCAGAACGTCCAGATGAAGAAATAGAAGGTTTCTAGCTTATGTTAGATGTGTTGAACCTGACTTAGCTTTGGAGACATCGAAGTGGAGACACTGCCATTTATTATCTTTGTCACCTTCATTACATTACTTACCAACTCCAAGCATCAGTTTCTTATTCTGTTAAATGGGGATGATAGTATCTGCCACAGGGTCCTTATGTTCATTAAAAGGAAGAGCATCATAAACACCCCACACAGGTTATGGCCAGAGCAGGTGATCAGTGGAAGTGGTTCCTTTCTAAGTTCAGAAGGACGAGAGTGCCTTCAGGTTTGCTCTTTCTATGAAGTTAGCATTTTGGGATAATACAGTGTTCTGTGGAAAATATCTGCTTGAAAAATGAAATCTTGTGTAGCTCTCATACTTTAAGCCATCATGGATTGCTGAGAATTATAAAAACACATAGTTTTCCTAATCACTGTGTATTTCACCACTTACCATTGACTTTCCCCCCGTTTAGCAAGCATGCACCTTCATTAAATCAAACCTTGATCCAAGCAACGTGGATTCCCTTTTCTATGCTGCCCAGTCCAGCCAGGCCCTCTCAGGGTGTGAGGTGAGTCCAGCTTCTTACATTTACATTTACTTTAAACTGTAAAGTGTATTTTTAAAAAGGGAAAGTCATGTCAGAATATTTTTTTTTTTAGCAGTGAGACCCCATTAAGTGTGGGTGGGAATTCCATTCTTGTGATTTTTTTTTTCTTAAAGAAATAGACTTTTTATTTTCCCAAGTTTTCACTTTTCGTGAATTTTAAATAACTTTTTCCTATAGTTGCCTCTCTTCTGGGAAGTCTGATTTTTTTTCTTTCAGTCTCCCTTTAACATTTAAAAATGTTTAAAGCAAAAGAAGAATGCCCCCGCCAGATTTCTAGAAATCCATTTTTTTGAACACAGGAGAAGAGCCATATCAGTAGACAAGTGACTTGCCAGAATCTTTTTAAAAGTGTTATGCTGAGGTTTTACAGATATTTAATTCTCGCATCTGAGATGTCGAAGAGGGGTGATCACAGCCCAGGCGGGTGGTGTGACCTCGGCAGTTGCTCTGCCTGCCATCTTTGGCGTGCCTTCCACAGGCTGGCAGCACCTGTTCTAAACTCTGTGTCTACCCATCCTTTCTTAGATCTCTATTTCAAATGAGACCAAAGATCTGCTTCTGGCAGCTGTCAGTGAAGACTCCTCTGTGGCCCAGATCTACCACGCAGTTGCAGCCCTAAGTGGCTTTGGCCTTCCTCTGGCTTCCCAAGAAGTGCTCGGTGCCCTTACCTCTCGCCTCAGCAAGGAGGAGACCGTGCTCGCGTAAGTCACCATCTTGAGCGCTTCTCAGGCTACTATCCTGAGAGGCTTCATCCACTGGTTCCACAAGTATTGTCTGGGCACCTGCTATGTGCCAGGTGCTCTGCTGGCACTGCAGATGTCATATTGTGCTAAGGCAGGTAAGGTCCGTGTCCTTGTGCAGCTCGCCAAGACACGGTCTCCCTCAAACTGCTCCAGCAGAAGCAGATACTGAGTCCGACCATAAACACACTGCCACAGAGACACGACTGTCTTTGAGGTTAGGGGCTGAAGCAAGGGTAGGGGTGACCGAGGGAGAGTGGGGCCAGAGAGCCATGTGCATCTCTTACTGCAGCTTGGCCAGGCCATGGTGAGATGTTGGCATTGGAGGCTCCGCCCTGGAGGAGGGCTCACGGGTTCCCTTGGAGAGGTGGGGGAAGTAGGGCCTCAGAGGGGGGAGTATTCTAGGGATCAGACCCTGCTCCTCTGCAAAAGGCTCAGGCGAAGGAGAAGCACCTTATAGAAAGGAACTATACGTTTAAATGTTGCAACTGACTCAAGGATGTTTACTAAAGTTAAAAGTAATAGTATACGTAGTTTTTTTTTTTCCCCTTTGACACTGAAACTCCTCATTTAACACAGTATATGTATTTTTCGTTTTCTGTGTGTCCCCCATTTAATTGCAACCCTGAGACAGATTGGAGCACCTGGACTCCTATTCATTGTTCAACAAGATGTTAGTGACACCAGTTCCATACTGCAGAATAGTCCAGTTGTTTCCCAGGGTTTTTTTTTTTTTTTTTTTTTTTTTTTTGCTGAGAACCAAAATGTTTCTAAACTTGAAGCTTTGTTAAGGGCAGGGCTCACAGTCAGTTGACGTTCTCCCTGTCACTCTCACGCCCTATTCATATTCACATGGTCAGTAATCAGTGACTTTGGGGCTGGTACGTTTCTCAGGAATGACATTTTCCGCACCCATTGCCCAATGCTTGGCCCTGTGGTCCTCCTGTTTCAGATTACATTACTTTGATCTCGTCCCATAATCCCTTGTGGAATGCCTCTGCAATCACCACCATATCTCCTGTCATGAGATAACGGTCAGTGCCTTACTCTGATGCCACCTTCTACAGAAAAATCTTTCCCTTTCCCTCTGAGCAAAAAGGAAAATCTCCCTCCTCTAAACCCCAGAACAGAAAGAAGTACAAAGAAAGTACATCCATTTTGGAGTGAGTTAGACTTGGGTTTGAACACCAGCTTTGTTTCTTCCTTGCTGTGTGACTTTGGGCAAGTTAGTAACCTCTCTGAGCCTCATCTGTAAAATATTACCAACAATCCTTACATCATAGAACAAATGTCAAGATTAAGTAAGATAATACATGTGATGAGCCTAGTGCAGTGCCTGGTCTTAATGGGCATGGGACAGATGGAGTTTGTGCTCTCTAGAGCATTTCCTTCTTAGGTCCCTTTCTTAGGGAGCTGGTTACTTCCTTGGTTGTATTGTTTTTTCTGTATTAGATTTTAAGCTTCTTTACTTATAGTGCTCAGAGAGCCTGGCACATGGCAGATGCCCAAGAAAGAGTTAATGAAGGCTGAAACTATACTTTTGTGTTTCTATTCTATCCTCTTGCAAAAAGCTTCAGGTAGAAAGACCACACGCTTGGGGTGAGAGAGAACTGTGTCCAGACTCTTCTACTTAATACCTCTGTGGCCATGAGCAGGGTGTTTAACCTCCCTAAACCTCAGTGTTTCCATATGTAAAACAGGGAGAATGATATCTGTCTCATAGGGTTATTGTGAAGATCAAACTGGCAGCATGCCTTATATAATATTACTACTAATTTACCCTATTTAAGCAAATCTGATATAGATTAGGACTCTTCTAAATGGGCCTTCTACATTTAACTGGACTTATTCTAGGAAACGAATGTTCATAAACTTGTCTAGAATGGTAAAAAACATTAGTAGCTTTGAATGAACAATTTGAAGAGATGCTATTGTGGTCTCTCATAACCCAATTTCTTTGAATCATCTGCTGTTTATTAGCAAGACAGGATCTGCTTTCTTAGCGTTTGAATATAGTGCTCCAGAGGGAGAGAAACTGCTGGAGTATAAGTAATTAAAGCCAATGACAAAACTTTTCAAAAGCTAAGTGGATTAATTTCATTCTAAAAACTTCTGAGGTTGTTACCAGCATGACGCTTATTCGTTCCAAAGAAGAGAAAAATGATATCTTAATTGAAAAGTTCTTTCTAGGCTCTCCTAGCAGCCTTTTCTGGGCTCAGCATTTATCACGGGCAGATGTGGGATTTTTATCTTGTTTGGAAATTCAGGTTTCATTTTCTCAAGTCTGTTCTAACAACAAGCATCCCAGAGGGGTCATTGAACACTCTGGGGCTTCCCTCTCTGTGAATTGTGACTCCTCTGTTTTCCAGCTTACCATCTTAATGGAATTCGTTTTCTATGGAGGGAATCTAAATTGTTACGATTGGGATGAAAGCGGACAGATTCTCGCTCTACATTCCCCAACACACCGACTTGATAAATGGTGGTTTTACACAAAGGCCCGGTCATCCCTTGGGAATTTGGGAACCTTTCTGGGGTGGACCAGCAGTTGGCTTAACCACCAGGGGTCCTCAGCTTTCTCTTTTCCACCCCGAGAAGCACCATTTGTATTTTTCAAGTTATCCACATTAAGAGAATAGAACGTAATAAAAAATCTTATGTGGACATACTTACTACATTCCGCCTTAAAAAGTTTATCTTACAGAAATACACTCATAAGTGGATAAAAATATATGAATAAACCATAAAAAAGAATGAGGTACTGATACATGTTACAGAATGGCGAGCCTTGAAAATGTTACGCTAAGTGAAAGAAGCTAGACACAAAGGGTCACATTTGTATGATTCCATTGATATGAAATATCCAGAATAGGTAAATCCATAGAGAGAACACAGGTTGCCAGGGGCTGGCGGGGAGGGGACAGGGCAGGGGATGGGAAATGGAATGAAGCTGTTTAATGGGTATGGGGTTTTATTTTGGACTGATGGAAATGCTTTAGGACTAGATAGAGGTGGTGATGGCACAGCGTTGTGAAATATACTAAACGCCACTGAATTGTTCACTTTCAAATGGCTAACTTTGTGTGAATTCACTTCAATAAATTAAAAGGTGTATATACACATACAGCCATGAATAAGGGTTCACAGTTACAGCATTGAACAGTTACAGTTCATCTAAGCAATGCAATGCTATGTCGTTGTTAATAAAGATGAAATATATTTATATGTCCTCACGGAAAGATCTATACAATCTAAATAAATTGCAGGACAGTTATCTTTTAGGGGTAGGCATTACAGGAATTTTAACTTTCTCCTTTAGTAATGTATTTGAAGTTTTGACAAATAGGTACTTTTATAATCAGGAGTAAATAGTAGGAAAAGAAAAAAAGAATAGACGCTGGTTTGAGAACCAGATCTTCTATTTCTTTCATCTTATTTAATGCCTAAAGGACGGGTGGCTTCCAGGTCTCCGAGCAGGATGGTGACAGCACAAGCGTTAGCTGAGTGTTTACCGAATGCTTCCTGTTTATATTGCATTAATCTGGTTTCAGAAAAGTTGCTCCAAATTCTACCCAACAACCTACGTATGTAGATTCCACAGTACTTCTTTGGTTTTGGAGTAGGAAAAGTAGAAAAGAGGCAGCCAACCTCTGCCCAGCACAGTTCCTCTTACAGCATGGGGATGCCAAATATACCTTCATTCGATGAATTGGCTCCTCTTCTCCCTCTAAGTATATCTCTTCTAAATCTGATTAAGTCTTAGTCTGGTGTTCTATATGTGATGCCATTAGGAACCAAACAGATTTTCAGAGGGGGGTGACCTGGTGCACCCTCTCTTCTCTCTGCCCTCAGTACTTATGTGGATCCTGCTGCCCAGATTGCCTTCTCTCTAGCTGTAGTGAACTTTGTAATGTAATGGTCTTTTTTTTGGTGGGGAGTGGGGTGGGCGCTGCATCACGTGGCTTATAAAATGTTAGCTGCCCGACCAAGGATCGAACCTGGGGCCCTGGCAATGAGAGTGCAGAGTCCTAACCACTGGACCACCAGGGAATTCCCTGTAATGTAATGATCTTTGTTACATCTTTCCCTAGACTGTAAACAAGCTCCTTTGGGACCGAGGCTGTCTTATAGTTCTAAAGGACAAGAGCGGGATATATGTGTAGGTATACCAATACAGGAAGGGGAAATGGAGACTTGCCATTCATTGGGGTTCTATTCTCTACCTTTCAGAACAGTCCAGGCTCTACAGACGGCATCCTACCTGTCCCAGCAGGCTGACCTGAGAAGCATCGTGGAGGAGATTGAGGTACAAATTTATTTTGGCAAGTGAATTTCCCAGCTTCTGTCTTTGAAACCCTTTAGAAGAGTCTTGCAGATAGACAAGAATGATTTGTTGCGGCCAGTTACCTTTCTTTTCATATCCGTGGCACACTTTTGTTCTTTGTATCAGAGCAATATTTCCTAGGGAATATTTGTTAGGCTCGTATAGTTACACCATCAGTTAGGCAACAAACTACTTCAGTGTTTTGTAGGTACAGTCTCATAGTCTACAGATTTTAGAGCCTAACAAACCTGAACTTCAAATTTTTTTCTACTTCTTATTACTTTGTAATCTCAGGCAAATTATTAATGTCTGAGCCTCACTTTCCTTACGTGGTGGTGGTTAGGAACAAGCGAAGTTCTAAAGTGCCTAGTACAGAATTGGTGCTCAGCAAGTGGTCACTGTGGTTTTTGTTATTCCACTACCCTTTCCACTGCCCACGACCTCCTGCTGCTCAGAGACTGCTTCCATGGACCGCAGAGCCGGGGATGACGGGCACTCTGACAGTGTCATCGCTGGATGCCCCACAGGCACATTAGCTGCCTCGTCACGTTGCCCAGGAGAGCAGTATGTCTCTCTGCATCCTTTAGAGCATTGAATAAGAAAGAGAAATGCTCTGCTCTGGAGGTTGTTTCCAAATGGATGGCCATCGAATCCATCTGTGTCATGATGCTTCCAGGGTGAACTGTGGCTGGGCCCACTGGCCTTCTGCCCAGAGCAGTTGGTGCCTTCAGTGCCATGACTCCTGGGCTTGGGCTTGAGTCGAAGGGGTCAGGGAAGGAGCACTCCGAGAGCTGCAGAAGATACTGTTCTCTTCAGATGCCTATATGATATACGTTACTCTCTGCCTAAGCACCTGTTTTGAGAAAGCACTAAGTGACTGAAGTGGTCTGCAGACTTAGAGTGAGATTTCTCAAAACCGTCTGCACTGGGGTAACAGTGGTTTGTACGTCTCATCTCTGTTATCACTTGACTTCCATTCTGCCTCTGTTTTGTTGTGCCAGGACCTTGTTGCTCGCCTGGATGAACTGGGAGGTGTGTATCTTCAGTTTGAAGAGGGACTGGAAACAACGGCATTGTTTTTGGCTGCCACCTACAAGCTCATGGACCACGTGGGCACCGAGCCATCCATTAAGGAGGTGCCTGTCTATATAACAGTTCTTGGGCGTGAAAACCAAAGGCATTGTTGGCTTTATCTGCTAAGGGAAGCTTTTTTCAGAGAGGACAATTCAGTTAGCTTTGGGGTGTCTTGGGTTAGGCATTGAGAATGAGAAACAGAAAAATGTAAAGCCTGTTCCTGAGAAACTGGTTGTCAGTGGGATAGACGTGTAAAGAAATTGTTATACTTGCTTTAAATGGCGTACGGACACATCATGAGGTAGAGACAAGAAGGCCAAGTGTATTACTCTCGATCCACCTCCCATTCCTTCCTGATGCTCCTTACTGCTTGTCTCATGAATGCTTTCCATGCTGGTGGCCTGTGCAAATCCTCTTTCTCTTGAGAAGTGCCCTGTACTTCAGAATTGCCTGTTCTGCTCTCTCCCCACTGACCCTCAGCAGTGCCTAAGTCTGAGCTAATCTGTGCTGATTGACATAGTTCACTGAGAGGCATGTGTGTCTACCAGACATCCACCAAGAGTTAATTCTTTTCTTTCTTTCAAGAGGAGCTTGTTAACCTGAAAGAACCTTTAGTTGGAATGTGTGTGGGAAGTCTTGAGAGTAGGACCCTCTTTGTACCACTTGTTTGTAAGGTTACCAACCCTTGATCTAAAGGACTTAAAATACAAGCTGCTGCTGTTTTAATTTTAGGAGGAAAGATTTGGGTTCCAAGTCAGAACTTGCACTTCTTTTGTGAATTATGAATGCATTGTGAGTTCTGTGCTGAGTTTCAAGTAAACAGTAAATAATTACCTGTCTTGAGTAATTTGAATTAATTTTGTATTTTCTCTGGAGGATATGATCTAATAATTTATTCATGTATTGGCCTTTTTATGTTGTCTTTTCCTTCATCCTAAGTTTAGGAGACCTAGAGATACCACACTCTATTTAAATTTCTGTTACGGGTGAAAGTGCAAGAATGTGGGTCTTATAGTACAAATCATTTCGGGATTCTCCTATACACAGTACAGTACATGAATTGGCGATATTCTACATAAAACAACTTAAACTTTTTCTTGCTTTATTCCCAAGCTGCTACTAACCAGGTATTTGGCTGGGATAATTTTGCTGTCACTGCTTTTGACATAACGATTCTGGTGAACACTCCCCCATTTTAACATGTCAACAGCTTACTGATGGAAAATGTAATTGGTACAATTAAAGAAAATTATTTCATGTCGACTGTGAATAACACTTTCGGGAACAGGGAACTCTTTTGTTAGACGGTAGATTTTAAAAAACGAAACTGATTGAAGTGGAAAATGTTTCCTCTTAAGCAAACAACCTCTAGAATTTTAATAATGCCTTTTAGGTTCTACTTTTTTAAAAAATTGCTTTCCGTTTTCCCCTCTAAGCAGCCCATTAGTTCTTAATGGAGAGTTATTTTAGTTTCTTTCTAATGTACACTTTGGCTGTGAAGTTTGGTCTTGTAAACACCAACTTAGCCCCAGCATACTGCTTAGAGGTGGGTTGGCAAGGAAGGGAGCTTGGGTGGGAGGGTGAGGGAAATCAAGAAAGGACATATTTTATTGTGGAAGGACTTTGGAGACAAACAGACCTACATGTGAATTTGGGTCCTGCTTTTTTTCTTTCCATCGTAACTTGTAGGAGTAACTTAACTTCCTTTAGCCTCAGTTTCCTTATTTGGAAAGGATTGACATCAGTCTTTTCAGGATTTTTGTCAAGATTTGAGTTAATGCTTGTAAAGCACCTGTCACAGTGCCTGGCACGTATAGGTATGGAACAAATGGGTACTGCTATAGGTGTTTTATAATATAGTTTCATATCTCAGTAGTTATCTAGAAGTACCTTGCATTTGTATAGTAAGCATCCATAAATGGTTGACAGATAAATGCATTAATTTCAGTTTGTACTAGAAGATGGAAAAAAACAACCAAATTCAAGTTTTACGCTTAAATGCAGAATATGTGCTTCCCCCACCCCTACCAATTTGGGTTACTGGCTAAAAGACCTTCCAAGTGAACGCCTAGAAAAAGATAAGGAATGACTTGAGCCAGGTGGGGAGGGAGGGGTGGCTGGCCACCTGTCTGACTGCTGCATTTCCCTTTTCTTTCAGGATCAGGTCATCCAGCTAATGAATGCCATCTTCAGCAAGAAGAACTTTGAGTCACTCTCAGAAGCCTTCAGTGTGGCCTCTGCTGCCGCTGCACTCTCCCAGAATCGCTTCCATGTACCTGTTGTGGTTGTGCCTGAGGGCTCTCCTTCCTACACTCAGGAACAGGCTGTCCTACGGGTATGACTTCCATGCCCCACATGCGCTGCTCTGATTGCTGTTTCCAGTGTAAGCCTTCCAGAAATCCAAAGACTGGTACACAGCTGATTGTAACCCCCGTGAGGACAGACCCCTTAAATGAAGAGCAAATGGGGATGGCCACTGGGTGAACTAGTCACAGAATCCTTCAAGCAAAAGTGTGGAGTCCTTACCTCTGGACGGCCAGGGAATTACCGTCAGAGTATTTTAAATAGTATAGCTTTCACTAAACTAAACTAAGTGCTAGAAAATTGCATTTCTGGATTTGTAAGTACAGATGTATAGAGAAGTCTTACTTCTAAAATGTATTTTCCAGTACCCAGACTTTGTAAATATATTATTTTAAGACAGCGTTTTAAATTCCCAGGTAATTCTGGTACTTATAGTTGTTAAAATCAATATCAGGTCTCTTCTTCCTTGGAGCCGACAGTGTATCTTTCTGCCTCTTCAGAACATAGCCATCCCTCTCACTCAGCAATAAGCACGGACTGTTTTGGTGTGTTAACTCTCTGAATAGAGCAAAATGCACACGTTTAGAGTTTTCCATTCGTCATAATGAGGCATTTGTTGCTATTGTTTGGAAACCAGGAATAAGCTAAAATCTTTATAAAAAGTTAGCATTTTATTTATGTCTAAACACACGGGTTCCACATAGGACAGTTCCATAAGTTCTTCTGCTTCAGAGGACCCTACAGATACTCTCCTGAAGAAGTGCCCCGTATTCCAAAGTTGCCTCTTTTCTCCCTACCTACAAGTCACATCCCCTCAGCAAAGACTGGGGTGAGAACTAACCTGATTAGCATAGTTCACCATGAGTTAGGGGGAGCTAAGAGAGCAAAGTAGAAAAAAATACTGGCTTTTGAAGCTAGGTAGGCTGGGGTTTGAGTCCTTAGCCATGTGGCCTTTTGCAGTCTTGTAACCTCTTTGTGGCCTCAGTTTCTTCATCTGTAAAATAAAGATAGATTCTGCTATGTCTCAGACGATCGGTGGGAGGATATATATAAGAGCCTAGCCTGGTATCTGGCAAATAGTCGACTTTAAACAAATGAGTGTTATTACTGTGTTATCCATATTACTTCAGTTTTCCCATTGCCCATACCTTCCTATTTTTCTTGCTAATAATTTTGTTTTTTAAAGATACTGTAGTAGTGAAGTAGAGTGGGTAGATCAGGGGATCATTAACTGTGTGATCTGGAGCCAGTCCTTACGTTTCCCTGGGCTCTGGTTTCCTCATCTGAAAAATGAGATCATTGGGTAAGATCATCTTTAAGATCTTCCCCACCTCTAACATTCTGTAATCTGTCCCATTCCCAAACTAATTGTGTTTTCCTGTATTTGATTTCCCATAGATAGTAGACCAAAGGCCAGTGATGGTTTTCTAAAACAAGATGGTTCTTTCCTGGCAGAGCTTGCTCCCTGTGGATGAAGCACCCACCCTAGAAGCAAAATCTGTACTCCCTCAGCTTTTGTTGCTACAGACAATTTTAAAATTTATTTCCAGTTGCAGGTCACCAATGTTCTGTCCCAGCCTCTGACTCAGGCCACTGTTAAACTAGAACACGCTAAATCCGTTGCCTCCAGAGCCACAGTCCTCCAGAAGACATCGTTCACCCCTGTGGGGTAAGAACTGAGCACATCTCTGTAGGGTGCCAGTATACTTGTTTTGGAAAGTTAGCCTGCAGCCAGTATAACCCAGATTTATGTGGTTATTACCAAGATCATAAAACCAAATTTACCTAAATTTAGGATTATGCTTTATTTATAATAATATGTCATGAACATTTCCCCCATAGGATTAATATTCTTCTATAGTCTTATCTTCAGTGGCTGTGTTATTGTTAAGTAAATTTTTTAAAAAATTAAGGGTCAATTTTTTTTTTTTTTTGCGATACGTGGGCCTGTCACTGCTGCGGCCTCTCCCGTTGCGGAGCACAGTCTCCGGACGCGCAGGCTTAGCAGCCATGGCCCACGGGCCCAGCCGCTCCGCGGCACGTGGGATCCTCCCAGACCGGGGCACGAACCCGCGTCCCCTGCATCGGCAGGCGGACCCCCAACCACTGCGCCACCAGGGAAGCCCAGGGTCAGTTTTTATATGAAACTTCGTTAAGTATTAAATTAGTAAGTTAATGAGATTGGGAACTGAGTTTTAGAGAGAAAATGCATTTCTTACACAGTTGTAAAGATACATAGGCAATACGTGAAATTAAAAAGCAAAATCATTTTTTTTAACACCTTTATTGGGGTATAATTGGTTTACAATGGTGTGTTAGTTTCTGCTTTATAACAAAGTGAATCAGTTATACATATACATTTGTTCCCATATCTCTTCCCTCTTGCGTCTCCCTCCCTCCCACCCTCCCTATCCCACCCCTCCAGGCAGTCACAAAGCACTGAGCTGATATCCCTGTGCTATGCGGCTGAAAAGCAAAATCATTTTTACGAATGATCAGTAGAATGGTAAATGACATTGAGGGTTTTGCCATGTAGTTAGAGTTAAGAATTCTCTACCTTTTTTTCCCCTTTAAAATAAAAATTAATATTTTAAAATTAAATTAAAAATAAGATGTATCCTTTTTAGGAAATTCACAAAGCACAGGAAAGTAGAAATAATGCAGAAAGTTACCTACAATTATACTACCCTACACCAACCTCTTTGAACATTTCTACTTTTTTTTGTTTTTTTTAACGTAATTGGTATCCTACTGTAGACTTAGCTGTTTTGCATTTAGTTGTGGAAGACTTACCCGAAGGAGGTGGGATTTTTAGGAGCTGAGAGGGGGGAAAATGAAAAGAAGACTTTCGAGACTTGAAAAAGGAGGTCATTTTAGATCGTTTTGAAGTTTGCCCCTCATTATAATCTGTAACTGAGCAGGAGGTGGCCCAGGCGGGTGGGAAGTTGAAAAGTGAAGAAGTGGTGCAGCCCTGGACCATCTCAAGGAATGCCTCACTTTGTAGGCCGTTTGTTATATTTGTGACTTTCCTATGTGAGTTCTTGCTAACCCCACTGTCATTCTTAACAGGGATGTTTTTGAGCTAAACTTTGTGAATGTCAAATTTTCCAGTGGCTATTATGACTTCTCTGTCAAAGTTGAAGGTGACAACCGTTATATTGCAAATACTGTAGAGGTAAGTGCTTTTCTTGTTGTCCCCATCTCCATGTTAATATACACAAGGAAATGACCAAACAGGCACATAGCATTAACCATCTGGTATATTGACTTCACTTATGACCAAGTTAACGTGAATATGTTGAGAGGGATAGGTTTGAACTGTGCTGTTTGACAGACTTAGCCAAGAACTTGATCATAGCAAGTTTTCTTTTATTTGTAAATTGTTCATTTTCCATTATAATTTAGCATTACTATCTTACATAAAATTTAGGAAGTAGAAAAAATTAAAATCACCCATAATTCCACTGAGGTATAAATATTCTTGAGATGTTTTCTGTGGTTGGCCTTGATAGATTTATTTATTTATTTTTAATTAAAAATTTTTTTTTTGTTTTATTCCCCATGATAGATTTAGAAAAGTGCTTGATGCTAATTAGGGGATCAAAAGCATCAAGTGACCTGTAGCACCATAGTGAGTCTGTCTGGGTAAAGTACAAAAGAAAATTGGTAATCCTTCATAATGAACTATGTTTCAGATGTTTAGCTGACTCTAGTTTTGTTGAAGATCCACGTGGTTTTTTAAAATTTATTTATTTATTTTTGGCTGTGTTGGGTCTTCGCTGCTGCGCGTGGGCTTTTTCTAGTTGCGGTGAGCGAGGGCTACTCTTCGTTGCAGTGTGCGGGCTTCTCATTGCAGTGGCTTCTCTCGTTGCAGAGCACGGGCTCTAGGCGCGTGGCCATCAGTAGTTGCAGCACGTGGGCTCAGTAGTTTTGACTCACGGGATCTAGAGCACAGGCTCAGTAGTTGTGGCGCACGGGCTTAGTTGCTCCACGGCATGTGGGATCTTCCCGGACCAGGGCTCGAACCCGTGTCCCCTGCATTGGCAGGCAGATTCTCAACCACTGCGCCACCAGGGAAGCCCCAATCCACGTGGCTTTAAGGATGGAAAGCTATGCCTCACTTATCTGATGCTTTGTGGGAATGTGGTATTTCACATTAGTGGTTTTCCTAGCTAATTGAAGTTTGCCCCTTCAGGCACTGTAGCTTTCATTTTAACCTTTTTGGGTAGAAGTTTATTTAAGATGAATTACGTATTTTCCTACTTTTTAAACTATGGGATATGGTTTAACCTCTTCTTATTCTGGCTTAGGATCATAAGTATGAACCCTTCATTGAAAGCCTGTGACATGAACAGTACAGTTCTATGTGCTTTTGCTTATTTTATTCTTACAACAATCCTAGCAGATGCGTGGAGTCCTCTTCATTTCACAGACGAGACCCAGAGGGGTAGAGTAACTTGTCCAAAACCTCCAGCTTGTCTGTGCTTGGGTGGATCCCCTGCACAATACTGGTTTAGTCACTGTGCCCTAGTGAATATTGAGCTAGCTTAGAGGCTGCAGAGCTGTGTGCAGCTCCAGCTCCTGGCCTATTTATAATATTACTTTGTCCTTACTGCTGTCATTTCTTAATGTTTCTGCCACTGTGTCTTTGTTGCACCTACTTGACCACATTGTCATGCATTCTGTTGGGTCAGGGGAACTTGAAGTAGTACAGTGCCTTTCCCGAATAGTTAAATATATGCTGTTTGTGACAGCTATTTTCTTCACTATTCAAATGTCATTTTCCACTCACTTTTCTTTTTTAATGAAACGTTTTCATTTTGAAACAATTTCAATCTTAAGTTGTAAAAATAATATGAAGAATTCCTGTATACCCTTTACCCAGCTTCCCCAAATGTTAACATCTTATGTAACTAATATTATTGTCAATACAAGGAAATTAATAATGATACAATACTATTAATCTATATAGTCTTCATTCAAATTCCACTAGGTATCTTACTGATGTCCCTTTTCTGGTCCCAGATTCAACCTGGGATCACATATTCCTTTAGTTGTCATGCCCTTTTACTCTCCTCCAATTTAGGATAGTTTGTCTTTTGTGACCTTGACACTTTTGAAGAGTACTGGCCAGTTACTTTGTAGAATGTCCCTCACTTTGGGTTTGTCTGATGTTTCCTCATAATTAAATTCAGGTCATGCATTTTTGGCGAGAATACACCAAAAGTGATGCTCCTTCTCAGTGTATCCTATGAGGCAGTATATGCTGTTGATATGTCTCATTGCTGGTGATGGTAACCTTGATCACTTGGTTAAGGTGGTGTCTGCTAGGTTTCTCCATTGTAAAGTTGCTGTTTTTCTGCTTTATAATTAAGTGTCTGGTGGAGTGATATTTTGAGACTCTGCAAATATCCTGATGATCTTGCCTGTAAGAGTTATTAATGTGGTGTTTGCCAAGAGGTGATTTTCTCTTTCATTCTTTCTACATTATTAATTGGAATTCTACTGTAAGAAAAAGCTGTCCCCCTTCCCCTGCATTTAGTTATTCAGTTACGTATAATACTTTGGATTCATGGATACTTATTTTACTCTGTAGGTTATAATCCATTACTGTCATCTTTTATTTTTTTTGCTCATATTATCCCAAATTTGGCCTTTGGAGAGCTCCTCAGGTTGGCCCCTATGTCACTTTCTTTTACTGAAAGGACAAGGCAGCTAGAAAATTTGACCTTTTCAAAAGTGGGGCATTACTTAACATAGTTAGATTAAACATTTATATTAAAAGTTTGGCAGAAAGGATATTTTCTGGAACTCTAGTCTCTCTGCCTTTTCTCTACCTCATGTCTGACCTTTTTGGGCAGGAGACATCTGATCCTACTCCATTCACTAACACAAGATTTGGATAGAAATGATTGTAGTGTGTACCTTGAACCTTGAAAATCCAGATTCTTTCAATTTTAGTTTCCTGCATTAAGGGGCCTTATTTGCAACTGAGCACATTGAAAGGCAAACTTTTTTTTTTTTTTTTTGGCCTGAAACCTCCTTCCTTCTACCTATACAATCTTGATAACAACATATCCAATATAAGTGCCATACCCATACATCACAGCCATTCTTAACCCTTCCTTTCTTTCCACTTCTGGTCAGTCGCCATGTCGATTCCACCTTTAAGTGGAATGATTCCTTTAAGTTGCATGATTCCTTTGTTCTTCAGCCCCAGTTTTCCTACTTGGGTAGATCCCAAGTAGGTAGATATGTAGTTTCCAGCCAGTTTCACTGTCTTCAGTCTCTGCCCCTTCCATTTAATAAGCACCGTAAACACCACTAGAATTATAAAATCACAGTGTTCCCCTAGTTAAACATTTCTTTGGTTCTCTATTGCCTGTGAATAAGGTCTAGACTCCTCATTGTGGCTTTAGAAGGTCCTCCACAGAGCACATGCGCATCCTTCATTGTGGCTGCATCCCCATCCCCTCAGCTCTAGCTGCTCTTGACCACATACTCATCCTCATATACATTTTATGTGCCCAGTACACGTAAAGCCTTTGGACTTCTCTTGTTTCTTCCATGGGGAATGTTCTTCCCCTCCCTTGCTGAACTACTCATTCTGTAAGGTCTAGTTCAAATATTGCTCCTTCATCTGTGCTCCCATAGGATTTTATTTATTTTATTTTTTATTTTGGACTATTTAAAAGATACAGAAAAGAACAAAGAATAATATAATGATTGTCATATACCTACTGGCCACTCATCTCCCTCAAGCCCTAACATTTTGCTATGTTTTTCTCCTTTGTTTTATTTTGGTAAGAAATAAAGCCCTGTAGATTGAATTTAAGCTCTCTGTGTATTCCTCACTTTTTCTTCCTCTTGCCCCAGATTTGAGGTGTATGTTCCAATGCCAGTTTTTATATTTCTGCTACATATGTATTTTTAAGCAATTTATTGCATTGATTTCCATCTTACCAAAATTTATATGCTTCATTATACTATATGTATCCTCTCGCAATTTGCTTGTTTTCACTCAATATTAAAGACAACTAGCCATATTTACACACGTAGAACTAGAGCTGTATGGATAAATATGAAAAATTTTCATAAAATTGTCTTCCTTTTATGAATGCATCAGATTTATTAATTCATTTTCTGTTGGACATTTAGACTTTCACTGTTACAGACAATGCTGCTGTGAATATCCTAGTACGTTTGCTTATGCACATTTTGTTTATCTAGAATGAAGTTGTGGGATCGTAGGGTATGTTCATCTTCCAGCTTTATTAGGTTTTGCCAAATTGCTCTTTTCTTCATATTTGTACCAGTATTTGCTATTATGAGTTTGGATAATCTGATGGATAGGAAATGGTTATCTTGTTGTTTCAATGTTTTTCTTTGGTTTCTAGTGAGATAGAGCATCTTTTCTTGTGTCTATGGACCATTTAGGTTTCTTCTTCTGTGAATTGTCGTGTATCTTTTGTCTTTTTCTTTTGGTTTGTTAGTCTTTTAATTATTGATTTTTAGGAGCTACATATATTCTGGAGCTATATATATTAGTAAATCCCTAGTTATAAGCATCAGACATTGTCCCTCAGTGTTGCTTTATGGCATCTTTCGATGCACTGAAGTTCATTTCAATGAAGCCTAATTTAAAAGTCTTTTTTTCCCTAGATTTTACTTTTTGTGTCTTTAAAAAATTCTACGCTGCTCCAAGATAAAAAAGATAGTCTCTAATATTGTCTTCTAACAGTTTTAAAGTTTGTTTCCCCGTATATTTAGGGCTTGTCTACTTGGTTTATTTTTGTTGCTGTAGTATTTTACACCCTGTCCATAATTGTTCTTGCTGCATTGTATTACTATTGTTTGCTTATAAGTGTTGCTCTTTCACTGGGCTGGGTGCTCCCTATGGGCAGAGACCAAATCTTATTTTTTCAGTGCTTAGCTTCCATCTCAGACCACTTAAAAGAAGAAAAGGATGGAGTGGTCTAAACATTAAAGATGTTTCCCCACATTCCAAGGCCCTTAGAACTATGGTAATTCATCTTCTAGGGGTGAGCCTTTTACCCTACACAAAGTAGCTTCCTTTTTTCTTTCAAATAACAGCTTTACTGAGGATATATGTAATTCACATACCATAAAATTACCCAGTAAAAGTATATAACTCAACATACGTAGTATATTTAGATGAGAGTTGTGCAACCACTACCACCATCTAATTCCAGAGCATTTTTACCACCGCCAAAAAGCAACCCTGTGTCTATTTGTAGGCACTCCTTATGCTATAGGAATATATCCTCCTCCCAGTCCTGGCAACTACTAACCTACTTTTTGTCTCTATGGTTTGCCTATTTGGGACATTTCATGTAACTGGAATAATAAAATATGTAGCCTTTTGTGTTTTTAACTTAGCATAATATTTTTAAGGTTCATTCATGCTGTAGCATGTATCAGTACTTTATTCCTTTTTATGGCTAAATAATTTAGTATTCCATTGTGTGGATATACCTCATTTTGTTTATTCATTCATCACTTGATGGACATTTGGGATATTTCCATGTTTTGGGTATTATAAATAATGCTGTTATTTACATTCATGTACAGGTTTTTGTTTGAACACCTGTTTTCAGTTCTTTCAGGTTTATGCCTAGGAGTGGAATTGCTGAGTCATATGATAACTCTATGTTTAACTTTTTGAGGAACTGGCAAACTCTTTCTCAAAGAAGCTGCACCATTTTACATCCCCACCAGCAATGTGTGAGGGTTCCAATTTCTCTATATCCTTACCAACTCTTGTTATTTATTATCTGTCTGTTTCATTTTGGCCATCCTAGATGGGTGTGAAATGGAATCTCATTGTGATTTGATTTGCATTTCTCTGATGGCTAATGATATTGAGCATCTTTTTATGTGCTATTTGGTCATTTATATGTCTTTTTTGGAGAAATATCTATTTAGGTCTTTTCCCCATTAAAAATATTTTATTTTGTCTCTTTATTTCTTCCTTCCTAATCTATATACTTCTTTTTTCCTTTTCTTATTACATTGTTTGTCTTTTTATGTTCTTGAGTTATAAGAGTTCTGTATATATTCTTTTTTTTTTGTATATATTCTTAATACAAGTTCTTTATCAGATATATGATTCACAGATATTTTCTGACAGTCTGTAGCTTGTCTTTTCCCTTTCTTGATGTTGTCTTCTGAAGCACAAAAGGTTTTAATTTTGATGAAGTCCAATATCTTTATTTTTCTTTCATTAATTGTGATTTAAGTGCCATATCTAATAAACCGTTGCCTAATCTGAGAGCATGAAGATTTACTCTTAAGTTTTCTTATAAGAATTTTGTAATTTTAGCTCTTACATTTAGGTTTCTGATCAATTTTAAGTTAATTTTTGTATGTGGTGTGAGGTAGGGGTTCATCTTCCTCCTTTTACATGTGGATGTGCAGTTATCCCAGCACCATTTGTCAAAAAGACTGTTCTTTCCCTGTTGACTTGTTTTGGCACCCCAGGTACTGTCTGACAGCTCCCCATTTGCTCTATTTCCTGAAGAGAATAGGGCAGAGTCCCCACATTCCAGCCCTTTCCTCCCCGATCCCTTTCCCTTTCCGGGGCTCCCCCAATAAACTATTTTCGTGCCAGCTACAAAAAAAAAAAAAAAAAAATCAGTGTGACCATAAATGGTTGCAGTTATATTCCATTAATCTATATTTTTATCCTTATACCAGTACTATGTTGTCTTGATTATTGTTACAGCTTGGCTTTTTGTTACACCAAATCTGGTGTTTGCACAAGCGTTTCTATGGTCGTTGGAAAAATTAAATAAGTACAAAGTAACAGAAATGGCTAATAGCTGTTACTCATGCAATGATAGTAAGCTCCCATAGAGGCCATTGCTGTCCTTTTCATTCCCAGTGATGGAGTAAGCGTTAAAGATCTCTCTTCATTATGTTAAGCTTTATGTGTGTGTGCGCATGTGTTTGTTTGTGTGTGCCTGCCTGTGTGCACGTGCATGCTCTGACCTCTGTCACATATGCAACTTTACTTTGTAATTTCAGTAATAGTCATGCTTAGAGCCTCAGAGCGGGTCAGCAGGTCCTGTTTACTCTCCTGGGAGATGCTTGACATTGGTCAGAGTGCATTAATGGTGGTTTGGTGTGGAGGGCCTGTAATAGCACTCATTGACGTTGGACTTGCTGTCAGGGGAAGCATGGGTTTTAGAAGCTGTCATTAGCATTAATTGCCCCTAATGCACCATCATTTTTGACAGTAATGAGCTAAACAGGGAGGTTATTACTCTCAGCAGAAAGACTGCATTTCCTGGCGTTAAAACATTTTTTGGGGTGTATGTGGTGTGCAGTACAGGCAAAAGAAGGACTAGTTGATGCACTGTAAAGCAGGTTTAGCTGCATTTAAAGTGGCTAAACAAGTCCCTTTCTTATTATAAAAACTAATCCTGCAGTGTTAGTTTGAAGGAAGAAGCAGCTAACCAACAGGGATCCTACTCTGAACTCTTTACAACAGGGTTTTGAAAAAACCTCAATTTGCTTTAAGAGAGTAGCATAAAAATGCTTTTCTTTTCAGTGTTTCCAGAGACCCATTTGTAATAAGATTTTAGGAGTGGAAGGACTTGTTTTAAATGGTTCCTTATTTAAGAACAGCCCTACGGTGTTTCTATGCAACACAGAAAGCTGTAACTTAGGAGGCCTTTTAAAATTAGGGCTGAGAGCAAACCCAAAATGACTTGAGTTCACTGCAGTTTGCCCTTTCATTATTCCATGTGTCTGTACTGTAAATGCTTACAATGTCTTCAGAACAAACACAGTTGAATCTTGATTAGCAGGCTTTAGTGACCGTGTTATTATTGTAAGTTTATAGTCAGGATTCTAAGTAAAAACCCACAAGTTGATGGCTTCCTTATCACTATAATTAGGATACACTGAGGAGCCTTACACAAGTCTTTAAACATGTTTGTGTTTATTCATCTGTTGAAAGGGAGAGTGATTGTCTTTTAAATCATATTTATTGGGTGGTACTTTTTTTTTTGGCCGTACTGCATGGCATGTGGGATCTTAGTTCCCTCACCGGGGATCGAACCTGTGTCCCCAGCATTGGAAGCCTAGAGTCTCAACCGCTGGACCACAAGGGAAGTCCCTGAGTGGTACTTTTTAATACAGAATCATTTATAAAGAAGAAAGTATTTGTCACACAATGCCAATGCTCAGATAATCCCTATTTTATTTTTATTTATTTATTTATTATTATTTTTTGGCTGTGTTGGGTCTTCACTGCTGTGCGCAGGCTTTCTCTAGTTGCGGCAAGCAGGGGCTACTCTTTGTTGCAGTGTGTGGGCTTCTCATTGCAGTGGCTTCTCTTGTGGAGCATGGGCTCTAGGCGCTCAGGCTTCAGTAGTTTTGACTCACGGGCTCTAGAGTACAGGCTCAGTAGTTGTGGCACACTGGCTTAGTTGCTCCGTGGCATGTGGGATCTTCCCGGACCAGGGCTTGAACCTGTGTCCCCTGCATTGGCAGGCAGATTCTTAACCACTGTGCCACCTGGGAAGTCCCAATCCCTATTTAAAAAAAAATAGGAGTAAAATATGCATGTAGTTAAAAAAATTCAAACTGCAAAAAGGTATATAATGAAACATTAGAGCCTTCTCTCATCCCTTCAGTCCAGTCCCTCTCCTTTGAGCAGGGGTCCCCAGCCGCCAGTACCACTCCGCGGCCTGTTAGGAGCCAGGCCGCACAGCAGGAGGTGAGCGGCTGACCAGCAAGCAAACCAGGCTTCATCTGCCGCTCCCCATAGTTCGCATTACTGCCTGAGCCACGCCATCCACCCGCCCACTCCCCCACCCCCACCCCCACCCCCATCCGTGGAAAAATTGTCTTCCATGAAACTGGTCCCTGGTGCCAAATGGTTGGGGACCCGCTGCCTTAGAGGAATCCATTAGTAACAGTTAACTGTATATACTTTGAAAAAGAAGGATGCCCATATCATTGAATGTATGCATATCCTTTCTTATTTACACAAAAGTAATCCTTCTATGAAGAGTTGTGTTCTTTGCTTTTGTTACAAAGTAGAGGTTTCCAGCTTTCCCCTTGGGGTCTATTCAACTTGATGGCCTCCCCCCACCCCTCACCCCCCCACTCCCCTGCCATAATTCACCCAGTTGCCTGGACTCAGTGACAGGCGATGTTAAATATAATTCTGCCAATAGGCAGCTGTGTATTCAAAAGTAGGAGGTAATAATATGCTTATAGCCTTTGGTAGTCTTTTACATTTAGGGTTTTTGTTTTTTTTTTTTAAGCAAAACAGAACACCCCTATTCAACCTGATAATTGAGGTTGTTGTCACAAAATAGTTATTATGGAGGCTGTTAAAAGGAATTACTTGATCGCTATCTTTATCTCTTTTAAATTTTTCTTCTTTGCCCTTGATTTGAGGTTCTCACACCTTGATAGTGCACTTCAGAAAAATGCTGAAGCTCTCCTTCAATTATTTGCCCAGCCTTCTATCTCTATTCCTTGATCCTAACTTAGACTGTAAACCAGTGTATGTGGCAAGGATCTCTTTAAGCATTACATTCAAGCTTATCAAATATTTGGAAGTCTCACAGATATGTTTACACATTAAAAGTGCCTTGGGATTGCATAATTTGCACATTCAAACTTAGATTTTAAATAAAAAATTTAAATAAAAAATTTCCCTTGAGGTAGACTTTTAGCATGTTTTCTGTCTCTTTTGGAATTTTATGTTTATTTTAATCTAATTTTTAAAATTTTCTTGTTTACTAGCATTGGCTGGCCCCTCTTTGTGAAAATGTTTATAGGGAACGTATAGAATTAAAGCAACCTAAGAGTTAAGATGGACTGGTTTGTGCTTGAAACAAACTCCAAATCTCAGGGGCTTAAAACAAGTTTCTTTTTTGCCCATGCAAGGTATCTTTAATGTGTCAGCTGGAGACTCTGCTTCACGTTGCCCTTACTCCAGGACCCAGGCTGAAGTAGCAAGCTCCTTTGTAGGTCGTCTATGTCCATGTCAGAGGAGAAGAGAATCACAAACCGACTCTTAAGCTTCCACTTGGAAGTGACACGCTTCTGGGCAGAGCCAGTCACATGGCCATACCTGATTCCAGGAGGGCAGGGAAGTACATTTCTGCCACATGCTCAGAAGGAGAAGCAGAAGTACTTGGTGGATGGCAGAGATGACTGCCATAGCTTCTTAAATCTTCCTGGGCAGACCTGTAGTCTGCTTGGCACAAACTTAAGTGTTGGCTGGGAAGTTGGACAGGAAGGTGCCTAAGAACGTGGACTCTAAGTCAGGATGCCTGAGCCTGAACCCTGGCTCTGCCTTACTAGCTATCTGAACTTGAGTGAATGGCTTCATTGCTCTAATCTTTAATTTCCTCATCTGAAATAGCACTACCTTAGAGTTGTGGTGAGGATTAAATGAGATAATCTTTAGAAGGCCAGTGTCTTTCACATAGTAAACACTCAATAAACATTAGCTGTCATTAGAATTGAGTACTTGTTGATTTAAATTATTTGAAGGTTACTACTTAAGGAGTTTCTCCCTTATTTATTTTAAAGTACACATGAAGATACCTACTTTTTTTCTTTTTGTTTCTTTTTTAATATATACCATTCATTCAATGCCAAAGAAAGGAAGAAGGGATAAGAATCAAGGAGTTACTTTTAGGCCTCAAGATGGAAGAGGTAGAAATACTACTGGGATGGGTCAGTTTTACTAAAATCATTGAAGACTCCTGTCCTAGGATTATTTTCATGCCTTTACTCACAAGTAAGAGAAAAATTTGGATATGTATATTAATTCCTGGTATACTCACCAGCTGACTTGGCGATTTTCTTCTGTGTTTCACCCTAGCTCAGAGTCAAGATTTCCACTGAAGTTGGCATCACAAATGTCGATCTCTCCACTGTGGATAAGGATCAGAGCATTGCACCCAAAACCACGCGGTAGGTGGGATGCCTCCTGGGTACAGGGAGATTCCAGGCTTGAGCTGGGAGGAGCATGCCTAGGCACTGAGCCCCTTCAGATGTCATTTCTGTGTCAGCAGTGACCCAGCTTGTACTCCAGATGAAAGAGGCTGTCATTCCTCTGGCACTGCATCAGGGTGCTGCTTGGCATCCAGACAAATTTGGGGGTTGTCTATATCAGTGATCAGTCCCTGAGCAACTGTTTATTAACAGTCCACAGCGAGGTAAGGAGCTTACCTCAGAATGTAAGTCTGCGTCAGTCAGCTGTGTTACCAAGCACATTATTTAGTTCAGATGTCGATTCTTTTTAAAACAAGACTTTCTTTGGGGTTTTTTTTTTTTTTTTGGCCGCATTGCATGGCTTGTGGGATCTTAGGTCCCCAACCAGGGATCTAACCCTTACCTTTGATAATGAAAGTGCAGAGTCTTAACCACTGGATCACCGGGGAATTCCCTAAAACAAGACTTTCTTAATGGAGGAAGCAGTGTATTAACTTATTTTCTGATGTCATCTCTTTATCTTCACAGTCTTGAACTTGCTTTTAGGGGCCTCATGTCAACTCTCTTTGGCCCACAGTGAGCCTGAAATCAGTTGTACGTCTCACAGGTCCTTAGAAGTGAGATGGCAGATACCCAGCGCTAGGGCTGTGAGTCCCTTTCTCAAGTCCATGGAGGGCATCACTGATCAGTCACAGCGTTTGTTCCTGCTGAACTCAGAATCTTTTTTTTTTTTTTTTTTTGGCCGCGCCATGTGGCATGTGGGATCTTAGTTCCCCGACCAGGGATCGAACCCGTGCCCCTTGCATTGGGAGCACAGAGTCTTAACCCCTGGACTTCCAGGGAAGTATTTCAGAATGTTTTTTAACACAGACTTCTAGGTAACCATTAGTAATTGATCAGAGTTGGGCCAGAACATTGTATGAAGCCATTTCTCAGCTCTCTCCCAGATCCTCATTGGGTGCGGGGGGGAGGGGGCATCTAGACATCTGGGTGTAGTTCAGACCCCAAATTTACTCAACTGGGGTGGCTATAGATGCCAAAGAAAGTAGGGGAACCTTCGAGGCTGTTTTGAAGATGGGACATTAGCCAGAGACTAGAAGCTAAGCATTCATTCATTCCTTTTAAGTCACGTGGAAGGGCTAGGCTTTCTGCCTCTGGCTTGGATATTTTTATAGTGACATTGGAAATGAGAGCACTGTTGAGAATCCACTGAAATAATGTCTGTAAGAGTGCTTTGCAAAGTTTAATACTCTACATAGATAAAGAGTTGGCATTACTCATAAGTAAATATAAAGCCTAAACATGAAATGTGGCCCTTGTGAGCTCTGTAATCACTTGGCTTGTTTTGTATCCCCTGGCCATTTTAATCTAAAGTCCCAGGAGATAGCTGTGAAAAGAAGAGTTTTCTCATCAAGCCTGCCTTTTGAGAGAATGACTTTTTAAAGCTCAATTTCAGGCAGAAAAATAAATTGAAACGGTGTCCAGGAAAAAAAATGCAGCATTAAAAAAAAGAAAAAACTGTACATACCCTTCTGTCCTTTGCGTCTCCTACCTCCTAGTCTCCCGACCCTGCTCACATATGCTGCTAACGTCGATCCTGTGATTTTTTTTTTTCTCCTTGTGGTTTTGCCAGAGCCCTCCAGTCCGCCTGTGAGCTTGCATGGGGACATGTGAGCCCCATTGGTGCCTGACTTGGTTGAGTTGATATCCTTAGGTCCTTGAAGTGAAAGCCTGGAGCATCTGCGCATAGCATTTTCCCCAGACCCTGATGAAAGTTTATTCTGTGCTTTTCTCAGTCCTGGCTTTATCAATCCAATTTGCCCTCAGGCCACAGACAATTCTCCACTCTGTCCACAACAGAAAAGTGTTACAAGTGGGAGAGGGAGGATTAGGCAGTGAAGTGAAGTTTGTATTCTTCTCTCTTGTCTCAGAGATCTGCAGATCCTCCTCTCTGAAAACTTACCTTATAAATGTCTCTTTCAGGGTGACCTACCCAGCCAAAGCCAAGGGCACATTCATCGCAGACAGCCACCAGAACTTTGCTTTATTCTTCCAGCTGGTAGATGTGAACACTGGTGCTGAACTCACCCCTCACCAGGTCAGGAAAGAGCGCAGACGGTTCTCTTGGCCTGAAACATTGATGTACACGATAGTTGTTGCCGTGGTATATAACACTGAGTCGAGAAAATTCCGAATTCCTGCTTTCAGATCTTCACTCTGAACCCTGACAATCCATCGGGTTCTCCCACATGACACTCTGCCCCTCTTATACTGGTTGTAACCCTGAACCTGGAATGCACTCTTCTTTTAAAGAGATTAGCTGGCATAGAAAAGATATATTTAAGGAAGATTAGCACTTAATTGAGGCTTTTTTCTTTCTGACTAAAAAACATATATTAAAATAATTTTGAAAAAAGGAAAACCTAGGAAGTGAGCCCAAAGTATGCTTTTGTTCTGGCCAAAGCAGATTTTGTAGGAATCTGAAAACTAGCACTTTTTAACTCGTGCCTCCCTTGTGTTATGAAACCAATAGGCTTCATTTCTGTTTTCCATATATAACATAATGATAATTATTATTTAAAAGATTTTCAAACTGTATCTTTTCCCCAGAGAGTCTGATATGGCCCTTGTCCTCTCAGACACCTCCTTTCCTGCCTCTGTCATCCCACTTGATTGAGAATAACTGCTCTGAGCCCTGCCCCAATACGGTTGTATTGTAAAGGGAAGTTCAGAGAAGTACTTTGAATGTGGAAAGATAGGAAAGAACGTGGGACCTAGTGGCCTTGGTTTAGGTGCTTTGTAGCAGTACTTCAGCAAGAGCTAGCGGACTTGTGTCCATGCTGAGGGGCAGCTTCAAAACAGACCATGGAGGGGAGTGGACTCAACTTGGAAACCTTTTTGCTTTCTGTTTCTTGTAGCTGCAGCTACTGTGCTTGTGCCCAGGCCCAGAGTGGCTGCCGCCAGCACCGCCGTCCCGGCCCTTCTCTGCTTCTCCTCCCTCTACACCCAAGCTCCAGAGAGCTCGGTCAGGCCACTTAGCCACGACTAACTTTTCAGCCCCTTAGCACTTCCCACCTCCTTCTCAGAATGACATCTGCCAGTGAAACAGCACAAGGGAAGACAGAATATGAAGAGAAGTAATTACAAGACAAAATTGGTGGGATTAGGGTTAGGGCAGGAAGAGTTAGTGAGGAAGTATAACTTTAACTGAATACTCCTCATCTCATCCAAGATTCTGTTTTGGAAACCCTGGCTTACAGACCTCCTAGGTAGAGATGACATTTTGTAGATGAGCCTGGCTGCTGCCTGTGCTTGGCTGTGACAGGAGGAATATCAGGCATCCAGGCTTCTAAATCCCATTCTTGGCCAAGACTGCTGGAGTCAGGAGGCTTCACAGCTCTGGGCCTCTTTCCCTAAATACTTTGATGGTGGTTCTTCGTTGCCCAGGTGTAAAGTAACAAATGAGATTTGTGTTTTTTCTGTGGATCCAGCACTAGCTCTGTGACCATGGCAACTCATTTAAACTCCGTGCCTCATGATCTGTGAAATGGAACCGATCTACCTGCTTTGTTGAATTCTTTATTTTGAAACACTTGAAAGAAAAGCTGAGTGGATATTAAGTTTTGCTGCAGTTCTAATTTGCAGAAACCTTAGTTTCTTAGGCCATTGGGGGGATAAGGTGATTAGACTCATACCATCATTGATAAATGTTTGTTGACTAGCTAGTATATAGTGGGTCCTACGCTAAATGCTTTGCCTACATTATTGTGACTCTTGACATAGATATACCACATGTAGAAGTTAGTCTTTCTATCCTAAAGATGCAGAAATCAAGGCTCAAGGAGGTTAAGTAACCTGCTCAGCCAATTAGTAGTGTAACCAAATCTGTTTGTCTTCAAGCTAGGCTCTCTCTGACACTGGGCTGCTTTGCTCGATTAGAACTCTGCCTTGCTATCAATCCCCAAGCCTTCTCTCCTAAATCTTTAGCTGGAGGCACTAGGAAATTGAAAATGAGCTTCTTAAAGTTCCACCTCATTTCCCTTCTTTTCACCCTCTGGTGAAGAAGTTAATTGGGCAGCAAAGTGGCCAAAAGGCTGGCAGAAAGAAGAAATTACAGCAACAGCAAAGGGCTTAAATCATCCACAAACTGGGCATTCGGCCTACAAGTCGTTGAGAATTGGCTGGACCCCTAAGTTAAATTTCTTATACTAGCAAAAAGTGATCTCTGATCTCTGAGCTAGTAAGCAGGGTGGGACGGCCACTCCTCCTGCTTTCTCGGGCAGGCCTGGCAGATCCCAGAGCTCCCACTGCGATGAAAGAACTGACAGCCTGCTGCCTTGTTGATTTGATGTTGGGCCCGGAGGGAGTTTTGAAATTATCAGATGAAGGGTTGCGTTATTGTTCTATCCAGACATTTGTCCGACTCCATAACCAGAAGACTGGCCAGGAGGTGGTATTTGTTGCGGAGCCGGACAGCAAGAACGTGTACAAGTTTGAACTGGATACCTCTGAGAGAAAGCTCGAATTTGACTCTGCGTCCGGCACCTACACTCTCTACTTGATCATCGGAGATGCTACTTTGAAGAACCCAATCCTGTGGAATGTGGTATGTGCCTCCATGTATCTTGACCCAGGCAAGAGTGGCTGTGCTGCAGTCAGACACAGACAGCTCCTCTCCAGGGCATGGGCTCCCTACCCTGGCCTCGCCTTGCCACCCAGGGCGCACGCATTGTGAGGTGAGGGGCTGTGTGCTGTCCCCATTAGTAGTCTTAGGGGCATGCACATGGCCTGGCACGTCTTAGGGGTTTAATAAATAGTGATTGAGGGAATGATTGATGCATAGATTTGCCCTCATGGGTTCTAGCAAATTTCTATAAAAGTTGTAGTAGAAGAAGGTTTTCATAATACAGCAAAGCACTATGGGGGGGGTACATAGATATCAGATAAAGGCTTTGAGATATGGCTTGGCCTCACAGTGTGGGCCAGGGAGGGGCCTAAGATTTGAAATCCAATTCCAATTCAGGATGGTATGGGACAGTGAATTGTGGGATATGCAAAATGCTAATTAACTAATAACCAACAACTACAAGGTGTATTAATAGTTTACATAGTGTGTTTCACTTACATAACTCACTTTTGACTGGTGTGTTAAGAGAAAGCTTGAAAGACATGGCATTTGAACTAGGGAAGAATTGCAGGGGTTTATCAGAATAGTATCTGGGGGACTATAGATTGATTGCTGGGGGAACAGCCTCCAGAAAAGCTTGAGGTGCTTTCAGTGAGATATGAGTTGGGTCCATTTTGCTGGAGCACCTGAATCTGGTCCAGAGCAGTAGGCGGTGAGGTTGGAAAGGTAGCAGAGGCCAAACTGCAGGCCTTGAGTGGTTGGCTCCCTTTGCAAGACAAAGGGGCAGCTGCATTTTCTTATGTTGTATTCAAAGCTCCTTTTCTTCTCTTGGACTTTGGGCTGCTTTTTGTATGAGAGCACATTTTCATTTCTTTTTTTTTGGGGGGGGAGCGTCTGAGACTAAATTACACTTCCTAGGGACATGGAGCAGTTTCTGATTGCAACTGTAACAGCCTGAGTACCAGCTGGGATTTTTGTATTAGGCAGCTCTGTGGGGCTCACCAGACCAGTAGAAAATTGGAACTCTTGGTCTAAAAAGGATTTTCAACAAATACTTATTTTGTTCTTGAAATTTTTACTGCCTCAGTTTGTCGGCTAATGGATCAGAAGTGATTGGACTGCTTGGAGCTTTTTTCAGTTATGGTCCTGGACGTGAGTTAGGAGATACTGTCCTGCTGATGAGTTTCGCCTCCTTCTCTGCCCCTGTGCCTTTAATGGCTGCATTTATTTTTTTAGGCTGATGTGGTCATCAGGTTCCCTGAAGAAGATGCTCCGTCGACTGTCCTGTCCAAGAACCTTTTCACCCCCAAACAGGAAATTCAGGTAGATCCCAAAAGAGTTCTTCACTAAACATTGAAGAGAAATGTGAAGTGGACACAGTGAGAGAGGGCAGCAGACCCCTGGACACTGGCTCTGGTCCCTTCTTTAACCTGTTTATATGATGTTTTATAGTTTGGTCTTTGCCATCTTGTGGATCAGTCAGGGCAAATATCAGCCCCATCCTAGTGCTTAAAAAACAGGCTCAAGCTGCCCACTGACCAGCTCCCAGAAAACAGATAGTTGGAGACAAAATCAGAACCTGAATCTGTTTTTCCTAAACATGCAGGAGGTTTAGCCCTCAGATCACTGCTTGATACTACAGCACACATGGATTTGGCTTTGTTCCTCTCTGCTCCTGCATAGACCAGGGGCCCACAGGTGGACAACTCAACTGGAGAACAGGGCTTTTCTCCCCTAGGCTAGCCCTTCCTCTCTCCTGGAACTCACTTTCTTTGCATACAAATATTAGCAATCCCTGCCCAGCCCAGCCCATAGGACTGTTGTGAGGATCAAAATAGTTCACAGATAAGAAAAGAAAAGCTTTGAAAAGTTTCTGAAGCAGTTCACAAAATAAACAATAATTATTAAACAGTTTGAGCACTGGTTAAAGAAACTGAGGTAGAGCCACTTGGTGGACTGTTTGCAATCATGAGAAATGATCATACTGCAGTAACAGGGAAATCCCCATTTGAATTAATGTTGAAGTGTTCCAAGCAGACCACTTACTCTTATTTCACTGTTAGAAAAAGGACAAGGGCCCAAAAGCTAGAGTAGTAGGATTTCTTTTTTAAAATCCTCCTAATGTTGCTATAGCATCGTTTAAGAATGTCAAATGCAGTTAAATAGTGGAAGGTATAAGCATGATGACAGAGGGTGCTGACTGATTTATAGGGTTGGAGTAGGCAGCAGTGACTGCCACAGGCAATGTTAGAAGTCCCTTCATGACAGTGGCAGCAAAGAGGAGCTGAGGTTAAAAAGTTGGGAACAGGAGTCTCAGGTGGAGGAGCTGCCTTGTTATGGAGCTGGGTTGGCTGGACACTGGCAAGCAAGAAAATTTTAAATTATTATACGCCAGTTAGCTAATTTAAGTTGGTTAGCAAAATATGATAGTGCTATCCTAGGAACCCAGAAGCATTATGAAATCCAGAGTCCTGCCTTGGGTGTGTCACCCCAGCCATCCAGATACCCGGGCACCATCTTCGATACTAGGCAAATGCTGCTTGATAGGTTGCATTCTCCAACCTCTAAATGGCAATATGTCTTGGAGGGAAAAAGAGGGTTGGTCAGGAGTAGTGAACTGGTGTAGTGTCTTTGGAAGCAGGCCTCTGGAAGCAGAAGCCCCTGTTGAGAAGAGGCGAAAGGCTAAGTGGCCACTCACGGCCAGGAAGTTTCAGCCTCTGGGAGGCATTTCCTCTTCTTGACTGTCATTGGCGTTTGGTTCCTAGTACATATACATGGCAGCCCCCGCTGGGAAGAGCACGTTTTAAAATATTCCTGGCCTGTCTTCTTTTGGCAGCACCTGTTCCGCGAGCCGGAGAAGAGGCCCCCCACGGTGGTGTCCAATACATTCACCGCCCTGATCCTCTCGCCCTTGCTCCTGCTCTTTGCTCTGGTGAGTAGCTGTAATTAGCATGGGCAGCGTGTGTCTGGCGCCAGACTCAGCAGATGTAGCTGTTCCAAAGGAGGCTTTGTGCTCTGGCCTCAGCACAGCTCCAGAGGGGTCCAGCAGCTGTGACCCAAACCGATGGTCAAAAAATTTTAGAATAACTAAAATTCCCCATTATGGGGGAGCAGCCAGAAAAACTGATCCATTATCAAGGGGCATGAGAAAGTACCCAGTAGCCGTTAAAAATGGTAAAAGTGTATAGACGGGGATGCTCTGTAGGAACGTTCAGATGAGGTCAAGTGTGAAAAAAGCAAGACCGGATGCTAATAGCTATAGAGAAAGTGAGTACAGAGGCTGTGCATTTCAGCACTGTTTGGAGCATAAAACCATAAACAACCTAAAGTCCTCATAAAAGCAAGTGTTAAATAAATTATGTACATCCATACAATGGAATAATATGCAGCTCATTAAAAGAATGGATAGGGCTTCCCTGGTGGCGCAGTGGTTGAGAGTCCACCTGCCAATGCACGGGACACGGGTTTGTGCTCCGGTCCGGGAAGATCCCACATGCCGCGGAGCGGCTGGGTCCGTGAGCCATGGCCACTGAGCCTGTGCGTCCGGAGCCTGTGCTCCGCAACGGGAGAGGCCACGACAGTGAGAGGTCCACGTACCGCAAAAAAAAAAAAAAACGAATGGATAGATTTATGTACTTGTCAACTGATATGACGAGGTTGCCAAGATGTTCTATTGAGTGAAGAAGGCAAGGGGTAGGATAGTATGTTTAGTACAGTGCTGTTTGTTTAAAAACCTTAAAAAGGCATCATCTATTAGTGTTGGTCGCCTCTAAGGAGGGGGCCTTTTAGGGAGTATAGAAGAAGGACATTTTTACCTCTTATACTTTAATGTACAGTTTGAATTTTTTTTTTTTTTTTTTTTTGCGGTACGTGGGCCTCTCACTGTTGTGGCCTCTCCCATTGCGGAGCACAGGCTCCGGACGCACAGGCTCAGTGGCCATGGCTCACGGGCCCAGCCGCTCCGCGGCACGTGGGATCCTCCCGGACCGGGGCACGAACCCGCGTCCCCTGCATCGGCCGGCGGACTCTCAACCACTGCGCCACCAGGGAAGCCCTCCCTTGTCTCTTTTTAAAAAATTATAAACATAGATGTAAATCCTCAAAGTTCAGAGAATTTTGAGAACTGTATGGAAAACTCATTGGATCTTATTTTTGGAAAGTTGCTTGTGTTCATAATTCATTCATTGATTTTAATAAAAGAATTATTGGTCAATCTAAATCTGGAAGGCATGCCACAAGCTTTCAGAAACCAGACCTAGGATATGGGCACCTGTTCTTTTGAGTGATCAGAATTTCAAAAAGCATGGAACCCACAGCAAGAGCGTGTGCATCCTCCCAACTGCTGGTGGGTTTATCTCACCAATACTTAGAGAAATTAGCAGGGGTGCCAGTTACTTCATCACAAATACAGGTTCTGACCTTTCAGCCTCATGGTTTCACCTGTTTTAAAATAGAAAAGTTTGCTGTCATTAAAAATGATGTTCAGGTTTGAGTTACCCAAGCGCATTTGAGAGCAGGTGTTGGAATGCCTTTCTAAAGAAAAAAGAGAACAGTTTTTTCTGAGGACTTATAATAGGGTGGTCGTCACTTGGAAAAATTCCCTGTTCTTCAGGTACGCATGAACTTTTAAGCCCTTAGGGCTGTTTATTGGATTAGCATTGGCATGGCATGTGTTGCCTCCCTTTCAAGTTCTAATGTCTTTTTAATTTATTTCTCCCCGTCGTTCAGTGGATCCGGATTGGTGCCAATGTCTCCAACTTCACTTTTGCTCCTAGCACGATTATCTTTCACCTGGGACATGCTGGTAAGCGCCCCAGGCTGCTAATTCCATTTAACCTCCTTTGACATTTTGCCTGCCCACGCAAAAGCCCTGTTAAGTAGACCCACAGCCTATTAACTATAATGACTTAATAGCATAACATTTCCCTCTTCCTCGTGGCCTTTTACGACAGTTAATATGATGATAAACCTGTTTGGCCCATCAACTTAGAACAGCTGTCATTATATTGGGTTTCATTGTACTAGGCTGCCGTTGGCAGGCCGTTTTACCTTCATTTAATAGCTCTGTTCATTTCCAGAGATTACTCACTTATTGTATCTTTACATTGAGCCATCTTCCTGAGTGAACAGCATTAATGCAGTTTCCAACGGTTATCTTCCCCCAACGTATTGATCTTCACATTTGCTAGCGGCTGTGTCTGGACTGTAGTAGAAAACAGTCCCTTCCACAGTCAGACATGCTGTCCTGCATTGTTCTCTTGAAAACTTAGGACCTAACTGTTACAAGACAGTAAATTCACAAATCAGTTAGGCGTTTCAGAAACTTTCGATACTATTGAATTGGTGACCCTTGCATTTCACTGAGACATTAATATTCTTTTCTGATTTCTTTGACTCTTTCAGGAGTCACCCTCTTTGTGTCCATAGTGTGCTGATTCTGTAGGGGTCCACAGACGAATCCCTTGAAACTCTAGGCAAATTTGTATCTCTGTTTTCCTGGGGAAAGAGAGAGCCTGTAACTTTGATCAAAAGTCTGACAGTGGTCCATGACCTCAGAAAGGGCTAAGAACCCCTGCTGTAGTTCATCTGTCATCCTTTTGGGCAGAATTGACAGGAAGACCTTTCTCTCCAGCCCAGTTAACTGAATTTGAGTGATGGCCCTCCCAGGTCAGGCTGAGAACAAAACCTGAATATAAATTTGTTTAGAGCCATGACTTTTTTTGCCAGAGTGCTTTTTGTGTACATTCCCTCATTTGATTCTCATCACAACCCTGATGGGGGTGACCAGGGTAGGAATTATGCTCCTTGTTTGATGGGTGAGAGAATTTAGGCTCAGAGAAATTAAGTGGCTGTGAAGGGCAGAGCCTGGGCCAGAACCCAGGGTCCTCAGTGCCCAGACCTGAGCCCTATTGACTAAACCTTCCTCCTCTGTCCTCCTTGCTTCCTTCCTAGTCACAGTGGCAAATTAGCCCTAAAAATTTTTTTAATGAAAAGAAAAATGATTCATTTCTTTAATCCTATGGGCTTTCATCCAGAATTTAAAAAATCAACTGAATCCCAAATATAACATGACATAACTTAAAAAACAAACAACAACAAAACCTGCGTTAAAGAACAAAGATGCGAGCTGGAATATGGAACCAAGTTGCTGAGATCTGGTTTTTACCTGTGGATTTCTTGGTAGCCAGGGCTGAGAAGCAAGTATATTGAGCTGTTTATTTTCTGGCATCAGATAAAGGGAATAAAACATGCTGTCTATAAATACAGACCTCTTAGGATCTGCAGTTACTGGCTTCTAACTGTCCTCTGCCCAGGGCAATGTCACTGTTTGACTTAATTGGCTATCATGACACCTGTTCTCGTAGCTATGCTGGGGCTCATGTATGTCTACTGGACGCAACTCAACATGTTCCAGACCCTGAAGTACCTGGCCATCTTGGGCAGTGTGACGTTTCTGGCTGGCAATCGCATGCTGGCCCAGCAGGCAATCAAGAGGTAAGGTTGGGGGCGGGCCAGGGACCCAGAGTGGGATTAGAAATACTGTTGTCAGCTCTGTCCACCCAGCTCTTTGAACAGCGGTATGTGGCAAAATGATTCATGTCCTTAGGGGCCAGTGTGACACCTTAATCCAGCCTGATACAGAAGCCTTTTAAATCAGAAAAGAGCCTTGGTGATAAGTTTTAAATACGTTAAAACCACAACAGTTTATGCCCCGGCACATTGAAACAAGAGAAGAAAATAATTGCTTTATGAAGATTAAAATGGGTTAGGACAGGTGGCAGAAGGTTGTTGTTAGTGTGCTGGCTGTATAACAGTTTTCTCCTCTGCTGCCGCAGAAAACCCTTTTCTGCCCTCCTCCCGCACCCCCAAGGAGGACTCTTCTGTAACCACCACAGCCTCCCGGAGCTCTTCCTCCTAAGTATGAGGTCCATGATCTTCCCCCCAGAAACCACGTCGGGCTTTACAGAGGCCCCCAGCAGGGAGCACTGCTCAGTGGCCCGCATCACGTCCCCAAGAACCAGACAAACTTAGGTTCACACAAATGGTCAGGTCCCCCCGCAATGGCAGCTTGCTGGCAGCTTGACTTTAGAACCTGGCTTAGAAGCAAATTTAAATGTCACGTAGGTATTTCTCATTGATTTAACTTTATTAGAACTTGGGTGATTTCAGCCACATAAAGGTCAATAAGAAAAGGTCAGAATTGCTTTCACCTTTGGAAGTTCACAATTTCAGACGTGCCCTACTTTCTCCTCTCCAGGACTTTTGGTGGAAGAATGTAACACAATAGTGTTAGCCCCCCCCGTGCGGCTGCCAGTTAAGTTGGTCAGATCAGAGAGAGACTTGCTCAGAGACTGTTATGGGCGGGAGAGTCCCACGTCTCCTCCCTGCCTGAGACTCCATAGAGCTCTCTGAGTGCCTCACCGTGGATACCGGCCCCAGCATGCTCCCTGCCCCGCCTGTGGCCGTCCAGATTCCGCTAGAGCTTCCCTTAGCACCAGCAGTGGCCACTGGCTCACTTCTCTGCCCCTCCAGCAGCCTGAACTTGGTGGCTCTGCACTGCATCTGAGAAAGAGCCAGGACTCAGCTGTTTTCTCTGAGCAGAGCCCTGTTCCCTCAGAGCAGCCCGTCCAGGCCCCAGGGAGCCAAAAGGCTGTCCTCTGCTGAGTTCACTCTTTTCTGGAAGTTGCCCACACAAGATGAACAAGATTAAGGAGAGACGGGAGTGGAAACCGTTTGATTTAGGTCCTGCTCAGCGGGAGTTCCTAGTCTGGAAGGCTAACATTGTGTACACTTTCTGGGGAGGAAGACCATGGTTCTCATCCCACCCGCCATTCTATATAGAAAGTCACAGCCCACTCTGTTGCTGTCTTCCTGAGTCCTAGAGCAAGCTCTGCCCCTGGGGAAAACGATGACTCTAACAGAAGCTCTGGTCGGGTGTTTGCCATTTCTTTCCTCAGCTTATTTCTCTTCTTACTGTCCTTTCTTGACTCTCAAACCCTCTTTCCTTTGGCAGGATCGCTGCAGAGCAGAGCAGTAGATTGGCAAAATATAGGACACTACGGTAAAGATGAAGGGCGACTCATCCCAGGAGCAGGGCCCCTTTCCATCTTGCCCACCTCATGCATGTCAGTTATTTATCTGATTTTCAGCACACTTGTTCCTCCCCATCCCTCCCTAAGCTGAAGCTGAATTCTGAGGCCATTTCCCCACTTCCTGGACCAAGCTGTAACTGGACCAGGGCAAAAGCCAAAGCCCCCTGAGTTAGCCCAGCTGATGGTAACTGCAGCAGAGCAGCTCTGACCTGGCTTCGACTGTAAGGCTCCATCCTCCCGTGTGTCCCACGGGGTACTTTATAGACACAGCCCCTCTCTGTGTTCAGAGGAGAACAGAGTTGAGGATAGACAGATTCAACCTTGGACTTCTTGAAAGGGGACACCCCCCCCCATTCAGGACATCTAAATTCATTAAATGATGGTCCCATGGCAAATCCTGGCACACCTTGTCACTGTTCTAGGCCTTTTTGTAATATTAACCTCTGATTGGGCCAAACAGTGTGGTTTGGTGAGACGCTAAATTTTGAAGACTGATGGCCACATATCAAAGCCAGCATCATCAAAACCCAGGTTCCTAGAGCTCAGGATATATGGTTCAGGGCAGCTCCCTGTGTGACTAAAATGTCAAGTGAAATATCACCCGTTCTCCATTGTGTCAGTCCTAGGATGAGGATGGGAATGGAGGAAGGTGAAGGGAGGGAAGGAGAAGAGAGTGTCTGATGCTTCACTGATCAGCTCCTTTAGACCAAGGATTGGCAGAAGTTTTCTAGAAAGAGCCAGATAGTACTTAGGCTTTGCAGGCCATACGGTCTCTGTTACAACTACTCAACTCTGCCACTATAATGTGACCACGTAAACAAACCCGCATGGCCATGTTCCAATGAAACTTTGTTTACAGAAGCAGGTGGTGGGCTGCATCTGGCCCGTGGGGCACAGTTTGTTGACCCCTGTACTAGACCAACAAAGAGGAGGGAGGTATTTGAGTTTTCAAGTCATGTTCCCGCTCGTCCTTTGCCATGGAAATGGCTTTCCCTGCCAAAGCAACAAAGCCGTCTAATTTTCACTCCTCTGAAAATAGGAGAAATCAACAAAAGCATAGAATGTAGAGCCTTTTTCACTGATGTGTGAACATAAGCTGGAACATCTAGTTCTCAACACAGGCTTGCTCAGAGACGACTTGCTCAGAAAGCGACTACATTTGTTTTGGTTTTGTTTTTTCAGGATTAATTCATATACAGTAAAATTCACCCTTGTTAGTGTACAATTCTGTGAATCTTGAAAGATGTAGTAGACACTACCTCAGCCAAGGTACAAACTTATTTCCACACTCCAGTGAGCTCCTATGTCTCTTTGTGGTCTGTCCCTTCTCCCCACCCGCCATTCCTTAGCCTTATCCATTTGGTTTTGTCCTGAATTACAGTTGCTCTCGCTGAGATTTGTTTTCAGAACTAGTCCTTTCTGCTAAGTATTGAGCTCTTTAATTCTTTAAAACTAACTGGATTCGTTTTGTTTTTCTTGATTTTTAGATAGTCTGCCCCCCCGCTACCCCCAAACCATACTGCTTGAGAAAGAGGAAAGTCACTTGATCATTTGGACATTTGGGACTTCCTGAGGTTGGGACCTTGTCTTTTAGAGGAAAGTCCCTAGTAGCCAAGTGTTTTTGATCTGAGAACAGGTATTGATTTGATCAGGCGTAACAGAGGGCTAATTTCTTAGCTAAGATGGAGGCTTGTGGGTCACCACCCTTTCTGCTGTTCTTATTTCATAATTAACGCTGTCCTCTCTGCATGAACGTTTCGAAACACACATACTTTTTTTTTCTTTTTTGGCCGCCCCACGTGGCTTGTGGGATCTTAGTTCCCCGACCAGGGATCGAACCTGTGCCCCCTGCAGTGGAAGCTCGGAGTCCTAACTACTGGACCGCCAGGGAATTCCTGGAACACACACCTGGGAACCTCTGAACGCTGGCAGAGAATTAGGGGCACTCACTTTGGCCCTCAGGATGAGTTCCATGCCTGTGCATGCGTGCCCCTTGGAACTGTTGATTAATTGGTTTGGAGCCTGCCATTCTGCAAGACCGCCTTGTCATCACATCAGCCCTCACCACTGGGGACAGCTGCCTGCTGAGGACGGCCTGTGTGTGAGCACCTTGCTTCTGCTCACCAGAACCATCTGAATCACTTACTTGGTGCTGTCATCCTCTGGCTGCACAGTGTCTGTCCAGACAGTCACTTCCCTTCTTGTGTTTCCCCGTCACTTCCTGGAGTCTAGGGGGGGCAGCTGTGGAGAAAGAAGGAATAAAGAGAGTTAGTGTTTATCCCCTCAAACTTTTTCTGTGAGCTGAGTCCAGTTTCTGAGAATCATTCTTTCTTAAGTTTAGACATCGAGTCTGATCACTGACAAGAACATGACCACACGATAGGAATATGGTGCAGATTTCTGTACCGAAAGGTCAGAATGTCATCTTCCAAGCTACGTGAGGGCATGTGTTGTTTGGCAGACCTGGAGTCCGGGAAATTGAAGACGAGCGTTCTTCTATTCATCTAGTTGAAATGTACAGTGTCTTTTTGGCCTTGTACTGTGAGAGGTGTGCCTGGAATTACCTCATCTTGTGTTTTCACATACCACACTTACTTAGGTATCATCAGGTGTGTTTCATTGTTTATTTAAGATGTTGTCAGCTTCAGTTCGAGCTATCTTATATTCTTTTGTGAAATGAGATGGGGCATAAATAAATAGAATTAATAGATGAATGAAAAAAAATAGATGAATGATTGTTCCCTTATAAATGGGATCTCCTAGTACCTTGGTCTCTCTGTTGTCACCAGTTAGGAGCTGCAACACTGAATTGAAATATTCAATAATTTTGTGTTTGTCTCCATTTTCTTTCAGAACAGCACATTAGTTCCAGGAAAAAGAAGGAGATTCTGAAAGCTTAAGCGAATATCAAGAGAAGGAGTCAAGAATAATTCATAGTTTGAGAAGAGGAATGAAAAAAACCCTTTATTTAAAAAGAAAAAAGTCAAAATCGTTTTGCTTGTTTTTCTATTTCCCCAACACAGAGCAGGTACCTGTGAGCCCAGATACTCTGTTTCTGTGGCATGGTGCCCTAGCAAGATGCTGTGAATATTCTAACTTACCCACATGTTGCATTGAAAAGTTGAAATCTGTAATTAATCTGTTACGGAATAAAGAGAATAATAGGAATGAAGACCTGAGAGTTTCTTCCGGTACTTTGGGGCTGATTGGATTCCCAGGGCACATAACATGAGGCCTTCGTTGGGAAGTATGCTTGACACAGTGGCCGGGGTGTTTCTCCAGGACGTTTTACGTTGGTCCTTCTCACCTCTTTCTTTCTTTCTTTTTTTTTTTTTTTTTTGCCGCATAGCATAGCATGTGGGAGCTTAGTTCCCCGACCAGGGATCGGACTCATGCCCCCTGTCACCTCTTTCTTAGCAGAGCTGAGGATTACCTGGAAAAGCCAGCATCCTTTCTTCCTCTCCAGCACTGGGTACCAACTATGTCCTGTCGATATCTGAAGACCCCCCTGCTTTTGCCTTGAAAGTTTGGTCTTGGTGTGCAGTGGGGAAGGGAAGGGATTATCTTAAAAGAAGGCTGAGCCCATGAGCTATCTTAGGTTCTTAGAGGGACACATGCATCTCAAGAATGCCCCTTTGGAAGTTGTGCCCGGGATGACCATTACGTGGAGGTTATACGATATCACTTAGAGAAGTAATATTGAGCAGTGTGTTTATGTGTGCAGACTTCAGTGTTGGGCAAGCCTACTGTTACCACTTACACGCTGAAGGACTTTGGGCAAGTGGCTTAATGTCTCTAAGCCTCCTTTTTTTTCTTCCGTAGAAGATAATACTGTGCCTCCTCATATGGCTGAAAGAGTTTCATGAATCTGAAGTGCTTGGCTCAGTGCTTGGCATCTGTCCTAATTGGCCCATAGTTATGTACTTTGGCTCATTGCCTCTACTTCTATTAATTGAAACATAATAGTAGATAACTTTTGAAATGCAGGTAATCCTAGGAGTATTTATTGAGTTTGGGGGGTAGAAATTATTTTAATCAGATTGCTTTCCAGCGTAGCTGGACTTGCCCCTTCAAAATGGGCATTTTAACTGGGGAAAGAGGAAAGGAGATTCTGGAACTTTGGCTGGTTCTGAATGGGACTCCGCAGGGGAGCGGTTGATACGGGCAATAACAGGGGTGCCTCTAAGATAGGAAGGAGACCTCACCTTTCCCAGAGGTTGCAAACCGGTGGCCCATGTTTTATTTGATCCATAGTGTTCTTTGGTTTTTTTTAATTGAGTTAGTTGCTAACATTTACAAATTGAGAAAATTCATATAAAAATCCAATTTGGGGACTTCCCTGGTGGCACAGTGGTTAAGAATCCGCCTGCCAGTGCAGGGGACACGGGTTTGAGCCCTGGTCCGGGAGGATCCCACATGCCACGGAGCAGCTAAGCCCGCGAGCCACAACTACTGAGCCCGCAGGCCACAACCACTGAAGCCCGCACACCTAGAGCCCATGCTCCTCAACAAGAGAAGCCACCGCAATGAGTAGCCCACGCACTGCAGCAAAGATTAGCCCCCGCTCGTCGCAATTAGAGAAAGCCTGTGTGCAGCCACGAAGACCCAGTGCAGCCAAAGATAAATAAATTTATAAAAATAAGTAAAATAAATAAATTTATTTAAAAAAAATCCAATTGGGGGTTTGGGATTCTCTGGAAAAAGAAAATCAGAGCCGGCAACATTGGGCCTGATTCCTGTATGACAACAATCAGCTGAAGCTGAATAGCATCTGCTGCCTTTGGGTTGGGCCTGCACTCTCCAGTCTGCCACAGTCCTGCCCCCACGGGTTCTGCCTACTCTGGCATCGGTCCTCCCACCAACTTCTCGCGATTGGTACCTGCCTGGCTCCTGTAGACGTATGACTGAAAGCCTTGCTTTTAAATTTTAGCTTCTTATCCCGCCCTGATGGGAAAAGGTGATGTTGGTCTCCAACTGCTGTTGGGTGGCTCCTAGTGTCCCTGCTTATGGGTGCTGGGACCTCAGCAGCTCAGAGTAGTGGGGAACGGAGGAGAACAGGAGACCCACCCACCTGGTACTGTCGCACCTGTAACCAGACCTGTATAGTTCTGGAAAACAGACTGGTTGAGGCCTGCTGGACAGAGGTGTAGAGAAGGGACAGTAGGGCCTGAGCATAGAAGTGCAGTGGCTGGAGGGCAGGAGATCAGGAAACAGCTTCCTAGAGAAGGGGCTGGCAGGGCTCGGGGCGCCATGGCCGGTTCAGGGCTGGCCTGCAGACCTAGAGGAGCTGGAGAATAAAGCACAGCAGACGTTTGCTACATGCCAGGCTCTGTGCTTGGTCCAGCTGTGGCAGTGAGCAAGACAGATTGTTCCCTGCCCTTGGTTCACTTATATCCCAGAGGGGACAAGGGAAAGGGAGCAGAGTAATCACAAATCTGAAAAGGAATATTTATCCAGAGGGGTTGGGAAGGCTAAGCTGACAATCGAAAGGAAAGAGGCAGTCTTTGCAGAGCTGGGAAGGAACATTCTAGGCAGAGCAGCAACATACGCAAAGGTTCTTGAGGCAAGAGCTTGGCGTATCTGAACTGAAAGCAGGCCAGAGTAACTAGGGCGGAGCTAGCAAGGAAGAGAGTATCCTTGGAAGCCATAACAAATACGGATTTTAAGGGCCATGGTAAAGGGGATAGATTTTATTATCAGACTGACAGCAAATTAAGGGAACTTGAATTTTATGCTGAGATACAGCAGAGGCAGAAACAGCTCGTATGCTGTCTTTCTGGCCCTTCGCACTGGGAGAAGCCTCTTGAAGGCTGCAGGAGAGAGTCCGCCTGCTTGTAGCCTCGTGGTAGGTCTGGGGAGGCTGCAGTTGAGAACAGGCCTAATGAAATCCACTGGATTTGTTGCTCAAATTATTTGCTACTAGCAAAGATGCTTTGCTTGACCAAACTTTAGTCAGGATCCTGAAATTTCTCCTACGCCCATCTGTACTCTTTCTTTTAAAATCTAGTTTTAGCAAGAACCCTGCTAAGCAGTTTAACCAGACCCTCCCACCTCCATGTCTGATCACCCTGATATGTGGTCAGATTCCTCACCCTCCACCATCTCCCAGGTGATGTCTGATCTTCCTGGCCTGTCTTCAGCCAGAATCCTGTTAGGTCAGCTTAACTAGAATCCCCTTACCCCTGATGTATCTTCTTGGTAAGTTTCCATCCACTGTTCCCCACCCTGCTCCTTGGCTGTCAGTTCCCACTAGACCATGCTGTATTCAGAATTGAGCCCACTTCTATATGAGGTCTCTTTCCCCCTGTTGCAGAAGTCCTGAATAAAATCTGTTTTTACCTCTTTAACTGCTGTGCAGCTCTGGTTTTCATTTGACACCACAGTAGTGCCTGGGCCTTGCTTTCTCTATAAAGAGTACTTAGCACAGCAGGTCAGAGTCCAACTGACCTTTCTTCAACCCCCTGAGCCTTAGTTTCTTATCGGTAAAAATGGGATAATACCTCTGAGGGCTTTATAAGGATTAAATGAGGTCACATCCAAAACACAGACTACAGTGCCTGGCACTGACATTGACTCAGAGTTTTCTTGGATTAGTATAGATATTACCATTGTTATTTCCTGTGTGTCGTTGGCAGGAGCCCAGTAAGCAGTTTGTACCAGGTCCACGTTTCTTTGTTGGTCGAATTCACTTGCTTCCCCAGCTGTCATTTCCTGGAGGGCCTGGAGGCTTGAAACAATACAGGAGCACTGTCCTGGAATCAGGAGTCTGTTAGGAGCTTTGCCCCCTCCGGGCTGTAGGACCTCTTACCTCTGCTCTGCCCTCCCCCAAGGGCTGTGGTAGGGAGCACATGAAGCAATGGATGGGAAACCCCTTTGTGAATTTTAATATAAACATAAGGGATTATCATAAGCAACAAGTTCCCCATTGATTAGAGCATTTCTTTAGGGGAAAAAAAATAATAGCACTCCATCTTAAGTGGGACCCCCCAAAGGAATGGGAAGCTCCCAGTCCCTCTGTGGGGAGGGTTTAAGTCCTGTAAACTGCCATTAGTGTCATACTTAATGGAGATAAAGCATCGGAATTGTTGCCATCACGGTCTTTTCCTTTATAACGGCATTCACCTCGAAAACCACAAGTAGCAGCGGGGCCCAGTGCTCGTTATTTCATTTGAAAAACTCATTGGAAGTTGAGAGAGCCCTCAGTCTTTGCTTTTGTTGGGACAGGCGGAGGAAAGAGATGAGCAGGTGGGTCTGGGGGAAGGAAGGGGGGGCTCAGGCTGGCCTGGCGAAACCACCATTCAGCAGCCTCCTCCTTTGTTCTCCTTCCTTGGCAGGTTCTCGGCCAGCCCGCTCAGCTTGGTTGAAGTGGACCGCGGCCCTCAAAGGCCAGCCTTCTCTTCTGAAGGGGGCTTTTGTTGCCCATTGTTGGTATTGTCTCCTCCACGGAGCCATGGTGGCCCCCCGCAGAGCGTTTCCCACGCTTCACATTCTTTCTTGGAGGGCAAACTGGGGGCTCCCAGAGAGAGCAGGTGGTCTGAACCGGGTGAAGCCCCGAGCTGGCTTTACAGCCCTGGTGTGGGAGACGGGCCCACGGGATGCGGGTCCAGCACTGTGTGTGCCAGGTCGGAAAAGGCCGGAGATGGGACTGCTCACCTCTGAGTCCCCATCAACTCTGAGATGCTACAGATCTTCTCGTACTTTTAATCCAAACACACATCCCATCATCCAGACGTTTCACTTTTTTTTCTTTTTTTAGATTTAATCTACTTATAGTAAGATGCACAAATCTTAAGTGTATAGCTCAATGAAATTTTACATCTAACTACGCTAGTGTAACCATTACCCAAGTCAAAATATGGAATGTTTTGATCCCCTCTCGGAAAGTTCAGAGTCTAAGAAGAGGCTATGTGTGGGGTGCTGTGTGGTGGTGTAGGTGATGTGTGTGGGTATCTGGCCCAGGTAAAACTGTTCATGAATAGAAAAAGTTGGGTAATCACTGACATAGGTACATCTGGTCAGTGGCTTCAGCTCTCTGCTTCCCTTTATAGCAAAGTTTTAGAATTTAGAATTTTCTAGTAACCATAACAAATAAGTAAGAAACAGGTGAAATTCAATTTTAATATATTTTATTTAACCCAATCTATTCAAAATATTATTTTAACATGTAATCAATACAAAAAACATTGCTGAGATATTTTGTATTCTTTTTTCATACTGTCTTTGAAATCCACTTAAAGCACATCTCAGTTGATATTAGCCACCTTTCAAGTGTTCAGCAGCCATATGTGTTCAGTGGCCACCATATTGGGCAGCCAGGTCTATACTCACCAGCTCTGACTCCTCTCCCGCCATTTTCTCTCTTTTTTTTTTTTTTAAGATTTTTTGGATGTGAACCATTTTTTCAAAGTCTTTATTGAATTTGTTACAATATTGCTTCTGTTTTATGTTTTGGCTTTTTGGCCATGAGGCACATGTGGGATCTTAGCTCTCCGACCAGGGATCAAACCTGCACCCCCTGCATTGGAAGGCGAAGTCTTAACCACTGGACCGCCAGGGAATTCCCCTACCATTTGCTCTTGAACCCACTCGAGTCAGACTTTTGCCTCCACCATCGACCCAATTTGTTCTTGCCAAGGTCATCAGTGGTTTCCATGGTCACTTTCATGTTCAGTTCTCAACTGACTTGACCCATCAGCGGCATTTGGTACCGTAGATCATTCCCTTCTCAAAACGCTTTCTCCGGTTGGCTTCCGGAATTTCTCTCTTGTAGTTTTCCTGTCATCTCACTGCCTGTTCCTTCTCAGTCTCCTTTGCTGGTTCCTCATCTTTCCTCCAAGCTTTCAATGTGGGGTGCCCCTGGGTAGTCCTTGGACATCTGCTCTTTCTGTTCCTCTTCCTTAGTGATCTAACCCACTCTCCTCACTTTAATGACCATCTAAAGGGTGACAGCTACCAAACCAAACCGGCTGACCAGACCTCTCTCCTGGCTCCAGACTTGTACACCCACGTGCCTACTCAACATCCTCACTGGAGCCTTTAAGGGGCGTCTCAGACTCAGTATGTCTAAACCCAAACTCCTAATACCCGCGCCCCCCACCGCCAAAGCTCGTAAATGGCAACTCCATCCTTCCAGTTGCTCAGGCCAAAAACTTTGGAGTCATTCTTGACTCCTCTCCAATCCCCACACCGTATCCATCAGCAAATGAGTTCTACCCTAAGAATGTATCCAGAATCTGACCCTTTCTCAGAGTGACATTAAATACAAGTCAGGGGCTTCCCTGGTGGCGCAGTGGTTGAGAGTCCGCCTGCCGATGCAGGGGACGCGGGTTCGTGCCCCGGTCCGGGAAGATCCCACATGCCGCGGAACGGCTGGGCGCGTGAGCCATGGCCGCTGAGCCTGTGCGTCCGGAGCCTGTGCTCCGCAACGGGAGAGGCCACAACAGTGAGGGGCCAGTGTACCGCAAAAAAAAAAAAAGAGTTACCATTAAATACAAGTCAGATCACGTCGTTCTGCTTAAACTCTGCGATGGCTCCCATCTCACCAAGGGTGAGATTTTTAAGTCCTTACCATGGCCTCCAAGGGTCAGATGAGCTGGCTTCCCGCTCCCTCTTGGCCTCCTTTCCTTCACCCACAGCCTCGCTGTGCTCTAGCCGCACTGACCTTCTGCTCCTCCTCCCTTCACACTCTTGCCTCAGGGGCTTTGTGTTGGGTTTTCGCTCTGCTTGGAATGTTCTTCACCCACATATTGTCAAGGCCAGCTCTTGAGGGACTTTACTCAAATGTCCCTCATCAGAGAGGCCTTCCCTAACCACCACACCGCATATTCACTAGAGAGAAAATAATCCCCTCCCACACTCCCATCCCATTAATTTTTTCCCTTTGCAATCGCCACCATCTTACATATTCTATACATACGAACCTTCAAGTCGTGAGCTTTCAAATATGTGAACATGCGTTTGTATGTCCAGTCACGTAAGCTAGTTCAAGTGTCTGGCGTACATTGTCACGTGTGTGCATCCTCTATAAGTGGTTGCTTTTTTTTTTTTTTTTGCGGTACACGGGCCTCTCATTGTTGTGGCCTCTCCTGTTGCGGAGCACAGGCTCCGGACGCGCAGGCTCAGCGGCCATGGCTCACGGGCCCAGCCGCTCCGCGGCATGTGGGATTTTCCCGGACCGGGGCACGAACCCGTGTCCCCTGCATCGGCAGGCGGACTCTCAACCACTGCGCCACCAGGGAAGTCCGGTTGTGCTTTTGTGTACTTTGCTGTGCAGTACTGTATAGCGTACAGTAGTTCAGTATCTTTATTTCAAACGCAGGATGTCCGGAAGCAAGCATAAAAGCAGCGGTGATGTAGCGGGTACGGCTAAGAAGCACCAGCTGTGGTACTGTACTACTGTATGTTTCAAGGTATTGTAGTGTAAAATTTTAAATGTTTTCTTTATTTTTTTGTGTTTGTTTGTTCTTTACGTATTATTTGTGTGAAAAGTATTATAAACCTATTACAGTACAGTACTCTATAGCTCTATAGGCTAACTTTGTTGGACATGAACAAATGGGGCTTACAAATGCGCTCTCAGAACGGAACTCTTTCGTATGCAGGGAACTTACTGTATTTACTTGTTTTTATTATACTTTCCCTTTTTTTTTTAACATCTTTATTGGAGTATAATTGCTTTACAATATTGTGTTAGTTTCTGCTTTATAACAGAGTGAATCAGCTATACATATACATATATTCCCCCTATCCCCTCCCTCTTGCATCTCTTTCCCACCCTCCCTATCCTAACGCTCTAGGTGGTCACAAAACACCAAGCTGATCTCCCTGTGCTATGCGGCTGCTTCCCACTAGCTGTCTATTTTACGTTTGGTAGTGTATATATGTCAGTGCTACTCTCTCACTTCGTCCCAGCTTACCCTTCCCCCTCCCTGTGTTCTACAATATAAGCTCTATGAGGTCAGGGACTTTGTTTGCTCACAACTGTATTCCCAGTGCCTAGAACAGCACTTGGCACATAGTGGGAGCTCTAGAAATATTTGTTGAATGAATCAATGGTATTGCTCATAGGTGAACAAAGTCACCAGTGGATGAAGGATGACTTTCGCCCAGAGTAGACAAATATGGCTAAGAGCCCGGTTCTGGGCTGGACCCCCTGGGTTTGAATCCCAGCTCTCTCCTTGCCAGCGGTGACCATGGCAATTCAGTTCACCCTTCTGTGCCTCAGTTCCTCGTCTGTGAGATGCAAAGGACGCCAATACCTCCCATTAGGCTGTGTGAGGAGCGCATGGGATTCTACACGTGAAGCTGCCCGGCTGACACTGAGTGTCTGGTAAGTGTTAGCTTTTTTTTTTTTAATATCTTGTAATACCACTTTGGGAAATGTAACTGTGTAAAACATGAAAAATTAGGTTGAAGATAAAAGAAAAATGGAAATGCAGACCAGTATGGGGGAATTTTATTGTATTTATAAAGGAAAAGGTAGGTCAGAAATGAAATAGGATTAATCGGATGCCGTTGTGTCTCAGCTGCAGGGAGCAGGAAACATATGCAGAACCTTCATCCTTGGGAATTCCTGTTGCAGAAAGGAAGATAAATCTCAGTCTGGGGGCACTGGAGTAAAGGCAAGACGGGACAGGACAGCCGGAATAAGGGTGATGGAGACTCCGGTGTTAAGACTGACCATCTGGGTCCCAAAAGGACCTCAGTCTTAGCCCCAGTTCTCCCAACCTACTCCCAGTGAGATCCTGGGCAGTCACTTGCCTGTGTAGAAGCTGCTTCTAATCCCCAGACAGGGTTAGATTAGGTTCTTCTTTCCAGCATACACATTCACCACACCCTTTACATCTCTTACCATTTATCACACATTAAATAATCCACCGTACAAGTAATTAATTTCTGTCTGCCTCAGTGTGTTATAAATTCCATGTGAGCAGAGACCATGGCTGTCTCATCCACTGCTGTCCCCCCAGCCCAGAGCCTGGCCATCTTTGGATGATTTTTAAGGGATGGGAAGGTGGATAAATCTGAACTTGTTTCCTTATAGGACTGTTACGTGGACACAAAGTGTGGTTAGTGCAAAAGGATGCCATCTGCCAAATCATTCTACTCTGCACTCTTAGGGTGTAAGAACTCATTCTGCTGTTATGTTTTCTCAGGCCCACTGTGATGTCCTGGTATTTGCAGCAGTTGAGCTGGAGGGGGAACAATGGCTGGAGCAGCCCCCAGGCCCCTTCCTGCTGCTCTATGACTTCGAGCTCTGTGAAGCCTCTGGCTTTTAACCTGCAGGAACAAAGCCTGCATTCTTAGGACTCGGCCCTCCTTAGGGCCATTCTGCCCCACTGGGGCCTGGTGGGAGTCATAAAGCAGGTGAATGATGACCTAATCCCAGCGTGAGAGGCACAGGGGAGGCATTATTCTTAGGGGCATTTTTTAAAAGAATTCTAGCCTTCGGGACCTTGGCGGTGATTGGAGCGAACCCACTCCCTTCACAGAGGAGGGAACTGGGAAGCTGACTTGCTCTGTGCGGAGAGTTGGCAGCAGAACCAGACCTGGGCCTCAGGTGTCCATTCTGCCTCCCAGGCTGGTTCCTGCCCCTCCTGCACTCTTCCTGTCACCCTGCTGCTGCTTGCATCTCCCCAGGACTGTACTTGGTGAGATCTCTGAGCTCTTGGTGTTTAATTAGGCTGGGAAGAAGGTGAGGGGGCGCACGGAGAGCTCTGCTGGGAACTGAATTTGCTTAATAGTTTGGTCCAGAAGTGCCTGGCAGAGTCGTGCTGGGACACGTTTGTGCTCACAGTTCAAAGTCAGGCTCTAAAATATAGCAGTTTCCCCAAACTGTCATTTGGGGAAACTGTCTGCGAAGTGGAGTTCATGTGAAGCGCTCCAGGGAAGAAAGGCAGGTCTTGGGCCTGCCTGGTCCCTGACTTGGGGCCAGATGCTGCCCCTTCTTTGCCTCAGTTTTCCTCCTCTGTAAAATGGGAAAACTCATTCCTGATCTCCCCTGACTCCTACTGGGATTGTGGGGGTCAGGGAGAGGGGAACTGACTGTCACTCCCGTCTCTCCCTCTCACGAGCGCTGCTCACACTTGTCCACCCGAGGGTGTTGGGAGGGGCTGGTCTTCCTTTGGCTTTACAGTTTTATGAACTTGGTAAGGGATCCAGGGCACGCCTCCTACTACATCAGCATCAGAGTCCCCTGGGACCCTTGTTAAGATGATTTAGATTCCTGGATCCTATCCCAGAACTGTTGAGTAACGTTTCTGGACACAGACACCGAGCCTGGCCTCTGACTACACACTGGAGATGCAGCAATGGACAAGACCAGTCTCTGTCGCACATTTTCTCCCCTTCTTCCGGTTCTTGATGTGTGGAAGGAGGGACCCCATTCCCAGTTTGCTTGGTAGAGCCCCACACCTTTGGAGATGAGGAGTTTCTTTCCTTTTCCAGCCCACGCTCTGGGAAAGAAACCTCTGAGGTCCCTAAACACACACACACACACATGCACACATGCACATGCACGCACACACACACACATACACATGTATTCCCACCTGTGCTCCTGCAGCAGGGTCACCAGGATGTTCTCCAATGCCATCTGCTTTTGGTCTGCCCACATGCTGTCCACCTGACGGCCAAGCCGTACCTTTGCTCCTTGCTCCTGGTTTCTCTCTCTATTCGATTAGAAAAAGAGAAAAAACTGAGGTTGCTACTTGAATAGGACGCAGAGAGGCCTGCGAAAGGCCAGGGCAAAGTTAACAGAGCAGGGTGCGTCCCTCTGCCTATTCCAATATCTGGCATAGACTCTTGCACCCAACTGAATTAGACTCAGTGACATTTAAGAAGACAGTATCTATAGGAGTGAAGACAATAGACTATGAAACACATATCTTCCTACAGACGACTTATTAATTACAAAGGAGAAAATGTTAACTTTACAGAGGAGAAACCTGGCAAACATCATGCTAACCAAGTGATCAAAGTTACCATCACCAATGGGACAAATTGACATCACGTGCCTCCTGATAGGATGCACTGAGAAGGACGTAACATCACTTCTTTTGCATAACATGAATGTAATCATGAGAAAGCACCAGGCAAGTCCAATATGAGGGACATTCTATAAAGAACTGGCCTTTACTAATCAAAAATGGCAATGTCACAAAAGACTGAAGAACTGGTCCAGATTGAAAGAAACTAAAGAGACATGACAACTATGATGCCACCTGTGATGCTGGATTGGGTCCTGGATGAGGAACATCTAGTTGGGGACAACTGGTGAAATTTGAATATGGACTCTAAGTGATAATTATACTGTGATTATGTAAGAGAGTGTCCTTTAATTAGATACTAGGAGACACACAGAAGTAGTTAAGGATAAAGGGTCATGATGACTGCAATCCACTCTCAAATGGCTCAGCAAAATAATAATAATATGTATTATTATTTGGGTTTGTGTGTGTATGTCTAGATACAAAGTAAGCAAATATAATAAAAATATTAGGAACTGTTAACTACAGGGAAGGGAATGTGAAAGCCCTTTGTACTATTGCTGCAACTTCTCTGTAAGTTTGGAATTTTTTCAAAATAAAAACTAAAAAGTGGGGCTTCCCAGGTGGCACAGTGGTTAAGAATCCACCTGCCAATGCAGGGAACATGGGTTTGAGTCCTGGTCCGAGAAGATCCCACATGCCGCGGAGCAACTAAGCTCATGCGCCACAGCTACTGAGCCTGCGCTACAGAGCCCGCGAGCCACAACTACTGAAGCCCGCGCACCTAGAGCCCATGCTCTGCAACAAGAGAAGCCACCGCAATGAGAAGCCCATGCACCGCAACGAAGAGTAGCCCCCACTCGTCACAACTAGAGGAAGCCCATGCGCAGCAATGAAGACCCAACACAGCCAAAAATAAATAAATTAATAAAATTTTAAAAAACAAACAAAAAACTAAAAAGTGTTCAGGCTGTAGAGTCAGGCTGTTTGAATGCTAACTCTGCCACTCTTTGGTGTGTGTCCTTTAGAAGCTATTAATGTAGCTTCTGTACGATGGGGGTAAGAGAACCTGCTTTGTAGAGTTGTTGGAAAGAGCACATAAGAAGCTAAGAATAGGGACTTCCCTGGTGGTCCAGTGGTTAAGACTTCACGCTCCTAATGCAGGGGGCCCTGAGTTCGATCCCTGGTCAGGGAACTAGATCCCGCATGCTGCAACTATAAGATCCCACATGCTGCAACTAAAAGATTCCCACATACCGCAACTACGGGTTTTCTTGCCACAGCTAAAGATCTCGTGTGCTGCAACTGAGACCCGGCACAGCCAAATAAATAAATAAATACTAAAAGAAAAATCAAAAGAAACTAAGAATAATGGCTAACACTACCAAGGGCTTACTCTGTGCCCAGCACTGTGCTGGGTGTGTGCAAATGTCCCAGGGTAAAGTCTTTGTTTCTGGCAGAGCCACAGTCAAGTGGTGACTACCACTGGTGTTGTCACTGTTGGAGCCCATCACAGGGACAAGCACATAGTGGGTGCTCAGTGATCATTTATTAGTTAAGCGTAAGCTGAGGTTTGACATTGGAGCCCTTCTGCTATGGCGAGTCCAGAAATGACAGATGCTGTGCAAGGGGAGAGACCAAACTTGGTCCCTCCAAACCGCGATGCACTTGGGGTATGGGAAGAAGTCACGAGAACGTCAGCTCACCCCTGCTGCCTGCTCATGATGTCCTGGAGAAGCTTGCGGGCAGACAGCTGGGCCAGCACCTTCCGGTAGCTGTTGGTGAAGATGGCGTCTGCGTACCTCGGCATCCTAGTGGAAGGAGTCAGAGGTCAAAAGGCAGGGTGGGAGGCCCAGGAGGGCTGTGCTCACGGGGTCTCTATAAGGTCCTTCTGTGGCCTGTCCCCAGAGAGAGCTGGAACCTGGGCTGAGTGACCTCTCTGGGGCTCAGAGTCTGCCTCCCTCCCAGAGATGAGTAGTGGAGGCTGCCCGAGGAGATAGCTGGGGACCAGCTGGTGGCTTGATTCTGCACCCCCTAAGTAGCAACCCTGGCAGGGCTGGCTTTGGGGTGGCAGGAATACAGCAGGCCCTGTTGTCAGGACTGCTTACCTGAGGGGCTGGGAGGGTGGGGAGCCGTGGGAGCCGCTGCTGAGGGTGAGGGTCACGAGGAAGAACACCCAGAGCAGCATCCTTCACCCCTGTGCTGGCACCTGGGGAGTGACAGGAAGAAAAGGTCAGGTGAAGCCATAGCCACTGGGATGTCTTTTGCTGGGTGGACCCAGCCCTGGGCTTGGCTCCATGCAAGTTTGGCCCTTGTCTTTTGGAAGCTGTTGGGTAGGAAAAGGAACCCAGACACACCCGGGTTCAAGTTCTGCCTCTGATAGTCACAAGCTCTGACCTCATTTTTTCCATCTGTAAAATGGGCATGATAAGGCTACTCTGCTGACCTCACAGGGTTGAACATAAAATGAATGATAATGGTGAAACTGCCCCTCCTTGTAAGGCCTTATACATGGGATTCAGGCCTCAGCAAGGAACAGGGGAGGAGCAAGCACCTTCCCCTAGTCACCTAAGTCACCCACCAGCCCAGTGTGGCACTGATGGTATTGAACAGGGCTAACAGCTCAGGCTCTGAGTCAGACAAATCTGAGTTCACATCTGGGCTCTGCCATCAGTAGCTGTGCATCCAGGACTAGTGGCTTCTCCTTTCTGGACCTCAGTTTCTCTATCCATAAAATGGAGTCAATAACTACACCTACTGCATAGGGTCCTTGTGAGTATGAGGTGAGATGAGGCACCTGAAGTGAGCGCTTGGCACGTGGGCAATTCTCCACACACCTCTGCTCCGACGACCTAATGCTCAGGGAGCAGGCTGTCCTGATTTTGTGAGGAGTCGGAGGAAAGGGAGGAAGGCTATACATCTTGCTCCAGATGCTTAGATTTTGCCCTGGAAGAGGCCAGGGAGCTTGGGGAGCCCGTGAGGCAGAATCATCTCATAGATCACGTAATTGTTCTTCATTGGGGCCTGCTGACACCGTGCTCGGCAATTAGGGGAAGAACAGTCTACAGGGAGAGAGCTGCCTCGGCTGGGGCAGTGCCCCTACTGTCAGACCACGGTGTGGAAATGGCTGGCCTCGGAGTGACTCAGCCATCTCAGATTTGGGTCTTCTCATCTCCCAGGGGCACCCTCTCTCAGCAGGATGTGCACTCCATGGGGATACAGACCCCTCCGGAGGCTCAGCCAGCCCCTGGGAGGGCAGGACCCCTCATGTTCCACCATCTCCCCGCATCACTCCATGTCCAGCTGGTCCTGCTGAGGAGGGGTTTCCGGCAGGCAGGGCCAGCCCTGAGGGAATCCACTTCCTTTCCCGGGCTCACTTGCCCTCTCAGGGCATCACCCCTCTTCTCCCAGACACTGGGGTCTTGACTAACCCAGGGATGCCCTGAGACTCCAGGAAGCACCCTGGGGACTGCTCAATGCTGCCCGAGACCCCTGCACCTCCAGGGCTGGAGGGAGCAGCCAGCCAGGCCTCAATCATCAGCCCCTCTTTGACGTGCACCCCTTCATCCTCCCCGTCCAAAGACAATGCTCCAGTTTCAGCGCAAACACTTGCTGCTGGTGAGTGACAGGGAGCTCACTAGCTCTAAGCCAGTCTGTCTTATTTCCAGGCAGCTCTTCCTTTTAGGAAGTTTTTCTCGTTGCACCAAGTCCAAGTCCCCTTATCCTGCAAATACTTGTTAAGCGTTTACTATTCTGCTAAGGATTGGGGCTAGAGAAAAGATGAGACCGCGGTGTCGGCCCCACGGGCTGCCCCTTTGACATCCACCTGCCGTGCCTCCCAGACCTTCTGCGCCTTCATCAACACGACAAGCCCTTTAGGTGCGTTTTGCATCTGACTTAGAACTTGACCCCCCAGACCAAGGATCTTCAGTCTTCTGTCCTCATCACACACTATCACACCTGGCCCCCCTTTCCCGACCTGGTCCACTGCTGGAGTTTCCTAAGTAAGGGGATCTTTGGAGGCAAAGGGGTCTCCTTGACATGACCACTGTTCTTCTGTCTCCCAGCTGCATCCTGGGATTTCTCACGTTCTTTCCTGCTGATCTTGTAATGACCTGAGCACATCCAGGCCCCCAGTCACCTCACTCACCCCTCCGAAGCCCGTGACACCTCACCCCCTCCAGAGCGAAGCCCTAACCCCTGTTTTTGGCCTAAGCTCCACGTCAGCCTCCCCACCCGCTGCCCCTTCTCCCAGGGCTGGCACAAGTGATTCCCAGCCCCTGTGCCCAGCCGGCCCGCACAGCCCACCCTCACACTCGCCCTCGGGAGCAGGTATCACGACCTCCAATTTTACAGCCAAGGAAATGAGCCCAGAGAGGAGAAGGGCCTTTCTCCATGGTCCTCCATCAAATTAGTTTCGGACTGGGCACTTCAGAACGGGCCTCCTGATCCGCACGGCGGCCTCTCAGAAACAAGCCCTTATTCACAAGACTCCCTATTCATGGGGTGCTTCAGAATTCATCACCTGCACATGGGAAACGGTTCTGAGAAGACTGAAAGCTTTTGCTCTTTGTTACTGGGTCTCTGGGGAAGAAACAAGGGGGACAAACAGGAACACCTGCTTGGTTGGCGCGTCCCTGTGCACATCCGATGGTTTTAGGGAGTTGAAAATAACCCGATAGTGGCAGACTTTGGGGGGCAAGTCATAGTAATCCAGTAACCCGTGGTCATGCAGAAGGAGACTGGGCAACCGCATAATCTGGTCAACCAAGAGGCACAAGATTTGCCATAAACCGCTTGCCCCAGGGATGGGTCAAGCCACCACTGTAAACTCTGGGGTATGAGAACCTAATCCATGGAGTGGCAAAATCCCATTAGACAAAGAGGGAAAGCAACAAGAATTATCCAGTTTCTGGTATGATGAGAATAGAGGTTGTGTCACTAGGACCGAAATAGCTGTTGGCAGGCATCTTCCACCTGGCCAGCCTAAGGAGCTAGAATTCACTGAATTAAATCGAGCATGAGTCCGAGAGCACCACTGACACCCCCTTGATGGCTCCGAAGGCATTTTAGGGTTTATCATCTATCATGATGAGTATCAGTTAGCTCTGCGCAGTGCTTACAAACTAATTCTGTGATGAGATATATTTGAGGTCGTCTGGACTCAGGATAAATGGGCATTTGATTTACATCAGTTGACACTTCTTGCCAGACTTCATGCCAGGATTGCTAAAGGAATTCTGCAGATGAACCTTCAGCTAACAGCAGAGGTCAGGTCTCAAGTGCCAAACTAGCAAGGCCATGTTTGAGCTCCTGGAAAAAAATCTTTTACCTTTCTTAAATATTCTGCTGTGTAATTTAAGAACCCCAAAGCATTGGCATCCTGATTCAGTTTATAAACTGTTGCACCGATAGGGTTCCGAGTCGAAGGAGATCTAAGTTTTTCATGAGGAAGCATCTTGAACGGTCATTCAAAAGAGTGACACCCCATCTCCTTCCAGAAAGGGTTTGAGATGGTTTATGGTAAAAGATACAAATACTTCAGGACAATTAAAGCCCGGGTCGAGAGACGAGCGTGGGGGTAATGGAGTGCTCCAAGGGTAGATAATTGTGTCTAAAACCTAGAGTAAGGAGCGCGGCTGCAATTGAGCAAGAAAGCAAAACGTTATCAATTTCCAGGCAATTATGCTGAATCGGTTCTGAGCGATCGGTGCGCGGTATTGATTTGCACAGCCACTTGGTTCCTTTCTGGTCCATGGCAGAATCCCGTGCTTGACAGGAGAATCTAGCCAGGTGATGTCTTGCCCCAGTAGCCCACCTGCACACCCTCGAAGGAGCACTGCACTGAGACCTCATCTGCCCCAGACAGACACCTGGCACGTGTCTGCTGCCACCTCTCCAGGGACTGAGGTCCACGCATTCGAGATAACCTCAAAATGACACCCACCGTCAAAAGCATATTCCAGAGCCCCTAGCGAGGGGCCTAAAATGTACTCACCAGTCCACGGGCAAAGAGGATGGCAGTGGCCTCTTGGATGTGGTGTCTCTGAGTTGCTCTCAACTTTCGCACCCCCATCCAGCCCAGCCCCCGGGGCCGCCCCCCTCTCACCTCCGAGGTGGTGGGTCTCCCTCTGCTCTGAGACGTTGCTCCAGCTCCACGGGCCCCCGCGCTCGGCGTTTGCTCCAGCGGCTGCGTGGCGCTCCCATCATTTATACCTTCATTTTCCCCAGCGTTGTCAGCGTCAGAGAATCAATTACTCACAAGTCCACCAAAGGATCATTTTTAGCATCACACTGACGAACCCTAATAGGGGAAAGAGGTTTTGCCCCTTGCAAATTAAGGCTTGTAATGAACTTTCCCTTTATCTTTGATAGAACAGACAGAGCGGAAAGTTATATTATTCCAAGAGGAACAGAGAGTCTAATACTGCTCCTCTAATAATTGGAGTACTCCTCACAGTGAAACACCAAGGGTTCATTTACTCTCTGAGATAAATGAGCCTTTTTAAAAGTTCATATAACCTTGTTTTGTCCGTGTGCAACTTTATTTCACTTCAGGGCAGTCAACTTTACAGACTAAGTGTTTTGTGTTTTTCTCCCCTTAGTGAGGAGAGTTGTTTGCGATTTCCCTTATCCAATTATCAGGATTTTCCTCTATTTGACTTAACCCACTGTGGTCACAGACTGGTGTAGACAGCTAGCCCGGGGGGCATGCATAGTCGCGTGTCGGAGCAGCCAGACGTAGATAGTTGCCTCAGAGGTGTGTGAAGTGAGAGGGAAGAGATGGAAATCTTGGGACAACGGTGTTTCCAGATTTCTCTAGCCTATAGCTAAAGACTCTTCAAGAACGGCATGAAAGTGCGCGAGGCAGAAGCTCTGGTTTCCCATACGGCTGTTGTCGAGGAGTGGAAATAGCCCTAAGGTAAGAGTCCAGACACCTGCTGTCCCTCCTATGCCTGTCCATCACGACCTCGGTGACCCTCAGCAAGCTACTTCTACCCTCCTTCTACCCTCCCTTCTACCCTTCTAGCCTCAGCTTCTATACCGTCAATTCCCACTTGCACCCCCAGCAAAACAGCAGAGGGCAGTAGCTTTCAAACTTTTAAAAGAGTTTGAAACATGGATTTTCTTCGGAAATCTTCTATGAAAGTGCAGTATATAAAAGAGATTTTTTTTAAACGGGGCTGCTCTGGTCGAAGAATGGAGACTGGAGACTGTCTTTGCCTGCCCCTGGACAACTCTACGGTTCACATTTAGATCCAGTAATGTCTGAAGGAACCTCCTAGCAGTGACATTTGTGATCCAGTTTCTTAGCTTGCACTGAGCCATGTTCTTGACAAACATGGGTTGTTCCCCAGAGAAGCAGGGACTGAGTGTCATGTCGCCCTGAAGGCCTGGACACAAAGTGGTCAGGTCAGGCCAGATCCCCAGGGACTAAGAATAGGCTGACAGGTCACAGCAGCAGGTGGTAGATGGAGGAGTTGGGAGCCCCCAGGGCAATGGGCTCTCATACAGTCAGAAGGTGTGGGGTGATCTCAGCCAGCACAAAGTGGGGACCACAGAGAGCTGGGTGCCCAGAATGGACACAAGGCCAGGGGACAGATATAGGACACACAGAATTGGCTGAAGAAACCATGGGACTCAGAATTCAACCCCAGCTGAAGCTCTGCGCCAGAGATTGAGCTAAAGACTTCATGCTTGATCTCAGTTTCCTAATCTGTAAAGTGGGAGTGAAGCTCATGAGGCTGTTGGGTGAGGATTAAATGTGACAGTGGATAAGGTACAGGCCTGGAATAGAGTAAGTCTCATAAATTAGCTCTTACCACTGCTGTCGTTGTTGTTGTTATAAATGAGGAAACAGGCACAAAGAAGCTGCCCACTTTCCCACAGTCACACAGCTGGGCAGTGGTAGAGCCAGGACTCAAAGATTTCTGACTTGCAAATTCAGTGCTCTACAACAAGGTAATGTTTCATGGTCCACCAATTCTTATTTTCCTACTTTTTTGTTTTTTTAAAGAACTTTAATGGTTTTATTGAAGTACAATTCACACATCATAAAAGTCATCTGTTTGAAGTCTACGGTTCAATGAGTTTTCATAAGTTTATCCAGTTGTGCCACCATCTCCTCAGGCAGGTAGACCTAGAGAGGGACACACTAAGTGTTTAATTGCTCTGAGCCTCAGTTACCACATCTGTACAATGGGCACCATAATACCTGCCTCCCCAGCTTGTTGTGAGGATCGGAAATATGCTTGTAAAGTGTCTGGTACACTTGGCCAGTGTCAGCTGTTACTGTAGTTCTTATGATCAGAGCTGAGCTCTGAAAGCCGGGCAGGGAGAGCTGGGAGCCATCCTGGGTGATGAGCTTAACTTGCTGTAAATTCTTAAACCCATCAAGGAAGAGGCTGAAGGGAGGAAGCCAGGACGAGCCTTGAGACTGAGAGCCCAGCTCCCTCCACCAGTTCCATCCTCATCCTCCGAGAGGGGTGGGAACAGCTCGCTCACCACCCGGCTCTCTTCCCAGGATGGGTTTTCATCCAGCGTTAATTAGCGAGATCGGGCCTGTGTGTAAGGGTTGGGGGCTTGAGCTGTGGAAAGAAAGCGCCCCAGAGAAAGGCTGGCTTTAAAAGGCTCCAAAAGGCTGGGGCAGTGAGGCTCCACTGAGAGACAAGCCGTGCATTTGTGTTGCAAATTTGCAGTGTGCTGGAGCCAGCCATTCAAAGAGGGTGATGCTGAAGGCGAGGGGCTTGGGGGTGGGGAGGACAGAGGAAGTCGACAAAGGGGGCCTGTCCGAGGGCCTCAGACCCTGCTTTGTAAAAGCTGCTTTCACTGCCCTCCCTGGATGATGGCAGCGTTCCCAGCCCGAGGCCACCGTGCAGGGACGGAAGGCCTGGACCCCAGACTCCCAGATTCCCTTGACGCCCCCTGCCCCCCACTCCGCGCCTTCTGGGACTGTTTTTATGGAGTCAGCGGCAGCAGATGGCACAGGAGTGCTCATGAATGCTGTGTCAGAGTGAGGGGCTAGTGGTTGGCCTTGCTGGGTGGCCTCAGGCAACGTGACGCAACTTCCCTGAGCCTCAGTTTCCCCTTCTGTGAAACAGGGCCAGTGGGGTCCTTTCTCCTACTTCACGTCCTACCCAAGCAGAAGGGCCTGTGATTGGAGGGTGATCCAATCACCGTTAGAAGGTCACCTCTTTCTGGAAAAGTCTGCATTTGGGAAGGTCATTAGAAGAGTGCTTTTTAAGAGGTAAAGTCGATTATACTTAGCAAATCAGTTAAGTGACTCTGGGTTGCTCAGAAATGTTACTCGCATGAGTATTTTAAACAGTCACCTTGCTTGGAATCTTGGGGCCTGCCCCAAGTCAGTTATTATGGCTGTTAGTCAGGTTGGTTTTCTGGGTTGGTAGACACAGTGCAGGTGCCAGGCATGAGGCACAGGAAGGCTGTTCCCAGCTGATCCTTCAGGCAAACTCTCCTTGGTGAAGATCTATGTGACCACCCTTCAAAGCACCCTTTGGATCCCGCCTCTGCAAGAAACATTCCCTACTGGTCTTGCCTTGTGATTCATAGATTTTTTATGTGGTAAAGCAACTCCTTCTCTGAGACCCTTGGGATGTCTGGGACCAGATCTGATTCGTATCTGAACCCCCCAAAGCTTTTAATTTCTTCCAGCTTTATTGAGATATAGTTGACATATATAAAACTTTCTAATCAAAGTGCCGTCCCTAGACCAGGGGTATCAGCAGCTTGTTAGAAATGCAGAATCTTAGGCTCCACCCTAGACGACTGAATCAGAGGCCAAATTCCCTTTTGTTCCAGGATTCTAAAGGCATCGGGCACCTAAGATGGTCTCGGAACGCCCTGGGGTTCTCCAACCAGGGAGGAGGGCCATGGCCGCAGGCAACCAGGAGATGTCGCTCTTCCCTAGTCATTGGCCGTGTCGGGCTTTGCGAAGAAAGCCAGAGGCCCCAAAGCCAGGGCTTTGTCCGTTTTGAAAGCCTAGGAGCACCGAGGGGTCCAGGTCAATTACATCCACCAGGCCATCCTCTCCTCAGCCACCCAGGCTCCCCATCTTTCTCTGCCCAGTTCCTGCCCTGGGTTCTCACCTGTGTTTCCAGTTAGGAGAGGCTGTGTGATCCCCAAGCCCAGCCCCTGCCCCAGGATCCCCAGGAGGAAGCCCAAAGGAGAAAACGCAGCCCTTGGAGCCTCCCTAGGGCCTGGCTCATCAGGCAAGAACGTGGCCGGGTGAGGACGAAGACATCTTTTGGGAGGCCCCTTCTCACTTGGAGTCTGAGTTGTTGCATCTCAGTGACAACAGGACTTGCAGACACAGAGAGAGAAAGTCGAGTGTCTATAGGAAAAACCCAAGGCCCGCCTGGCACTCTAGTTTCCAGTTTCCCATCTGAAATCGGTGCCCAGTGCCAGGGGCGGGGTTATGGCTTCACTTCCTCTCTGTGGTTACAGTGCAGTTAAGGGAGCTCCATTAGCCGTGGATGCAGCAAACCTGGCCAAAGAGCCCTTACTCCAGACTGGAAGCAGAATTGCTGGGGTTTCCCTCTGGGGCCATATCCTCCTGGCCTTCCCTCATCCTGCATCATTTTTTCTCTGAACATCCAGGCTACAGAGCAGAAGGAAGATCTGTATCCACACTCAGCATCACCCTTGGAGCTGGAATTCTCCTCTAACCTGGGAATCCATCCCTAACGGATGGCGGAGACTTGGCTTCCTAAGTCCTGTCATTCCAGCCTCTGGGTCAGCCCCACTCAGCGCCACCCAATCGTTTACAGGAATCTAGTTGTCCTGGGTCACAGCAGCATAGGAGTATCATCTCTTGATGCTTACCATGTGCTAGTCATGTAACATACATGATCTTCAATAACCTTAAGGGTTAGGAGCATAAAGTGATCTCATTTTATGGTGGAAGAAGCCATTGGGCTTGGAGCCATTGGGTAAATTGTCCAACCTCACACAGACAGTAAATGGGGAAGCCAGGGCTAGAAGCGGCACCCGTCTCCCTCCAGACAAGCCTTACCGCCCTCGCTCCAGCAGTGCTACCGGCTACCCCAGCCTCAGCATTTTTTTGGGACCATGCTGTGTGGCTTGTGGGAATCTTAGTTCCCCGACCAGGGATCGAACCCGGGTCCTCGGCAGTGAAAGTGCAGAGTCCTAACCACTGGACCTCCAGGGAATTTTCCAGACTCAGCATCTGAAGGCTGATTTCTGCCAGCTCCTCGTGACAGATATCAGATTTCCTTTGAGCAGTATCAGTAGGCTCTCTGTGGACCCTGTGAGGTGGAATGATAAGTGTGATAAGTGAGGATTTCCTATGGCTGATGCCAGGGAAGTTGTGACGGGAGATGGCCCTGTACTTTTCACATGGCACTCATCATGCTGACAGTGACATTTCTGATTAATATCAGAACTTTGGTGATTTCAGCAGTGAACCTGGAACCAAAAGTCCTGGGCTCACATCGGACCCGATTCACACGTCCTTTAGGTTAGAGATGGTCTCAGGCACACACAGGCTTTCCAGAATACTAATCAATGATGAAAATTCATCATTAGTTTATTTACATATTTCATCATTCATTTCAGGCTCTCATTCTTGCCTTTGATAATTCATCCATCAGACATCATTGTAGTAAAACCTTGCCGGGAGCTAAGCATTATGTTTGAGATCCAGGAGCCAAGAAATAGTAAGATACAATTTAAATTAATTAATATTTATCAAGTGCCTGCTGGGTGCCATTCACTGTGTCGGGGGCTCCAGGCATTCTGGGGACTTGCTTTGGTGGAGATTTCATTCTAGCTGGGAAGGCAGGCAGGCAGCAAACACATAATTACATACAGTGTGATACACACGGTCTACAACAGAGGTGTGTGCCTGGTGCTATAGGAGCAGAGTGGGTGGGGAATTCACTCTGCTGGGGAGGAGGAGAGGCTTTGCAGAGGAGATGACATTTAGGCTAGGCCTTGGAGAGACGGGAAGCATCGATACAGCATGAACAGAGGCCTGGAGGCACGATCCAGGCAAGCAGATTGCTGTGGCTAGAGTGGGGATGCTCAGCTTTTGTGTGCTTTGGGCCTAGACCCCCCGATGCAGTCATCTGGGGTAGGGCCCAGGGTTCTGCATTTTCCACCAAGGCCCCAGATGATTATGGTGTAGAGGTGAGAGATGGCAGTCTGAGAAACCCAGGCCTAGTGCTTCCTCTGCAGGGAATGCAGAGGACGATTCTGGAACCATAAGTGGAGGCCAAGCTGTGCAGGGTGTCAAATACCTTGCTAAGGAATTTGGGCCTTTTCTCTTCTCAGCGGAGAGAGCCCATGGGAGGCCTTCAAGCCCAAGAGTGGTGGTTTTGGAAGGAGCATCTTGCCAGCAGCCTGGATGGGGGACTGAAAGCAGAGAGGCCCCGGGGAAGGAGCCCGGGTAGGAAGCTTTTAGAGCTGGCCAGGTCTGCGGGCCTGAGGGCCTGAGCCAAGGCCCACCGAGGAGGTGGGTGGGGCACCTGAGGTAGATTTGAGAGGGCTCTCTGGAAGATGGGACCACGGGCCTGAGGTAGACGGGATGAGGGAGGGGGAGGAGGGGGAGGGGCTGGGGGCCTTGAGGGCTGATCGGATGCTTTGGGGGGCAGATTGGGAGGAAGAGCAATGAGTTCCAATTTACAAATGTTGAGTTTTTCCGGACGCAAGGCGCCTCCAGGAGGAAGTGGGTAACAGGCTCTTGGATCCAGTCTGGAGCTCCATCTGGGCTGGGGGTGCGGGGAGCCAGCACAGAGGAGGCAGTGGGGGTGGTGGGAGGAACCGCTAAGCACCAAGGGGGGGTCCTGGAGAGAAGACACATTTTCAGGGCAGGTGGAGGCAGAATTGGAAAAAGTGGAGGAAAAGAACAAATTAGAAAAGTAGGCTCTTTGTTGTCAATGTATTATCTCCACTTTGCAGATGGAAAAACTAGAACTAAGACAGACACTTAAATGCCTTGTCCTTGGTCCCTGTGCTCATCAGGGTGGGGCTGGGATTTGAATCTAAGCCTCTTTGGCTCCAGCACCTATATATTCTCTTCTCCGCTGCGACCCCAGGAGGCAAATCCCATCCCCAGATATGAGATAAACAGATTCATAGATTGGGGGAGGGGCAGATGCAGCAAAAAACCAACTTGCGAGAGAAAGGCAGTGGAGAACAGTGTATTAAGGGAGCGTGTTTTTCTTGACCTCTCCCCACAAGAGTATTTTGAAGCAAATCCCAGACTTCATATCACGTAATCCATAAATATTTCAGTCTGTATCTCAACAAGATAAGGGCTCTTTCTTTAACAGCGTCACAATACCATTATCACACTTAAAGAAAAATCTAACGGTAATTCCTATTAAGTGAACCTACTGAGGGCAATTTGACAAGACCTCAGAATGTGCTTATCCTGAGCCAGTATTGTCACAAAGCCACGATAAGGAATTTAAATTTTCCCAAGATAATTACAGTGAGGGCTGAACAGGGGATTGGATATGCAGGAGATCTGAGAAGCTTTGGGGGCCCTGGAAAGGAAATGTTATAAAGGAAAAAAAAAAAAAAAGTCTGGAAAGGTTTGCAGAATACAAACGAAAAGAATCTTCTTCCTGACTTCCTTTTCCTCACCCAAGGGCCTGTAGTCTTAAATGTGAAATAGGAACCGGGTCTAAAGTTAAACCAAATGGATAAAAATAACACAACAAGTAGCTGTTAAACGTAAGAAGACAGATTCATTGGGCCGGTTTCCCACCTAGCCTCTCCAGACCGCTCACTTCTTAGATAAGGACTGTCTTGCTGCTGCTGTAAGAACGTTAGCTTCCTGGGAGGTCATGTATATTGTTTATTACCTGGTGCATTAACTGGACTCTGCCTTTCCACTGAGCTTCAGGAAACCTGGTTTATAGGCCCAGCTCCTCTACAAACTTGCTCTGTAACCTTGGCCAAGTTACTTCACCTCTCTGAGCTGATGTGCATCATGAGAGCGTTAGACCCCAGGATCTCAAAATTGCCTTTTAAGTTCTTAATTCTGTGATTCAATGAACAACTAATAAATGGCGCTCATCCCCTGGAGTTTAGAAAGTGTTACCAGGGTTTGGTTCCATGTTACCTCACGTCTGCAAAATGCTTGGCTAACCTAGATGAAGGATGCCATGGAGACACCACGCTTTTATCATACAGGTTCGTGCTCCAGAATCACCTGGGGCTGCACTTGGCTGCAAGGAGGAAATCCAAAAGGCAGCTCCATATGAGCTCTCAGGAAACCAGCGGTGGATGGAGACCAGACAGAAACTGCACAGAGCCATCCACAGATGGAGCTGGTTGCCTGAGACCCAGGAAGCAAATTGTAGAAATAAGTTTAAATGACAGCCCAGTGGGTTTTTTTATGGCAGGTAAAGGGGTTGATGGATGGCAACCAGGGATTTGGGGCTGAGATGGAGCTAAAGGGAAGGGGCCAGTGAGAAGCTGTCAGCTCACATTGCCATATGTTGCTGGGATTCTGGACCTTGGCCTGGGGAGCTGCATTCAAGCAGAATCTTAAGACCTGGGGTCAGAGGGGAGCCAAAGGAAGATACATGAGAACGTGAGCCGGAAAGGGTAGGGGAGAAACAAAACAGACCTCATCCTGGGCCCGAATAGCAGCCCTTTCCAGAAACCCTGCCCCCGACCCAGCTCCTTGCCATTCTGCTGGGAAGGAGAGGATGTGTAGCGCTCAGCTCCAGCTGCCCTGATTTCTTTCCTTTGGTTCCTCCAGTGTGCTCTGCTCTTTCCCACGAAGACCTTCTGCCGGAGCTGTGTCCTCTGCCTGGAAGGCAACTCTCCTCCTCTGGTCAACTTTCACTTAGACCTCAGTTCAAACCTGCCGCCTCCAGGAAGCCCTCCTTGACCTCCCTATCTAAGACAAACCACTCTGTCTTTAGGTCCTTACACTACTACATACTTAAAAAAAAAAAAGCACTCTTCACTGTTTATAATTTGTCATGTATTTATGTGAGCCTTTAAAAATTTTTTTGTTTATTCACTTATTTATAATGAAATTATGGTCTAAATATTTACAACATATAGGAAAACAGAGGATACGTTTATACAAAGCCAGCCTGCAAAGTATTCAAAGGTGCAAAAATGACAGTTCAGTAACTCAAACTACTCCTGGTTCAGCAGACCAGCTCCTTCACTTCCACACATCAATATTCCACACAAAAAAGTTCTTTTGGAAAAATCTGTAATGCTAAGAGAAAGGACAAGTTGCAATTTCAGAATGTGATCCTTTTTTAAATTTCTAATTTTGAAATAATTTCAAGCTTTCAGAAAAATAAGAATGATACAAAGAACTCCCTCCCATATACTTTTTGGCCCAGATTCAACAATTAACATTTTGTCACATTTGCTGTATCATTTTCTGTGTGTGTGTGTGTGTGTGTGTGTGTTAAATATAATCATACATGTATAGATAATATATTGATTATTTTTTTCTGAGCTTCTTGAGAATAAGTTGCAGACATCTTGCCCCTTTACCCTTATATACTTAAGCATTATTTCCTAAGTACAAAATCATTCACTTATGTAACCGCAGCACAATTAAACCATCTGATTCTCTGAACCGTCTGTTTCCTTTTACTTAAATGTAGGCTCCATGAGGGCAGGGGCCACTCTTGCCCACCGCCCATGTGTGCAGCGCCCAGCAGAGTGTCTGGCACAACACTGGTGCTCTAAAAATATTTGTTGAATGTACAAGAAATCCTGAATTTGAAGGGACTTGTCACAAGTATTGCATCCTGCCCCAGCCGTGAACTTTCTCACTTGGGATGCTGTGTGCGTTGGATGGGGTTGGGTGTTTGGATTTGTCTATTTGTCTCCATTTCTGTGGGGAATCAGAATCCCACTGCGGTAAATTATAGTGCCCGAAGATTTGGCTTCTGTCATTTTCAAATCCTCTCCCACCAGCTCTGGCCCTTGCTCAGCCACAGTCTTGACTGACAGACGCCTTTCCTCTGGCTCAGTGGCACCTGTTGGCCGTCACACCCAGTTAACTGGCCCCATGAGAGAGTTCTGGCAAAGACAGCTGGAGTGCTGGCCCATCTTCCCAAGCAATTGCTCGTATGAGGTGCTGGCTTCGGCTTTGGAAACTGCCCTCTAAGCCCTTGGCCCACCAGGTGCTTTGGGCTACCTTACAACCCACGTGGGTCCTCCGTCAGGATGTTGTAACTACTTAGTTAACAGAGGAGCTGATAGAGGGGCTGGATGTGCTTTACCCCTAAATACTTAAGCAGTATCCATTTCAGGGCGAGCGGGAGCTGGAGCCCACAGCTCATGGAATCTTGAGTTGGAGAGGCCTTTAGAGATCATTAGGGTGGTGGTCCCCAAACGTCGGTTTCCATACCTCCTGGGAACTTGTTCGAAATGCCCCAGTCCAGACCTATTGAATCTGAATCTCCGGGGATGGGTGGAGCATTTTAACCGGCCTTCCAGATGATTTGGCTACACGCTCAGGTTTGCAACCCACTGCTCTAGGCTGACCCCACCAGTTTTCAAGGGGGGACCTCAAGCTCCAGGAAGGTCACCTTGACGCCTCCTCTCGTGCAGGTACCTTCTCTGCTCACTGCTGCATATCTGCAGCTTGCTGGTGTTTTTTTTTTTTTTTAATGTTTTCAGAATCATAAATAAGCTTACCACTGGCTATTACATTACCATGGCAACCTGGCAGCTGGCTAGAAAGAAGCAGGTAGCACAGCTGCCTTGGGGTCTCGGCGGCACTAAAGTAATTGTGGATTTTTTTCTCTGTTGGCCTCTGCCTGGCCTCTTCGTTTTTCTCCTCATTTCCTCCTCCTTTCTTCTCCGTTTGGCCCTTATTCCTCCCTCATCTCATTAGGAGCAACATGTGCTCTAATTGTTTTAGATTTTCCAAGGGCTGCCAAATCTAACCTCTCCTTTGAAACTAACAATAATACCACCAATGGGCCCACGTGAGCCTGGCTATTTGACTGCTTTTTTATCCCCATCAAAATGTTGTATTAAAATGTCCTTGAATTTGTTTTGATAAGGTACATGCACAGAGTGCAAAATTCTAAAGGTACAAAATGGCACACATTAAGAGTAAGTTGGACTTCCCTGGTGGTCCAGTGGTTAAGACTCCATGCTTCCAATGCAGGGGCCACGGGTTCGATCCCTGGTCAGGGAACTAAGAACCCACATGTGGTGCGACCAAAAAAAACAAGACAAAAAAAAGTAAGTCACCCGACTCCCTGGGGTCTAGGTCTTAGCGATCCTTGTCCAGCATTTAGAGTTGCCTCATGCTTTTTAATAGCTGCATATTCCAGGGTGTAGATGTACCACCACTTCTTTAAGTGGCCCCCTGTTGATGGATATTTGGCTTACTTCCAGTCTTTTGCTATTTTCATCCCCATTTTACAGCTGGGAAAGCTGTGATTCAGAGAGGGAAGTGGTTTCTGGAAACTCCCAATGCAATTGTGGGCCTCTGTAGGCATTGCTTAGCTACAGAATCTAAGAAAAAAGGAAGAGTTGACTGACTCCTGAATTGCAGACAAGAAAGAGCCATCCAGAGACCTGATTTCTTTTCTTGCCCTGCTGATGTCTTAGCTAGTTCAGTTAAATTCTGCTAACATTGACTGATGCCTGGTGTGTAATTAAATGATTGTGGAAGTGTTTCACATCTGTCTTCCCTGCTAGACGATAATCTTTGTTAGGGCAAAGATCATGTTTCCTTCCCTACTGCATCCCTAGCAAGTACTATACTCCTGGCAAGCACGGGGTGTACCATAGGTGCTCAATTAATACTTGTTGAATGAATGTGCCAGGATTGTGTGTGGTTAAGACAATGGGCTTAGAGGCCTGGGTTTGAATCCTGACTAATTAGTTGTGTAATCCAAGACCCATTACTCAGCTTCTCTGTGCCTGAGTCTCCTCAGCTGTGAAATGGGAACACACCCTCAGTGTTGTTAGATCAAGTGAGTGAATGCTGTCAACTCCCCGTCACAGAGCTCTGTACACAGTGAGCGCTCAGCCGTTTCTCTCAGCTTCTTCCAGGGTCATGTATGGCAGGGAAATTCTGATGGGGGAACCAAAAGATCTTTTAAGATGAGGTAATTTGAGCTGGGCTCCGAGGGAGGAGTAAGATTGCAGTTTATGCGGCTGGGGCCAGATCTCTTTACTGAGTCCATGCAACTATAAAATGGAGATGACGACACCCAGTTTCTGGCTCCCTCTGGGAAGATGGTCCCACCTAAAGTCCCCCAGGAGGAAGACAGCACGCAATTAAAAGGCAGCATCATTATTCAGCTGGAAAACCACCTTCACAGGACAAGTGAACTGAACCCCACCAAATATGATTCGCTTGTGCTGTGTGTAACTGAATATTTAGCGTGGATTTAACCCAGGGAGCCAACTATGCTGTTGGTTTGAGTCAAGTTTAATGAGGCACTTCATAAACGTGGAGGTAATTAGTACCATCCAGATGCTGGTTGCATGTGAAGCTTTTGCTGCTTCCATGGCTGAAGCAGGGAGATGAAGTTCTGGACTGTGGACTCCTCAGGGGGATTTGGAAGTATGAGCTCCGGCCTGGACCTTTGCTTCAGCTGTAATCTCCTCCTATAGATTGAATGTCACCTACTCTGGGAAGCCTTCCTTGATTGCCAAAGGCAGAGTCTGATGCTTCTCCCGGGTTCTTATGTCATTCTGCACACACTTCCTTTGTAGAACTCAAAATATCCTACTGTGTTAGTGTCTATGTCTGTCTCTCCCACCAGAGCCCAAGATCTGTCTCCAGTGTTTCCCTGACATACAGTTGGCACTTAATGGATGTCTGCTGGATAAAGCTTTTCAGATTTCAAAACTGTGGGAAACCTTGGGTCTCAAGAACAAGTTATAGCATTTGGATTTTCCTGGGAAGGGCAAACCCTCTGTGGTGTTGACGTGTAATCTACCTTCTGATGGAAATTCTGTTTGATGACCTCTTTAATGAGCCCAGCATTGAAATGTGAACCGCACCTCCTTTGTAGCAGACCTGCTCCTGGAAGATCCTACAGCACAGGAATAGGACCTGGGTACCATGGGTTTATAGACACCCAAGTGTGGAATCCAGCCCTTAGTTCACACCTTGTAGAAAGCAAGAGGACAGGCCTTGAACTATCAAAGTCGGTTATCTGCTGGAAGGCTCCTGGAGGCCCAGAAAAAGAGTCCAGAATGCGGTGAGCCTCCACTGTTGTTTGGGCTCTGCTGGTTCTGAAATGAATGTATTGCTGGCCTTTCTGGCATGTAGAAGATGTCCTCACCATTTGGAGGAAAGCGGCCCCTCGTTTTGGTCCTGCATTCTGGATTCATCAGGATGTACCATGCTCAGCATTCCTGGTTTCTCCCTGGAGCTGAACCTAAGGGCAGAGAAGGAGTTGATGGAACACTGCAGAACTGGGCTCAGGCAAGAACCCCACCCAAGGCCAGGTGTGGCCAAGATCCCTGCTCTGAACAAGGTCCTGGACTCGGAACTCACCACAGTCTCTGGCTGACCCTTGCAGCTGGCATTGCTGCCTGGGGTGGGGGCTTCTGATGGGTCGTGGTTAAGTTCAGCATCTTTGCTCCAGCAGGGACTGAGGAGAGGGTGTGTGCATCCCATCCATCTGCCTCTTCCTACCTCTTGGGATTCCCACAAATGGGGGTTCAGATTTCGGGCAGCCGAAGTGACAAATACCAGCTTTTCCCCTATTCTGTGAATTCCATGTTGTCTTCTAGTACTCTTCAGAAAGGCTCCATCTCCTGGTCCCAGTTAGTCACTCAACAAACATTCATTTGAGCCTACATGTACCAGGCAGTGTGCTAGGTGCTGAGAGGCAGGAGTGAACAAAGGAAATAGAGTTTACATTCTAGAGGGGGAGAAACTGATGATAAATAGGCAAATAAGACAATTACAGATTGTGATAATGTTATAAAAGAAACAGGCAGGAAGCTGTGATAAAAAGTAAGGAAGGTCTACTTAGAAAGAGAATTTCTGTAATCTATACCCCAAAACTTAGTGGCTTAAAATACCCATTTATTTAGATCATGATTTTGTGGGTCAGGTATTTGGGAAAGACTGGGCTGGGAGGTTCATCTCTGTTCCATGTGGTATCAGCTGAGGCGTCTGGGGCTGCGGAGTCCACTTCCAAGATGGTTTCTTTTTTGCCCACAACTTTGTAGTGAAAAATTTCAAACATACAAAAAAAGTTGAAAGAATTATACAGCACATGCTATACCTACCACCTGGATTCTACACTTAACATTCTACCACCTTTGCTTTATCACACACCTGTCCATCTTTCCACCTCTCCAAGATGGCTTCTTCACTCCCGGGTCTGGTATCTGATGCTCCTCTGATTCCCTTCCTCCCCACGTGGCTTGGGCTCCTCCCAGCTCAGTGGTCTCAGGCTGGTCGCACTTCTTACATGGTAACTGACTTCCAGGCCAGTTAAGTGCCATGCCTGAAACGGACACAACATCTCTTCCACTGTACGCTATGGGTCCAAGCAGTCATGGGGCAGAAGAGCCCCTGTGGGATGGGCAATACTGCTGGAGCCATTTCTAGAAAAAACAATTAGCTAGAAAGGACGATCACAGAAGCCCTTTCTGAAAAGTAGTATTTGGGCAGAGCCCTGAGGTATGAGAATGAGCCTGTCTTGTAAAGAGCTGGGAGAAGACAGCATTCCAGACAAAGACACCAACAAAGGCAAAGGCTAGGAGGTGAAAAAGCAAGTCTTGTGCCTCTACTTTCCTTTGCCCATATCCAAATCCAGCCCATCATCCGGGACCCACATCGAGCCACCTCCCTCATGAAGCCTTCCCAGATACCTCATTCTCTGCTAACGCTTCCCTTCATCCTAGAGCACTCATGCCTGGAGTGCTCATCTGGCTTGAACAGCTTAGCTGGGTAGTACAGTGGTTATGCATGCAGTCTCTGTGGGGACTTGGGGAAGTTGCTTAACTTCTCCGGCCCTAGGTTTCTTCATCTGTAGATGGGAATAATACCGGCCTTACAGGTTTGCTGGGGGGAGGATATTGATATATGTAAAGTGCTGCGTACCTGATGAATACTCAATAGATGGCAGCTAAAATTAATCATTTCAAACTGGTTCACCCTGTCGTGTTAATCTAGTTTAGAAAATTTTCTCAGAGAGACACCATGCCTTTTTCAACGTTTTCTCTTTCATCGTGCAAGCAGTGTGCCTCGCACAGATATTATGGATAGGAACAAGCACGCCACAGAGCGCTCCACCATGCTGTGGTGCTAATGAAGCCATGCAGGGCACAGAGATGAGTAAGACTCAGCTGGATCCCTCCAGAAGCTTCCAGAGAGTAAGAAAGTAGCTGTGCTTGCAGCAGCCATGCTGGGGATTTTTCACATTTGGATACAGATAGTAACAGGTTTCAAAGCACCTGCACATCTGTATTAGTTTGCTATGGCTGCCATAACGCAGTACCACAAACTGGGTGGCTTAAATAACAGATAATTATTTTCCCACAGTTCTGGAGGCTAGGAATCAGAAATCAAGGCTGAGGACTGTGGGGAGGAATCTGTTCCATGTCTCTCCCGTAGCTTCCAGCGGTTTGCTGCAATTTTTGGCTTCCCTGGCTTGTAAAAGCCTCACCCTGAGCTCTGCTTTCATTTTTACACGGCATTCTCCCTTACGTGTGCATCGTGTCCAAATTTCCCTGTTTAATGAAGACACCAGTCATATTGGATTAGGGCCCATCCTAATAACCTCATTTTAATTTGACTACCTCTGCAAAGACCCTGTCTCCATACATGATCGCATTCTGAGGTACTGGGGTTAGTTCTCCAACAAATCTTTTTGGGGGGACACAATTCAACATATAAGACATCTCTGTCTCCTATGATCCTCCTCATTCACACCCCACAGTGAGCCCCTCCAGGACAAGTACCAAGTCTTGTCCTAAATATCTGTATCTTTCCTTCCTTCTTTCTTTCTCTCTCTCTCCCTCCCACCCTTTCTCCCTTCCTTGCTTCCTTTTTTCTTTCTCTCTCTCTTCCTTTCTTTTTTTCTTTCTTTCCTTTTCTTTCTTCCTTTCTTTCGTTCTTCCTTTCTTTCTTTCTCTCTCCCTGCCTCCCTTCTTTCCTTGCTTCCTTTCTTTCTTTCTCTGTCTCTATTTTTCTTCCTTCCCTTCCTTCCTTCCTCCCTCCCTCCCTCCCTTGCTTCCTTCCTCTCTCTCTCTCTTTCCTCCCTCCTTCCTTTCTTTTTTTTGACTGTGGCGAGCGCAGCTTGTGGGATCTCAGTTCCCCAACCAGGGATGGAACCTGGGCCCGGGCCTACAGCAGTGAAAGCGCCGAGTCCTAACCACTGGACTGACAGGGAAGTTGCCTAAATATCTGTACCTCTCAGGCCTCAGCTTCTCCCCACTGTCTTACGTGCCAAGCCTTTCCAACAGCCTTTCCACCTCCCACCGTGCTTATTCCTTTTGTGCCTGGCAAATTCCTCTTCATTCTTTGTTTCTAAGTTTAAATGTTACCTCCACAGAGAGGCCTTCCCCGATCACCTTTTCTTGATTGTATCTCCCATGCTATTTATTCTCTCATGGTTTCCTCTTATTTCCTCCCTACACACCTCATGGTTCATAAATATACATTTCTTTGTGATTGATTAATGAGGGTGTCAGATAACCCCTGGTCTGTAAACACAGTGAGGGTAGGGACCCAATTACTCACTATTGCCTTCCTGACTCCATAGTGTATGATCCAGAACAGAAACTCCATAAATATTCGTTGAATGAATGAATAAATAATACATCTTTGGATCCTCCATATCATCTCACATAGTATGGGATTAGTGGATGTTGAGTGAATTATAATTATTTCTGTCTGTGTCCTCCAGGAGAGAGTGAGCTCCTTGAGGATAAGATTAGGTCTCATTCTTTTTTTTTTTGTTTTTTTTTTGCGGTACGCGGGCCTCTCACTGTTGTGGCCTCTCCCGTTGCGGAGCACAGGCTCTGGACGCGCAGGCTCAGTGGCCATGGCTCACGGGCCCAGCCGCTCCGCGGCATGTGGGATCTTCGCGGACCGGGGCACGAACCCATGTCCCCTGCATCAGCAGGCAGTCTCTCAACCACTGCGCCACCAGGGAAGCCCTAGGTCTCATTCTTTTTTGAATCTTTAGCATCCAACCCCTCCTCCTTGATCTTCTCTGTACTAGTTATCTATGCTGAAAAAAAATTACCTTGAAACTTAGGAGCTTAAAATAGTAATATTTGTTATTTCACAACTTCTATGGGTCAGGAATTCAAGAGTGATTTTGTTGACTGTTTCTGGCTCAAGGTCTCTCATGAGATTATATTCAAGATTTTGGCCAGGGCTGCAGTTACCTGAAGGTTTGACTGAGGCTGGAGGATCCACTCCCAAGATGGCTCACACACATGGCTGGCAAGTTGGAGGTGGTTGTTGGCAAGAGGCTTGGTTATTATTCATGCAAGCCTCTCCCCAGGGCTGCCTGAGTGTCCTCACAACATGGATCCCTGATGAATGATCAAGAGAGAGCAATGAGGAAGAACAATGTTTTTTATGTCTTCATCTTGGAACTCATACTCCATGATTTCCACAATATCCTATTGACTATATCTGTCAGCCCTATTCAATGTGGGAAGGGGCTATACAAAGGCATGGATACCAGGAGTCAAGAATCACTCAGGTTCATAGTGAAGGCTGATTACCAAGTCCTATTAGATCTCCTTTCTCCCCATTACTTGCCCCACCAATACCCAGTCAGGAACTCTGTACTGCCATCCAAACACTTATCACATTATATGATAATATGTTCAAACTTAAGCTCCACAAAGGCAGAGACTCCATCTGTCTGGTTCAACAACCAGCACAAGCCATAGAGTAGGTACTCGGTGAATGTTTTGAATGAATTTTAATAATTTGCTTCTGTCTGAATTACAAAACTGTGCTTGTTTGTCTCCTCTCTGCATTTCATTGTAGGCTCTTAGCTCAGGGCCTGGCATAGAATTAAGTCTTCTATACAACGTAAATCAAAACTACAATGAGGCATCACCTCACACTGGCCAGAATGGCTATCATCAAAAAGTGTACAAATAATAAATGCTGGAGAGGGTGTGGAGAAAAGGGAACCCTCCTGCGCTGTTGGTGGGAATGTAAATTGATACAGCCACTATGGAGAACAGTATGGAGGTTCCTTAAAAAACCACAGTTACCATATGATCCAACAATCTCACTCCTGGGCATATGTCCAGAAAAGATGAAAACTCTAATTCAAAAAGACACATGCACTCCAATGTTCACAACAGCACTGTTTACAATACCAAGACATGAAAGCAGCCTAAATGTCCACTGACAGATGAATGGATAAAGAAGATGTGGTACATATATACCATCTACTCTGCCATAAAAAAGAACAAAATAATGCCATTTGCAGCAACATGGATGGACCTACAGATTATACTAAGTGAAGTAAGTCAGAGAAAGACAAATATCATATGATATCACCTCTTTGTTGAATTTAAAAAAGTGATACAAATGAACTTACTTACAAAACAGAAATAGACTCACAGATATAGAAAACAAATTTATGGTTACCAAAGGGGAAGAGGGGAAGGGATAAGTTAGGAATTGGGGATTAACTGATACACACTACTATATATAAAATAAATAAACAACAGGACCTACTGTATAGCATAGGAAACTATATTCAATATCTTATAACAACCTATAATGGAAAAGAATCTGAAAAAGAATATATATATATACATATATATGTATATATGTATATGTATATAACAGAATCTCTGCCGTACACCTGAAACTTACACAACATTGTAGATCTACTTCAAAAAAAAAAAAAGGCTTCTATAAATGTGTATAAACATTTGCTGAAATGGACTGTGATAAAGGGGCTTGAAGAATCGACGGTGTCTGGATCTCACTTCCGTAGTCCTCTCCGTCCAGCTCAAACCCACTGGGTTGGGACAAAGGTCTGACAAAACCCAGCGGCCCGGATCCACCAACCGTAGCAACGAGGGCGGTCGGAGCTGAGCCCGCTGGTTGCTCAGGAGCGTCACTTCCGGGACCGAGGTTGCAAGGAACCACTTCCGGGGGCGCGGTGCGGCGGCGCTGGAGGTGAGTACGGTGACGCCGTGGCCGGTCCCGGGCTTCAGGGCGGGGTAGAGTCGCAGATGCTGAGGTACGGAGAGGGGCTTAAGCTCGGGCGCCGCGGGCGGCGCTGTTCTGCCGGCCCGGGGGCCACTCCGTGCGCGGCGAAAATAACTTCCTGGGTCGCTCTTTCGGAAGTTACTTGGAAGGGGAGTTTTGAGTCCCAGTGGGGCGGAGAGCCTGTCTTGCTGTCCCTCAGTGCTTTAGTTCTGAGCAGGGCCAGAACCCGGTGCTCCTCACAGTTGTGACTTGGCCTTTCTTCCCACTGACGGAGCTTTAGGAGGAGCCAGAGTCTTGGAGTCAGTCTGGCTGGGGCTTGACCCCTGAGTGTACCCCTATTTAACCCTATGTAACCGTGGACGAGCTCTGGTTGCCTCTCTGGTTCTCAGTTTCCTCCTCTGTAAAATGGGCGCATGTTCGCTGATTTATTTCTTTTTAAGGGAAGTGGGAAATGAGTATGTGAAACCTCACCTTTTAAGTGGTGGCAACAAATTCGGATTTAATAATTACATTTTGTAGGACATCTGCCCACCAGCTTCAGCCTACTGGCTGCCAGTTTTGACTGCTCTAGGAGATGGCTTATCTTTTCATAGGACAAAATTCTAACCCAGTTTTGAGCAGTTTTGGGGAATTTGTTGTAATGGGGCGGGTCTGGGTATACAGCCCATGGCTGTAAGGCAGTAATTCCTGACACTGATTTTCTGTACCCCAGTCTGTTTCCTTTGAATTCTCAGGACAGATTTTTTTTTTTTTTTTGTGGTACGCGGGCCTCTTACTATTGTGGCCTCTCCTGTTGCGGAGCACAGGCTCCGGACGCACAGGCTCAGCGGCCATGGCTCACGGGCCCAGCCGCTCCACGGCATGTGGGATCTTCCTGGACCGGGGCACGAACCCGTGTCCCCTGCATCGGCAGGCGGACTCTCAACCACTGCGCCACCAGGGAAGCCCCAGGACAGAATTTTCGAATCACTTCATTAGAAGCCAGTGATCCCCTACCAACATCCTTGGAATCTGTTTCTTTAAATCTAAGAGAAGACTTAGTTTCTATTTGCTAAGTCTGGACAGCTATACATGTCTCAGGGGTTATTTATTTATTTTGAAATAGTGACTGTTTTTTCTAATAAACTTTTTATTTGAGAACTATTTTATTTATTATTTATTTATTTTTATTTTTGGGGGGGGCTGTGTTGAGGGTACGTGTGGGCTTTCTCTAGTTGCGGCGAGTGGGGGCTACTCTTCTTTGTGGTGCGCGGGCATCTCATTGCGGTGGCTTCTCTTGTTGTGGAGCACGGGCTCTAGGCCCGCGGGCTTAGTTGCTCCGCGGCATGTGGGATCTTCCTGGACCAGGGCTCGAACCTATGTTCCCTGCGTTGGCAGGCGGATTCTTAACCTCTGTGCCACCAGGGAAGTCCCGAGAACAATTTTAGATTTACAAAATTATTGTGAAGATGCTGCAGTGAGTTCCCATATATCTCCCACACAGTTTTCCCTATTATTAACATTTTACATTAGTATAATACTTTTGTCACAATTAATGAACTGATATCAGTAAATTATTATTAACTAAAGTCAATGGGCTCTTCAGATTTGCTCAGTTTTCTCCTAATGTCCTTTGTCTGTTCCAGGATCCCACATTACATTTAGTCGTGTCTCCTTGGGCTTCTAGGACTGTGATAGTTCCTCAGACTTATCTCGTTTAGATAAACTTGACAGTTTTGAGTATTACTGGTCAGATACCTTGTAAAATGACCCTCAGCTGGGATTTGTTTGGTGTTTTTCTTATGATGAGATTGGAGTTATAGGTTTGGGGGAGGAAGACCACAGAGGTAAAGTGCCATTCTCATCATATCACATCAAGGGTATATACTTTCAATATAAGTTACCACAGTTGATGTTAACCCAGATCACTAGCTTGAGGTAGTCAAGTTCTTCCACTGTAAAGTTACTCCCCTTCCCCCACTTTTCCATATTGTACTCTTGGAAGGAAGTCATTATGCACAGCCCATGCTTAAGGAGTGTGGAATTATACGTCATACTTTAAGACAGATTATCTACATAAATTGTTTGAAATTCTCCGTGGGAAATTTGTGTATTTATTAAATCATTTATATCAGTATAGTCTTGGATATTTCTTTTCATACTTTGGGTTATAATCCAGCACTACTTAATTTATTTTGTTGTCCAAATTGTTCTGGCTTTGGCGATTGGGAGCTCTTTGAAGTGGCTTCTATATCCCTTTGACATACCCCGATCAATGTGTTTTGGGTTTTTTTGAACACTTTCTTACTTTCTGTTACAGGTTTATCTTGTGTATTTCCTGCTTCAGTCCTAGAGTTAACCATTTCTCCCAGGAGCCCTGGTTCCTTTTATTGGAGAATGGTATCAGACACCAAGATCTGGGTGCTAGGTGTGCTCATTGCTACTGGTATGCCCTGTTTCTGGGCTCTCTCAGCAAAAGAGCAAGAGATGTATGTGTGTAGACTAATCTCCCTCTTCTTCTCCTCTCCCTCTCTACATATATATATATATATACACACACACACACACATTTATATATATAAATATGTAGCCTTCTGTATCTATATTAATCTAAATATGAGTTTATACTGATGTCTGCAACACTCTTCCATTTCACATGGATCATTCTAGCCTCCTCTGTCTTAACTGTAACCTTCTACTCCAACTGTAACAAACCTAGCTCCCACCATCTACCATCCATTTACTTAATTGTTCAATTCCAGTGTACATGTATAGTTGTTTTAGAATTGGTAACCTATATCCCATGTGGGAAACAACTTTATTAACTAGAGTGCAGTGACATATACAGTTCCTTTTGCCTTTAGTCTTACAAACTCCATCCATTTCCAAAGTTACTGAGGTCAGCACCTGATTCCCCCTACCCCTTCAGTGAAATCGCTTCATCCATTTCTAATACATTTAGATTCAGAATGTCACATTCTGCATTCCATCCTGGATACCTAAATGATTTTTTTTTTAATTCATGTACATTAAAGTTTACCCTTTGTGCTGTAAAGTTTGCTGGGTCTTAGTTGCAGCACACAGGCTGTTCGTTGTGGTGTACAGGCTTCTCTAGTTGCAGGGCGCAGGCTTCTCTAGTTGTGGCGCGCAGGCTTAGTTGCCCTGCGACATGTGGGATCTTAGTTCCCCGACCAGGGATCGAACCCGCGTCCCCTGCATTGGAAGGCAGATTCTTAACCACTGGACCCCAGGGAAGTCCAGTTCTATGGGTTTTGACAAATGCTTAATGTCTTGTATTCACCATTACAGTATCATACAGAATAGTTTCACCTTCAGGTCTTATTTTTAATTTCTCTCTTTCAGATTTCATCTCAGAAATCTTGTTGGCCCTCTCTTCAAAATATATCTACAACCTGAGAATTTACCGCTTCTACTGCTACCTGGTGCAAGTGTGTCTTTTTGACTATTATATAGTAGCCTCTTAACTGGTTTCCCTATTTCCACTCTTGCCCCTCTACATTCTGTTCTCAACACAGCAGCCACAGGGACCATTTAAAAATGAGTCAGATCGTGTCATTTCTTTGCTAAGAACCTTCCAGTGGCTCCCCTTTGACCCAGCGTTCTACTGATCCTACACAGCTGCTCACTCTACTCTCTTCTCCTTGGTCATAAAGTTCATTCCTGCCTCAGGACCTTATCCTTTGCTGTTTCTTCACCTTGGGGTACCTAACAGGAATTGAATTGACTTGTTCTTTCACTTTTTTCTTGCCTCTGCTGAAATGACACCTTCTCAGAGAGGCCTTTCCCTGACTGCCTCATATAAAATAGCACCCCTTATCTCCCTATTTATATTTCTGATAATACTGCTGCCATTACATATCTATATGTGTGTGTTTGAGTGCCTCCGATTGGATGAAAACTCCATGGCAGGACCTAGAATGATGCTCAGTAAATATGTGTCCAGTGAATGAATGCTTCAGACCACTGGTATCTGGCATTCACAGATGAGCCTCAAGGGGTCTGATAACCTTATGAAATTATTTGCCATGTTTGAGAATAAATGGCTCTGTACTTTTTATGAAATTCTGGTGAGGGTATGAGTTTCCCCCCATGTGTAAAAACCTTTGCTCTTAAGCAAGTCTGGAGCATCACAGGGTTAGAGACCTAGCGGGATGTTCAGCGTTGCCCTGACTCACTGGTAGAGCCTAAGCAAGCAGCGTGCCTCTCTGCTCCCCCTCCTCCTTGTTAAATGAGGCTGTTGGTTGGGGCATCTGCTCTTACTTTAAAGGTGGGAAACAACCATAGGTTTCATCAGTTACCAAATATCTGAGTCAGGCCCTGGAAGAAACTCAAGATGGACCCTGGGTCCCTGCTGTCCAGGAGCTTATAGTGGAGCAAGTAAAAACATTAGACTGTGTAGTATTTCTCAAACAATAAGAAATACATTTTGAATTTTGACCCAGAACATCCTTGCTTGGATGTAGATGGATATAACTAGTTAAAAAAAAAAAAAGCTTCAGGACACAATACTCACCCTTACTGATATGATATTTTCTATTGTCATTTACTTAATTAATTAAAGTACTGGTTAATAAAATTAAAGAGGAAAAAATGTCAGCTGCAGCCCCCTTAATGGTTTCCATGGCTCACAAATTGGCCACAGCCTGCAGTTTGAAAACCATTGACCACCAGCTAAGTTTCAGTCGTACCCACCAGCCAGTTTGAATCCTAACTTTGCCACTTCTCAGCCAAGTAATCCCAGGGTAGGCCATGTAACCTCTCCCAAGCCTTGGTTTCCTCATCCTCATTAGTAATACCCACCTCCCAGAGTGGTTGTGAAATGAATGAGATGCTGACTGTAAAGTGCCGTGCACATCTGGCAAATGATTTGCTTACCGCTACTGCTGTGACAGTGTCGGGGGTGGGGTGGGAGGAGCAAAGCCTGTCAAGGAGTCTGAGGGATAAGAGCCTCCTTGTTGGGAGCTGAAGGATGAGTAGGACTCTTGTGACTTCAGTATTCAGGAAAGGAAAACCCAGAAATCCTGGCAGGCAGACTGGGAAGTAAAGCATAGGGGTACAGAGAAAATTAGACAGGAGTTCTAAAGCAGACACAAGATGTATAGAGCATTTTATGTTTTCCAGAACTTTATTACAACCACCCTCTGGTTGTACCTGTGCTGTCCAATGTGGGAGTCTTCTAGCCACATGCAACTATTTATAAATAAAGTAAAATGAAAATGAAAAATTCAGTTCCTTAAGCCTCATTTAAGTGCTTAATAGCCACATGGGGCTGGTGGCTACCATATTGGAGAACATTTCCATCATTGCAGAAAGTTCTCTTGGGCAGCATTTCATTAGACCCTATAAAAGCCTTGTGACAGGAGTAGATAGGCATGGATTTTTCTTTTAGATTGTATTCAGTTTTTTCAATGATATTCCCCCCACAATTAAAACTTATGAGCCCTTCACTTTAACAGCAGCTATTTACATTTTCTTATGGCCTCTTCTGATCTTTAGCCAGTGAGATCATAGTTTATACATGGCTGCAAGTCAGTGTTTATGTAATTATTTTCTTTTTTCATTTAATATAATTTTGCAAAGATTTTTCTGCTGACCTGATACACCACATATGTACTTGCCATTTTAGCCAACAGGGAATATCCCGTGATGTATCATAATTGGGTTAACTGCTTCTTTATTGTTGGACACTTTAGTTCCTTCCTGCTTTTCAGTATTATGAATAGCACTGCCATGAACTTTTTTTGTACCTGAAGCCTTTTTCTTCTTTTGAATTGTTTCCTTACTGTAGATTCTAGGAAGTGAGTTATTCAGTCAAAGGATATAATCACTTTTATGGCTCTTGTTATATTGCCTAATTGCCATTAAAAAAAAAAAGCCTAAATGCATTATAGCTTTGAATAGATATTATTGTTGTTGTTTGGCTCCTGAGAACATCAAGTCTGTAGGAGGTCAAGAGATTGGCCCAAAGTGTAGCTAATTTCTGATAGAAGCAGGGTTTGTGCCCCCCCCCCACTGTTGGCCCCATGTTTTTATTGTACTACAAATATTCTTAACAATGTTGCTGTGAGTAACACTAATAAATCTAAGTATTGATAAGCCCACTCGGCTTGTTACAGCCTTAAATGTAAAGTTTAGGGCCAAGGGCATTTTAAAAAAGTATGTATTTATGAGGTGCAACTGTGAAGAAATGAGAGAACTCTTTTATACCTTGCTATTCACATGGTGTAAGGATATAGTGTCCTGTCTGGGCTGTACGTTTCCTCCAGTAAAGCTGTTCTTGCAACAGCCTTGGAATTCACTTCAGGGCCAGTTTCTGAGCCACCGCAAACAATCTGCCTAGGGTCTGAGCGTCATAACCTTGTATTTGACCAAAAATGGTATTCCTGGGCTTGAGGCTCCACCTGATTCACCACACTTGGATCCAGATGCTGTTGGGTTCCTTCCAGAAATCACATCCTTCCTGGGAGGATGAAGATCTGCCAGCTTTGAGGATTTTGGGGGGGGAAAAAAAGTGAGCCTCAGGCTTTGAAAGCCATTCACAAAGGAGACAGAAGTGGTGGGAAACAGTGGCCACCTTGTCAGCTCGGGCACATCACCTTCCTAAGTGACTAGGTTGAAAGGTAGACAAATGCGCATTTGCACAAACCCCAGTCTGTTCACTTGGAAGGTTGTTTCTGTCATCCTTTAGTCACTCCTCTGTCATGTTGGGAAAATGTTGCAAAGCAGTGAAGCCGCAGAGCCAAAGTGAAGGAAGGTTTTAGGATAGTCTCTTAACCCAGAGCCATCCATAGGAATATAACGCAGGCCGTGTGTGTAATTTAAAACTTTCTAGTAGCCACATTTAGAAAGTAAAAAGAAACAGGTACAATTTGTGTGTGTGCGTGGTAAAATATCCATAACATAAAATTTACCATTTTAACCATTTTTAAGTGTACAGTGTGTGTAACCATCACCACTGTTTCCAGAACTTTTTCATTATTCCAGACTGAAACTCTGTACTCATTAAACAATGACTCCCTATTGCCCCTCCTCCATCCCCTGTAACCTATATTCTAGTTTCTGTCTCTACGAATTTACCAATTCTAGGTACCTAATGAGTGGGATCATACAACACTTGTCCTTTTCTGTCAGGCTTATTTCATTTAGCATGTTTTCAAGGTTCATCCATATAGCATGTATCAGAATTTCATTCATTTTAGTAGCTGAATGTCCTTTGTCCTTTGTCTATACCACATTTTGTTTATCCATTCATCTGTTGATAGACTCTTGGTTGTTTCCATCTTCTGGCTGTTGTGAATAGTGTAGCTGTGAACATTGGTGTACAAGTATATGAGTCCATGCTTTCAGTTCTGTTGGGTATATACCTAGGGGTGGAATTGCTGGATCATATGGTAATTCTACGTTTAACTTTTTTAGAAATTGCCAAACTGTTTTCCAGTATGTCTTTTCACTCTCTTGATAGTGCCCTTTGATGCACAAAAGTTTTTAATTCTGACGAAGTCCAATTTATTTTTTCTTTTGTTGCCTGTGGTTTGGTGTCACATCTAAGAAGTCATTGCCAAATTCAATGTCGTGAAGACTTCTCCTATATTTTCTTCTATAAGTTTAATAGTTTTAGCTCTTTAGTTCTTTGATCCATTTTGAGTTAATTTTTGTATACGGTGTAAGATAAGGGTTCAGTTCATTCTTTTGCATGTGGATATCCAATTTTCCCAGCACTATTTATTGACAAGACTATCCTTCCCCATTGGATGGTCTTGGCACCCTTGTTCAGAAATCAGTTGACTATATATGTGGGGATTTACTTCTGGGCTCTTCATTCCGTTCCATTGGCCTAGATCCTTATGCCAGTATCACACTGTTTTGATTATTGTAGCTTTATACTAAGTTTTGAAATCAGAAAATGAATCCTCCAGCTTAGTTCTTTTTCAGCATCAGATGAAATTAATAATTTATTTAACCCAGTATATTATTTCAACATGCAGTTAGTATAAAACACTGTTAATGAGATATTTTATTGATATGTTCTTTTTTAAAAAATTAATTTATTTTTATTTTTATTTATTTTTGGCTGCATTGGGTCTTTGTTGCCATGCACGGGCTTTCTGTATTTGCGGCGAGCAGGGGCTACTCTTCATTGCACTGCACAGGCTTCTCATTGCGGTGGCTTCTCTTTTTGCAGAGCATGGGCTCTAGGCGTGTGGGCTTCAGTAGTTGTGGCATGCGGCTCTAGAGTGCAGGCTCAGTAGTTGTGGCACACGGGCTTAGTTGTTCCATGGCATGTGGGATCTTCCCGGTCCAGGGCTCGAATCCGTTCCCTTGCATTGTCAGGCGGCTTCTTAACCACTGTGCCACCAGGGAAGCCCTATTGATACATTCTTATGTTTATACTACCTTCTAAATTGAGTGTGGACCTAACTGAGCAGCCATCTCAGTTTGGACTAGCTGTGTTTCAACTCTCCATAGCCACATGGGGCTCAGGGCCACCATACTGGACAGCTCAGATTTAGTGGAAAGTTGCCTTGTGGCACAGATCTCTGAAAACACAAAGGGCTTTGGAGTCAGGTGGGCCTGGTTCCCAAGTAAGTTTTCCCCTTTCTCATTGGGCTGGGCCAAAGGAAGCCACTCGTGGGTGCTGTGGTAGAGGGGGAGCAGTTCAGTCCTACCAGGGTAGGAGGAGGGCAGTAAGAAAGACATGCTGGGGAGCGGGGGCACGAGCTCAGCCTTGGAGGTAGAGTAGGGGCTTCGCCAAGCAGTCGTAATGGGAAAGGGCATTCTTGGCAGAGTGTGCCACTTGGGTAGAGGCCCAGGATTTGAAAGAGCTCAGTGCTCTTGGAGAATTACAGGCAGGTCTTTCAGCTCGACCAGGGTATTAGGAGTGGGAGACTCTGGTGAAGTGAGAGACTAGACAGGTGGGTTGAGACCGGACCTGCTACCACTGCCCCTGTCGTCCGTGTCCCGAGCATCTCTTATTTGGGTTACTGGTAGTAGCTCCCTCACTGGTCTCCCTATGTCCACTCTGTACCCCCCCACCCCGTTTAAAATGTAAATCAGGGAATTCCCTGGTGGTCCAGTGGTTAGGACTCTGCTTCCACTGCCAGGGGCCCGGGTTCAGTCCCTGGTCGGGGAACTAAGATCCCACAAGCCATGTGGTGTGGCCAAAAAAAAAAGTGTAAATCAGATTATGTCACTTTTTTGCCCAAAACCCTTCTGTGGCTTTACATTTTGCTCAATCAAATCAGGAGTGTTAGGGTCCTACAAGGTCAGTCGCCACTTCTTCTGATTTCACCTTCTACTCTCCCTCCTGTACGCCCCTCTGACCATTTTGGACTCATATCCCTGCCCTGAGGCCTCTACACTTGCTTTTCTCTCTGCCTGGAATATGCTTCCCTGAGATTCTCCACTGGCTCAGTCTCATACTTCCTATCTCTGTCACTTCATTCCTGTCTCTTCTTCAGAGAGGCCCTTCCTGTCACCCTATACAAAGTAAAATGATGCCCTTCTGAAGCTTTTTTCAAAACAGTTATCACTAGATGGCATGTCCTATCTGGATGTGTTCTTTGTCCGCCTCTGCCCCAAGAGAGCAGGGATTTGTCTGTTTTACTCTTCAGTGCTTGGTGTTCAATAAGTATTTGTTGAATGAATGACTGGATGTATAAATGAACAAATAAATAAAACTTGAAACAGAGCAGGCCTTCAGCAAATGTATGTTGATTTGAGATTTTTGTTGAAATGTTTGCATTTATTTATTTATCTCCTGTAACTTCATTTTTGGAAAAATTTCAAACATACAAAAAAGTTGAAAGAATGGTCCAATGACTCTCCATGTTAACATTTCATCGCAGTTGCTTTATATATTCTTGCATGTATGTGGGTGTGTTGGTGGAAGTGAAACCATTTAAACGTCAGTTGTAGAAACATGACATTAACTCTTTGCATTTAGAAGTTGGCTCTGGAGAGCGGTGAATCGGAGGGGACCTCAGGCAGCAGGCAGCTGGGGCCATGGCCTCCGACCTGGACTTCTCCCCTCCCGAGGTGCCTGAACCCACATTCCTGGAGAACCTGCTGCGATATGGACTCTTCCTGGGGGCCATCTTCCAGCTCATCTGTGTACTGGCCATCATTGTACCCATTCCCAAGTCCCACGAGGCGGTGAGTCCTTCCCTGTGAGCCTCCGCTCCTCAGACTGGGTTCTAGGTACTGAAAATAGATATCACAGCAATGAAGGCTAGCAGGGATTACGCGGGGCTTTATTGATTTAGAGTGTCCCTAAATTCCCACCTGGTAGCATTGGGCCATATGGTTCATACCTTATTTGTTCACATGTGCGTTAAGCAGATTTTTATTTAGCACATACTTACTGTGTGTCAGACTCTGCTGAAAGATGTGGTGTGTGCCCTCAAGGAACTTCTAGTCTTTGGGAGAAGGGCAGATATGAAACAAATACACATGTTTCCCTGAGAAGTACAGAGTACTGTGAGGGTGTATAACAAGGGGGGAGGACCTAATCTTACACTGGGGCAGGGGCTGGGTTGTCCGCCCTCCCCCAAGGAGAGGGAACTGCATGTGTAAGGACCCGAGGAATGAAGGAATGGTCTAGGAACTGAATGCAGGTGACTGTGGCCAGAGCACAGAAAGGACACGATGAGAACAGCCAGAGGAGTGGCGGGTCCCCAGGGGTTTTAAGGAAGAGAGTGACACGATCAGATTGGCTTTCTTCTTGTTTTGGCTCCTGTTCTATAGGTCTCTGTATTCTGTAGCTCTGGACCCTCCTTCCACCACCCCACTCCCAATTTTCTCACGACCTTGGTTTGCTGGAGAAAGCAGGTCATTGTCGTGTGCCACATCCACATCCAGGATTTGGCTGATTGCTTCTCTGTGGTGTCATTTGACATGTTCCCTTGTTCCGCATATCTCCTGTCAACAAGAAATTCAGTTGAGAGGCTTGATTCGATTCAGATCAAGTTATTTAGTGAGAGCACCTCATAGCTAGTGCTGTGTACTTCTTATTCCATGTCATCAATCAGCACTTGGTGTCTGGTTGTCACACAGAGATTCTAAGATATCTGGGTTCAGGTGATAATAGCTGATCCCTCTGTTATAAAATCTTCATTTTATAACTCTTTCACCTAAATGGTTTTAGCATCCACTGATCGTTGCTTAGATCCATTATTTCCTTTGGCCTTTATTAGCTGGAATTCTTCAATGAAGAAGACCTTTTCCTCATCCCTATATGGTTTCTCTGAAATGCTGTTCGTAGTAAAAGGCAGGATAAATGCTTGGTTCTTTCCCTTTATTAGTGTTCAGAATAGTGAGTTTGGGCTCTAGCAACCTCCAATCTTGACCAATAAAGCTTTGATTTTCAGTGGGAACCCCATCAAGTTGTATGAAATATTGTCTACCAAGGAAACCCATTAGAGACTCATTGCCTAGGGTTTTATTGGGGACAGGTCACATAAGCACCCTCTGCCTAGCACAAACCAAAACTCAAGACTTCCAGCAAGAAAGCAGGATTTAGCATAAACCATATTGTTTCCACAAACAGGTTAGGCATAGTGAGCCATTCTTTTTTTTTAGATTTTTTTTTTTTGATGTGGACCATTTTTAAAGTCTTTATTGAATTTGTTACAGTTTTGCTTCTGTTTTATGTTTTGGTTTTTTGGCCACAAGGCATGTGGGATCTTAGCTCCCTGACCAGGGATCGAACCCACACCCCCTGCATTGGAAGGGGAAGTCTTAACCACTGGACTGCCGGGGAAGTCCCATAGTGAACCATTCTTATCAGTTCTGGGAATTGTGGGAACCACCCAAAATCCAGTTTCCCAGATGCCAGCCAAAGACCACCCTTGCAAGCTGGCTTTTCTACGGATAGCCGTTTTCTTTTCTTTCTTTCTTTTTTTTTTTTTTAATGTAATCTCTATTCTGCACATCTACAGCATACTTATTATAGTTTTCAAATAATTATGTGTTTTTTTCTCTACTAACAATAAGACTCAGAGTGAAATTTATGATTTCTTTGTGGTTCTTTTTGGGCCCCAAAATATGTCCCATAATTCAGGGTACTATGTTTAGTAAAGTCTTTTCTTCACATAAGTATACTCCCACCATCACATACATTAATTTGCCTCAATTTGTTTTTAATTTTTAGAGGTTTTTCTTTTTGATTTAATTTAAAAATTATATAAAACTTTTATATACAACATTTCCCAAAGTTAAAACTACATAACAGGATAGAGTCACAGAGGTTTCCTTTAATCTCATATCTTCCACCCTTTTCCCTTTCTCCCTTGATAGGCAACCATTTTTATTTTGATTTATCCCTCCTTTGTTTCTTTTTTATTTATTTATTTATTTATTTATTTATTTATTTATGGCTGTGTTGGGTCTTCGTTTCTGTGTGAGGGCTTTCTCTAGTTGAGGCAAGTGGGGGCCACTCCTTATAATGGTGGGCGGGCCTCTCACTATTGCGGCCTCTCTTGTTGAGGAGCACAGGCTCCAGACGCACAGGCTCAGTAATTGTGGCTCATGGGGCCAGTTGCTCCGCGGCATGTGGGATCCTCCCAGACCAGGGCTCGAACCCGTGTCCCCTGCATTGGCAGGCAGGCTCCCAACCACTGCGCCACCAGGGAAGCCCCCTCCTTTGTTTCTTTTTGAAGAAGTATGCAAATGGATATGTGTGCCTGATATTTATTTATTCATTTATTTTCTCCCTTTGATGCACAAAAGATAGCATCCTACTAAACACAGTTTTACATGTTTCTTTTTTTACTTAACGATATACAGTATATTCTAAAGATACCTATCTTGGAGATGACTATGGCCCAGAGATCCTGCTGGTGTAACTGGGAGGAACCCTGGCAAAGGGGCAAGCTTGGGGTGGGGATGGGGAAGGAGCATGCTGGGTTCAGTTTTAAACAGGTGCCTTTAAGATGTCCAGGTGATTCTGTCAAGTAGGTAGTTGCATCTGCCGGTCTGTATCAGGAGGAGGCTCTGTGCTGAGTGTTGATCAACATTTGAGAGTCAATAAGCTGTAATTAAAGCCATGAGAGAGGATGAGGTCTCTTAAAAGGGAATGCGGAATAAGATGGGGAGAGCCTTGAGGAGCTCCAGCATTCAGGGAACCAGCAGGGAGGAACAGCCAGCAAAGGTGGGGAAAACCTTGGTGAACATAGATAGGCACGTGGGCTCTGGATTGTTCTGTTCATCTGCATTTCTTATTTTGGGGTTTTGAGAAGGAGGTCATGATTGGAGTTTTTCTGCCCACAATTGTATCACACTCTAAAGACGTAATCCTTGTGCCCTGTGGCTCTGTCCTCACAGATGCAGCGTGCTGCTGGGCATTATAAATAACAAACATTTTTATCGTCATTGGCCACTGATGAAGCCTGCCAAGAGTCCCGAGGGAGGGAGGTGGTGAATGTTCTTGTTTTACAGGCAGAGGTGTGTGGCCTTACGGAGAGCCACAGCTCACCTCCTGTTGTATTCTTAACCCTTTGAGGCTAGCCATAGAGGCCCAGGTCCATTTATCAAACTTTCAGAAAAAGAGGTGCCCTTTACTGATCTCTGAGGATTTTAGTGACATCTTAGGTCAAGGTCTTTCAAGGCAGGGGGTTGACAAAGGGCTCCACAGTATGCTTCCCCCCCTCCCCCCCCAGCCAACCCTGCCGTTTAGACATTTAGAGGTTAATTTTGGACAACAACCTCATCTTTTATAATTTTTTTATTATTACTTTTTTATTGAAATATAGTTGATGTACAATATTATATAAGTTACAAGGGTACAACATAGTGATTCACAGTGTTTAGAGGTTATACTCCATTTATAGTTATTATAAAATATTGGCTATATTCCCTGTGTTGTACAATATATCCTTGTAGCTTATTTATTTTATACATAATAGTTTGTACTTCTTAATCCGCTACCCCTAACTTGCCCCTCCCTTCTTCCCTCTTCCTACTGGTAACTGCTAGTTTGTTCTCCATATCTGTGGGTCTGCTTCTTTTCTGTTATATTCACTAGTTTGTTTTATTTTTTAGATTCCATATATAAGTGATATCATATAGTATTTGTCTTTCTCTGTCTGACGTATTTCATTTAGCGAAATACCCTCCAGGTCTGTGCATGTTGTTGTGAATGGCAAAATTTCATTCTTTCTCATGGCTGAGTAGTATTCCATCATATATATTTTATATACCACATCGTTATCCATTCATCTATTGATGGACAGTTAGGTTGCTTCCATATGTTGGCAATTGTAAATAATATTACTTTGAATACTGGGGTGCATGTATCTTTTCAAATTAATGTTTTTTTGGTTGGTTTTTTTTTGGATGTATACCCAGGAGTGGCATTGCTGGGTTGTATGGTAGTTCTGTTTTCATTTTCTTGAGAAAACCTCCATACTGTTTTCCACAGTGGCCAATTTACATTTCCATAAAGAGTGTACAAGTGTTCCCATTTGTCCATATCCTTGCCAACATTTGTCATTTGTGTCCTTTTTTTTTTCTTCTTTGTGTGTGTGTTCTTTTTGATGATAGCCATTCTGACAGGTGTGAGGTGATATCTCATTGCAGTTTTTTTTTTTTTTTGCGGTACGCGGGCCTCTCACTGTTTTTGGCCTCTCCCGTTGCGGAGCACAGGCTCTGGACACGCAGGCTCAGCGGCCATGGCTCACGGGCCCAGCCGCTCTGCGGCATGTGTGATCTTCCCGGACCAGGGCACAAACCCGTATCCCCTGCATCGGCAGGCGGACTCTCAACCACTGCGCCACCAGGGAAGCCCTTCATTGCGGTTTTGATTTACATTTCTGTGATTAGTGATGTTGAACATCTTTTAATGTGTCTGTTAGCCATCTGCATGTCCTCTTTGGAAAAACGTGCCCATTTTTTAATCGGGTTCTTTATTTTGTTGATGTTGAGTTGTATGAGCTGTTTATATATTTTGGATATTAACCCCTTATTGGTTATATCATTTGCAAATATTTTCTCCCATTCAGTAGGTTGTCTTTTCATTTTGTTGATGGTTTCCTTTGCTGTGCAAAAGCTTTTAAGTTTAATTAGGTCTCATTTGTTTATTTTTGCTTTTATTTCCTTTGCTTTAGGAGACAGATGTAAAAAAATATTGCTATAATTTATGTCAAAGAATGTTCTGTCTGCGTTTTCCTCTAGAAGTTTTACGGTTTCCAATGTTACGTTTAGGTCTTTCAGCCATTTTTAGTTTATTTTTGTATATGGAGTTAGAGAATGCTCTAATTTCATTCTTTTACATGTAGCTGCCCAGTTTTCCCAGCAGCATTTATTGAAGAAATTGTCTTGTCTCCTGTATATATTCTTGCCTCTTTTGTCGTAAATTAATTGACCGTAAGAGTGTGGGTATATTTCTAGGCTGTCTGTTCTGTTCCATTGATCTGTGTGGCTCTTTTTGTGCCATTACCATACTGTGTTTTGTTGGGGTTTTTTTTGCGGTATGTGGGCCTCTCACTGTTGTGGCCTCTCCCATTGTGGAGCACAGGCTCCAGACGTGCAGGCTCAGCGGCCATGGCTCACGGGCCTAGCCGCTCCGCGGCATGTGGGATCTTCCCAGACCGGGGCATGAACCCGTGTCCCCTGCATTGGCAGGCAGACTCTCAACCACTGGGCCACCAGGGAAGCCCCCATACTGTTTTGATTACTGCAATTTTGTAGTATAGTCTGAAGTCAGGGAGTGTGATTCCTCCAGCTCTGTTCTTTTTTCTCAAGATTATTTTGGCTATTTGGGGTCTTTTGTGTTGCCATGCAAGTTTTAAAATTATTTGTTCTAGTTCTGTGAAAAATGCCCTTGGTAGTTTGATTTCATTGATTCTGTAGATTGCCTTGGGTAATATGATCATTTTAACAATATTAATTCTTCCAATCCAAGAGCATGGGATATCTTTCCATCAGTTTCAGTCATCTTCCATCTCTTTTATCAGTGTCTTATAGTTTTCCAAGTACAGGTCTTTTACCTCCTTAGGTAGGTTTATTCTTAGATACTTTATTCTTTTCGATGTGATGGGAAATGGGATAACAATCCTTAATTTCTCTTTCTGATAGTTCATTGTTAGTGTATAGAAATACAACAGATTTCTGTGTATTAATTTTGTATCTGCAACTTTATCAGATTCATTGATGAGCTGTAGCAGTTTTCTGGTGGTGTCTTTAGGATTTTTCTATCTATAGTATCATGTCATCTGCAAACAGTGACAGTTTTACTTCTTTTCCAATGTGGATTCCTTTGATTTCTTTTTCTAGTCTGATTGCTGTGGCTAGGACTTCCAATACTGTTGGAATACTGTTGTACAAAAGTGGCGAGAGTGGGCATCCTTGTCTTGTTCCTGATCTTAGAGGAAATGCTTTCAGCTTTTCACCATTGAGTATGACATTAGCTGTGGGTTTGTCATATATGGCCTTTATGAGGTTGAGTTATGTTCCCTCTGTGCCCACTTTCTGGAGAGTTTTTTGTCATATATGGATGTTGAATTTTGTCAAAAGCTTTCTCTGCATCTATTGAGATGATCATATGGTTTTTCTCCTTCAATTTGTTAATATGGGTTATCACATTGATTGATTTACAGATATTGAAAAATCCTTGCATCCCTGGGATAAATCCCACTTGATCGTGGTGTATGATGCTTTTAATGTATTGTTGGATTCGGTTTGCTAATATTTTGTTGAGGATTTTTGCATCTATATTCATCAGTGATATAGGCCTGTAATTTTCTTTATTTGTGATATCTTTGTCTGGTTTTGGTATCAACAACCTCATCTTTTAAAATATAAGTGTGGTACAGACTATCTCATTTTCATTTATCTTGAAGTTTAGAGGAGTAAGGCTCACACAAGTGAATTGTCTTTGTAACTGAAGGTTACTGTATTACATTTTTTTGTTTTTGTTTCTGTTTTTGTTTGCTAGTTTTTCAATGGATCAGTAACAAAAAATATAGTACCATTAATTTAACTTTTTATTGATGCACCATGCCAGCAAATGGTCCTCAATTATTCAGGGATTCTACTGCCAGCTTTCCTCTGCATGCCCCCTTTTCTTACTCCCCGAACTATTAAATAAATGGAAAGGAAAAACAGTATTCTGTGTGTATAAACAATCTTACAAAGAGAGGGTGAGTGCTAAGACTGTGCTTAGAGGTTGTGCTTAGTAGCAAGCTGGGATTTGGAATTTGGATGGGGAGGGAAAAAGAAAGGGATTTTAACTTGGGGCTGGGGAGCTCTTCTGGCAGAGGGGGACAGCTGTGGGGACTCTAGGCAGCCTTAGGGCAGGAGGGAGGTCCCTGAAAGTGGAAGGTGGCAAGGAGGTGGGAGGAGGTGGACCCAGAGAACAATCTTGCTCTCTGTCACTTCACTTAGGGCAAAATCACCCCTCTTGCTTAGCCTATAGAAGCAAGGTTTATTAGTGGCTTTTTGGGTCAGAAGATAATATTTTTGGCTCCAGATGATGGGAAAGGCTTTGAAAAGCAAAAGAATGTCTTTCCTGTTGTTCTAGTGAGCTGATTTTTTGCAACTAGTTTATGACTTCAGTATTTCAATACTTAGCAGATTATTTGAAAGCTCTTTTGGGGGTAATCAGGGAGGAAAAAAAGGAACACATAGAAATGCTTCCCACCCCACCCCCTTTCTTTTCCATAGTAGGAGCAAGAACTAATTCATAAAATTAAAACCAAAGTCCCTAGAATCCTAAGCCAAATGAGAACGTTTTCTCATTGACGCCTCATTAAACTAAAACCCGAGAAAAACATTTGTTTGGGCCTGATTGAGGCCTGGGTCACACTTAATCCAAGCATTTTCCTGTAGGCTGGGTTCTAAAATATAAGAAGGTAGATCCTTGTACTGTTTCTGTCTATTCCAGGATGCAGCTGTGTTTCATCTCTCATGCCCAGTCTGATTGTTTGTATGGTGGCCATGGTGGAAAGGATTCTGGGGCTGCTTCTAGGCTCCAGAGTAAACAAATTATTCATTGATGTCTGCCTTGAGCAAGGGACTGGGGAGTGGTAGCGTGAATTGCCTGTCCTTGGGCTGGTGCATGTTTCTCTATCTGGCTGCACCCACCTGGGGAATTTTCAAAGGCCTGGGCTGTACCTATAGAGATTCTGATTCAGTTGTTCTCTGAAGCCTTGGATCAGTGTTTTCTTAAAGTGCCCAGGTGATTCTGTTATGTAGCCACTGTTCTGGTCCTTAGACCGTTTCCCTGAAGCACAAACCAATTTGGGGAGGACAGGAGGTGTTCAGTTCTACGTGTGTTAAGTTTGTAATAATAGCATGACATCCAAATGGGAAAGAAAGAGCCAGTGAGAATTTGGGGAGGGAGACCTGGGAATTATTTTAACCAACATAGTATTATTTCTTGAAACCCTAAGAATGAGTTGCTAAGCTTTTCAAGGGAAATGAAGATACAGGGAAGGCCTGAACTTGGGGCATGGCCAACCTTGAGGTAGTTTCTGTGCAGTGTAGAGGTACTGAAAAGATGCGGGTGCTCTCCCAGAGCAGGGATGCAACTGGGCCTCTGGAAGGAGTGGGCACCAGGGGCCCCATCACTCACTGTCTGCATCCCCTCTGCCTCCCCTTCTGTTCATCTCCTGTCTCTCACTTCTCTTGCCCTGCTTCCTCTGCTCACTGTCCCTGGGGTAAGATGAAACATGGCCACTAACAGCTCCCAAAGTTTACATCTTTCAGCTGCAGCATCTGGAGGCTGCCTTTCTGCTTGGTCCCCGTTCCAAATTCCCTAGAGAAGGAACTGTAGCTGACCCAGCTTGGGACTGCTCTGGCCAGTGTGAGGGAGGGGAGCATCCTGTGGTGTGACCTCTAGGGGTGGAGGGGAAGGTCATTTCCCAAAGGAACAGGAGTGCTGTGCAGACAAAGCTGGGGGTCTCCATTCCTTTAGCTCTCTTGGAGGTGGGCAGACTAGTGGGCAGAGGGCTAGGAGACTGTGGTCTCCCTGAAAACCCCCAAGTGGTTCAAGGAGGGCACAGAGATTGGGCAACAACGGCTGAGTGATGGAGGAAAGGCTGCTCAATGTGACAATGATGCTGTATTCAGGCTGCTCTTCTTCAAAGTTTGGTTTCAGGAGAACTAAATTCTTACTAGGGAGTTCCCAGATCCCTAGGGCATCCCTAGGGCATCCCTAGATAAAGACTGCAGAAGTCTGTGAGCTCCCTGCAGTTGTGTGCAAAAATGTGATGTTTTCATGATTAGGCATATTTTCTGGGAGGATAGTCTATTGCTTTTCTCAAAGTGGAAAGCAGCAATTTTAATGAGGTGGGAGCCAAATTCCAGGAGTGAAAGAGTAGGTAGTGAGGAAGTAAAGGTCGGGAGCCCTTCTACCCCATCCCCACAGCCTGCCTGAGCTTCCTCCCAAGCCTCTTTTGTATCTTTTTCTGCCCAGAATGTTGATCCAGTCAACGCTAAGCAAGCGGGTGTTGACTTTTAGTGCAGTGACTCACGTAGCAGGTAGTATTAGTTCATCGGGCAATTAGTCGTTCCTAGTAGTTTAAATGCTGACTATTCTCATGTCTTCATATGTTTATGTCACATCTGCCCAGCCAGATGCCAGCCCCTGGGCAGGAACCTTCACTTCCACCCTGCCGTCTTTGCGTGATTGCCTCAGTCTCTTCTGTTGAAAGCTCAGAAACTGGGTTCCATCAGTTTCCTTAGAAAGAGACTGTTTTGGCTCTTAGAACTGGGAATTTCAAGGCACACCTGGGTTCAGAAGGTCGCAAGGTCTTCAGGGCTCGGTCTCTCCATCTCCTGGCTCTCCAGGAGTGTTGGGTTCATTCTGAGGCCCTTGCCACGTGTCAGGAGGATACAGCAGCCCCAGTCTGTGTCCTTATCGCTCATGATTTACAAGCAAGAGAAGCCATTTCTCTGCCTATGCTCACTTTCCAGATCTCATGGAAAGCCTCTGCTTGGCTCTGGCTTGGCCACATGTCTGTACTTTGCCCCATAGGTGGGAAGGGGCATTGGGTCCATTTCTGGCCAGACCACATTAAACTGGCCACTCCTGTGGTCACAGTGACTCAGAGTCCCCCAGAACCACATGGGACAGGGCATGGCCCCGATGGAGAGTGGGTGCTGGGCAGACAAAGACAGCTGATGCCCAGCACTGTGATCCGGCAGAGGAGAGCTCACCAGAATTGATGACAGGAGTGGTGGCTTTCTATGTGATGCCCACATAGACTTCACTGTCAACCAGAAAGCCCTGCAGTGTTTGGAGCCCTGAAAGGGATGGAGCCTTCCCGGGGGCAGCGGGGCAGTGACCTAGATGTTCAGGGGGTCTTGATTTTAAACTAGATCCCCGATTGCCAGCGAAGGCTGCCGTAGTAAATAATTAACTTGGGCAGGTGTACACCCATTCTCAACACCTCAGGAGACAGTCTCGCAGAACCAACTTTTCAGTTCTGCCCTGTTTTTTTTTTTTAAGCTTGGGAGGCGCTTGCAGTTGCATTGGGCGGCAGGGTGTTTTTTGCTTAACAAGCAGTTCTTGAGAGACTGCTGTGCGGTGGGCAGGGCAAAGGTCTAAACATGGTCTCGAGATGTGTACCGGCTCATGGGAGAGACTGAGGAATACACATGGAGCCGCAGACCAGCCGGTGGGCAGGGCCTGCGGTAGTGCTGAATCGTGTCTGGAATGAGCTCCCCGGGCTGTTCTCTCTAATCACAGTTCTCCTCGCCTGCCAAGCGCATCCTGGACTCTGTCTCCGTTCGCCTTGTGGAACCCACATGGACGGCCTCCCCCGCTTGGTTTCAGCTAGTCCTGTCCTCCTCTCAAGGCCAGTGCTAGTCCCAGCCCCGCAAGGTCCCCCAGCCCCCACCCTGCCCAGGGCCTTGGGCAAGAGCGTGCAGCAGGACGAGCCAGAGCTTCAGCACTGGGCGCCTTCCCCTCCCTGAGCCCGTGTCCCAAGCTGGAATAGGAGGGCATTCATGCCCAGCCCACGCCATTCTTGAGGATCAAGTGAGGCAAGGTGCGTGAGGCTACCTGAGCATAGCACAGTGGTCTTCTTTCCCTGGACCATTTTAGAGGAAAGAAGAGTTTCAGTCTGTGTAGAATGACATTTTGTCCTGATTTATTGGACTAAATACACTCTGAGCTGTATAGTGGAAATCATAAAATTCTGTGTGCTTTCCCTGCTGGAGGAGATTTGGTGCATTGTGGCACATATTCGATTCTTTGAATCTGATGAATAGCAGCAATTTTCTGGCCTTGTAAGTGGCTGTGGAGCTGCTTCATTATTGATGAGGCCTGTGTCACAGAGAGCACCTCCGCAGACCCAGGAACCACCTGGTGGCTGGGGAGTGGGGGGTGGTTTCTTTTACTCCCCAAAGTGAGATTGCTGAGGGAACTGAAAATTTGCTTCAGAGGAAGCGCGACTGAAAGGTGGGGCCGTAGTGTTCAGGGTCTGCCGTCTGCCTGGCTTGTACCAGCAGCGTGCATTTGAAGAGAAATTAAGTCAGCCATTTATTGAGTCATTCTTACCAGCTAAGAATTAGGAGCTACACCTCTGTGTGGCTAGGACCTCAGCATCCGAATCACGTGTGTAACCGCTGCCTTTGCTTCCCTGTCCCTTGGGGGGAAGGCGGATGTGCCCCACTGGGTTAGTTGGGATGTCTTGGTGAGCCTCAGTTTCCTTCCCTGTAAAATGGGGCTCACGGAGATGGGCTTATCAGGGTGATGGGAGGCTGAGCAGCTGATGTTTGTGAAGCACCCACGTGGTGCAGATCATGTAGTGTGCATCCTTTTCTTCATCACCCTGCACTGCCCGGCACAGAGGCTGCATGCACTGGGCACAGATAGATTGGTGACAGGTGCTGAGCACCTGTGCAGAGCATGAAAGAGAACAGAGCATCTGGGAGATACTGGCTGGCCAGTAGCCCAGAAGTGACAGGGTGGGCTGCATGAGAGGGCATGCCCGGGGACAAGGCCAAGGCTGCAGTGGAATGGCTCTCGAGGCCACTCGGGGGTTCTTGGAATCTGATTTATACAAATAGGGACACCTGGAGGCTCTTGGAATCTGTCTTATACCAAGAGGGAACCAGCAACATGTTTAAAGGAGAAAACAGACTGGTCAGGACGGTCGTCTTAGAAGAATAGGCTCTGAAAGCAGTGTGGTGGGTGGTGAGGAAAACCTTGGGAGGGGGAGGCAGGAGACTGGGGGCTCTGAACCGGCTCAGTAGTGTGTGTCCAGAGGGGGACCGGGCAGAGTTGAGAGCCGCATGGAAAGCAGAGTGGACCGGCCACGGGGACAGATCGGATGTGGAGGCACACAGGGAATGGCGAGAACTCAGAGATGGCTCGGCGGTGTCTAGCTTGGGTAACTGGGTGGGTGACGATGCCAGAAACTGAGCTGGGGGAGAGAGGAGGAGGTCTGGGTTGAGGAGGAGACAGATAATGTGCTCAGATGACTCAGTGACTGGACTCTGTCCACGCGCCCACAGAGAGCTGCTCTCAACTGTAGGAGCAAAGCCTGACTCGAGGAGTGCTAACCCACTTCCCTGACTCCTGCCACAAGCAAGGGGGTTCTGAATGACCCATCGGCAGGATCCGGAACAAACTGTTATTGTCATTCCACAGTCACCTGTGCTTCTAGGCGCTGCTAACTAGGGAGAAAGTAGATGTCACAGTTAACTCTAATTCTTGGTTGCCATCAGCGCCGAGGTCCCTAGGAAACCCGGGAGAGGCTATACCATACAGCCACTGAGAGTTTAGGTTCATCCTGGCCCTGCCGCTCGCCAGCTGAGACCTTAGGCAGGTCACATAACCTCTCTGAGTGTCTCTTCTTTCATCTATCAAATGGGGCTCGTTATGGCCCTTTGTGAGGCAAAAATAAGATATATCCAGGCCTCAGAACACAGGGCCTGGCATGTTGTAAATAATACTAGCAGCTGTTGTGGCTGTTATTATTAGTATTCTTATTGGTGGCTATATCTAGCCATGCTTTAGGATATGAATATTGGGTTCGAAATCTGCTTGTGTCCTCTCTACTTACGGGAAAAGTGAGGCTTAGTCTAAAGTGCTACATCTTCATGATGATGAACAGCAGTGACGTTCCCATGCTTATGGGAGATCTTGTGTTTTCTTTCATTTCATTCATTCATTCAGGAACAATTGAAGCTGTCCAAGGACTAGTAGGGGAGACCATCATGAGCACATGTAGCTTAGTGCTAAATGAGTGGCATTGTAAGGTTCCTGGGTGCCTGGGGCGTAGGGGTGGAGGAGGGGATGCACCTGCTGGAGGAAGAGGAGCAGAGGAGGAAGGCTAGACAGTGAGTAGCAGCCCTTGGGCTGGGCCAAACCATGGGGAAAGGTTTACTGGGTGGCCAAGGAAAGGAGGGTGCTCCTCTTGTTTAGGGGTGAGCAGCAGAAGTCCTGGGGCCTGGCCCAGTGTGAGGGGTGGAGGAGAGCTCAGGGGAGGCTGGAGAGGTGGTCTCCTTAAGCTGCCATCCCAGAAGCAGGACATGAGACTGTGGGTGATGGAAGCCACTGGAAGGTGTAAGGTGGGGGGATCTGCATTTTAGAAAAATTCTTTTGGCAGGTGCACAAGGCATGGCATAGAGAGAGCAGGGAGGCTGGTTGGCAGTGGGGGAACTGAAGTAGGGCCTTTGATGCTCAAGAGAGTGGCCAGGTCAAGGTGGAGGAGGTCTAATCAGCAGGACTTGGTGACTGATTGGACGGAGGGGAGGAGGGGGAGGGTGGGGTTGCCAGGACCCTGGTTGCTATGACCATGGGTGGGGAGGAGGGCCAGGCCAGATGGAGATGGGGCCATGCTCTGTCTGGGACAGTTGAGTTGTAGGTGCCTGGGAGGTGCCACTTCCAGTCATCTAACAGACAGCTGGGTCAGGAGAGAGGTCTGGGAGGTGACAGAAAGGATGAGGTGAATGAGAGAAGGTCTGTGGCGTAAGGGAAGTAAGGGAAGCACTGGGGACACAGCTGCGCGTCCTCATCTCTGGATTCTGAACTGGCCCCACTGAAACCAGAGGAGGCGCCCAGCTTGAGCTCAGAGGGGTGCTCCATCCCTGGAGATCCTGGTGGGCCTCGGCAAGTTCCCTGTGCATAAACGCTTTGTCTAATCAGGCGCTGTTTGCCCAGGGCATGCAGGGACTGACTGGTTTCCACTGGCCGCACAGGTACTGCTCTGGGGATGGTTTCCAGCTCCCAAAGTCTGCAAAGGCATTGTGCCCTGTGGGGTTTGCCTTAAACAGTAGCCTTCCTGCTGGGCTCTGCAGCCATCAGCCTGTGCATTTGACACACTGGCTCCTCTGAGGTTTTGTTTTGTCTGTTTGTTTTTCTAATGGGCTAACTTTTTACTTTTCTTTCTTTTTTTTTTTTGCCAAGTTACAAAAACAGTATCAGCACAAGGGGACAGGCTGGGGAAGTCCAGAGCGCAATCAGAGACCTGGCCAGGGGAGGGGCCGGTCCCCTGGTTATCTTGGGAAGATCCCCCATGGGTGCCTGGGACTGGGCTGGGCCTTTACACCTGGTGTCTCAGCTGGTAGGCAGGCAAGGTGGAGAGCAGACAATGATGGCCGATAAGAGGGAGCTGACAGACCTTTGGACTGGGCCTTAGGTAGGGACCGCCCCGCCACAGCCATGGTCCTGCCTCTTCTGTCTGACGGAGACTCGAGGCTGGGGCCAGGGGCTGACGGTGAGCAGGGAAGGACAGAGAGTAAGGCAAGCTGGCAGCTCGGAGCTGGCCAATTAAACACGAAGAAATACTTTTCTGGAAACAGCGTGCTCCCTCCTCGTATTCTTAGTGTGCTATTTGTTTTCCCATTTTTAATAAAAGAACACAAGTACCGAAAACATTTCCTTACTATTAGTGCTGGGGACAGCGGGGGTGGGGGCCAGGGCACCTGAATAAAGGGGCAGCCACTGCTCAGCCCGTTTCTTCCATGAGGGGGTTCAGGGCCAGTGTCACTGGATGTTTAAAGTTTTCAAGGAAAGCAAGGACTCCAGATCGAATGGGAAATCTCCCGGTTGGCTCAAATTCTTAAAAATAAACACTGCAGGCCAAGTGAAGTCTGCCTGTGGGCCGGACGAGGCCTGTGGACTGTGGTTCGTGCTCTCTGGGCTCGATGGGACTCTGTTAACATCCTGCCTGGCCGTGGCACAGTGTGATTTATCACCCAGGGAGGAGGGGACACCCGACGGGACTGAGGCCACTCCAGAGTCTCCTGTGACATGAGCCTGTGAGGCTGTGACAGGCCGAGTCCCTTCCCCAGAGTCCACTTTCTTTATCAGCTCAGTGAAGGCCAGGGCTGGCTCTGTGGTTTTGAACCTTTTTTCAGCAGCAGAACCTTTGTTTAAACCAAATCTTACAGGGAACAAATCACAATGTACATGACAGATAAAAACCAGGGCTGTCCCAGATGTAGGGAGGGTCTGGAGTTCTGCCCTGAGGCTGCCCTCTCCCCTTTCCCACAGGGCACCTCTGCCAGGCGCCGCAGAACTCTGTGTGGTGGCCGCCCGGCCGCGCTTTCCACCCTTCCCTGCCCCAGCATCTGTGCTTGAATGGGCGGAGGAGAGTAGCAGGGCCAGCAGGAGAGCAAGCCACAGTAGGTCTGCCCAGAGCCGGCTCCCCGCCCGCATTCTGCTCAGTCCCTGCCCACCATGGCCCGCCGGCCGCAGGGTGCATTTGCACTTACTGGGGGCTTTCCATGCATTTTTGCCTCCTCACATCAGCCCTCCAAGTTGTGCACCACTGTTTCCATATCACAGGTGGGTAAGCCAAGACTTAGAAAGGGGAAGGGCGTTGCCCACGAGGTCACTTGACTGGAACTGGGGGAGCCTCGATTCCCCCAGGACTGTGAGACTCCAAAGGCTGCCTCCTCCCCTCGGGCCTCCTCCCTTATCCTTCACCTGCTCCCCGGGGACAGTCCCAAAACATGTGGATCCTGGGGCCTGGCAGTGACGGTTTCCATCCCTTGTGTCTCTGCGGCACGCTTCCGTTTGCAAAGTCCCCTCAGACATGATCTCATTTTGCTGGTGTCAGGCTTGATTTGTCTAAGCAGGACTCTCCTTTCTGTCACCACACAGGAGGCAGAACCATCTGAGCCCCGAAGTGCGGAGGTGACGAGGAAGCCCAAGGCCACTGCTCCTTCTGCAAACAAGAGACCCAAGAAGGAGGCCAAGAAGAAGCGGTAGAAGAGGCGGCCTGTGGAGCCCGGTGGGCGGGCAAGGGCCTTGGGGGCAGCCCTCCCGGGGCTCAACGTTCTGTTCCCTCACTTTATCCCGGGCTCAGGGTCTGAGGTGGCTGGGACGCCCTCTGACCACAGAGATCTGGACAGTCACGATAGTTCCCAGGGCCCGGTGGGCAGACCACCACTTCCTCTTTCTTCTGCTTCCATGATGGTTTAGGGCCAAGGGGACTAAAACACTCTGTGAGCAGAGACTGTCTTGGAAGTCTCTTCAGAAATTGGGTCAGCTCACAGAGTTGCATTTTCCTACTGAATCCTCGTGTCCTGCCTTTAGTCACCCACGTTGTAGATTTACACTGCATTTTCGAGTCATTATCTGATGCTGACAAGCCCCGCCCATCTCCCATTATCTGTGCCCCGCAGATCAGATCTGCTAATCAGTCACCTTTGTCTCTGCTTGTGCAGATGGAGCTGGGCCAGGCCTCCCCTGTTTGTTTAGGTCAAGGCGCCAAAGCCACTGCAGTGCTAGGGGTCCCACTAGTACAACAGCCAGGGCTGAAAGATGCCTGGAGTGAGAGCCAGTGGAAGACCCAGCCAGGGTGATGCCCCATCCTCCTCCAGCGCATTGAAGGGATTTGGCTGAATGAGCGTGTTTTCTTGGGCCCAGACTTCCTGAGCATCTGAAATGGGGGAGGGCTTGTCAATCTCAGACCCCCCTCTTTTCAGCCCATCATAGCACATTCAACGTGCACCTTTTGGCTTCTGTCTGTGCCCCCTCCCACACCCCCAGTTCTTTCAGGCCCTGACCGGTGAGGAAAAGTCATTTGGGGAAGTAAACGTTAATAAACGGCCCCACACGCTGAGCTGCCTGTGTGTCGCCTGTACTGATGGGGAGTGCTGGTCCCTCCCCTGCGGGGTGCGGGAAGGGCGCACCCCCAGAGAAGCGGGACAGTGGGGCCGGGGATGGCCGGAGCGGGGTCCGTCTGGTCAGAGCAGCTCCGGGACGAATTTTAGGAAGGGTCCAGCCAACTGCTTCGTGTGGCCCTTAGTCACTGGAAATGCGGTGAACGTCCGTGCGTGTGTCAGAGTTTCCACCGGGGCCGGGCCCCTCTCAGTCCCTGGTTCCCGCTGCCTGAGGAAGACGCTGCTTGTCTTCAAAGCAGCTTGAGGAAAACTGAGTTGGAGGCCTTACGTGGCATGGGGTGGGTCACACAGGTCCTGTCACGTGCCCTGAATCAGCCACCAAGGAGAAGCCTCGATCTGTGGTCCCTCTGAACGCCTGGCTGGTTTACAGTTTGCCGAACACTTTCCCAAATGTTGTCACAACTGATGAGGTGGAACTTAAGGGATGAGCATGTGTCATCTCCCTTTTAGAGACGGGAGACTGAAGTCCTGATGACTTGAGAATGCCAGAACTCGGACTTGGGCCCAGTCCTTGGCCCTTTTTTCAACATTTAACAAATACTCAGTGAGTGTCAGCAGGCTGGTGCTGTGATGGGCCAGCCTGCCATGGAGGGCCTGGCAGGATCCCAGCACCCCAGGTTTTAGGAGGAGCCTGGGGACTGGAGTGCCTGCACAACAAAGGGCCAGGCACAGCCAGATCCTAGCGGAAGGGGCTTCTGCTGAGTGTTTCTGTTCACAGACGTTTACTCAGTCTCTTAGATGTCTTATGCCATGCTAGGGCAGGGGATGCAGAAATAAGGAGGCCTCCCAGAAGCCCAGAGTGAGCCTGGACCAGTGGGAGACTGAGACGTGTACACAGCCTGGGTGTGGAGAGCTGTCCAGCGAGGGAGCAGTGGGTGCTGTGGGATCTGGGTGGGGGCCCCCAGCTTGGCCTTGAGGCAGGCAGCACAGCTGCCTGGCAGAGTAGAGTAACTGAGCTGAGTCTTAAGGGCCCAGCTGGAGTTGAGACCGGAGGGGAATTATGCTGGGAGAGTAGGGCCAGACCTCTAGAGCAGACCTGTCCAGCTAACGGGAGGGGAGACAGCTCTGGAATCACAGGAGCAGGGCCGCCTTGGTAGGTCTGACTCCCTTAAATTGTCTCCTGTAGAGGCTGTTTGCCAGAGAACAGCCCTAGGAAAGTAAAGGTGGTCACCCTCTGCTCCACCAACCCCTTACTCCACACTTGCTTTGGACAGAGCTTGCAGCATTTGGCGCTCCTGGCTTCCAGGACCCCACCCTCACCTGGTTTTCCTTCTACATCACTGGTTCCTCCTCATCAAAGGGGGCCCAGGTCTCAGTCCTTGATCTCTGCCCGCACTCCCTGGGAGATCTCATCCAGGCTCATGGCTTTAAATACCACCAACATGCCTATGTCTCCCAAAGAAATCCCACCAGACCCCTCTCCTAAACTCCAGACTCATATATATCTGACCTCCTACTCGGTATCTCCATTTGGATACCCAACAGGCATCTCAAAGTAAAGTCCTGACACCAGCAGCCCCAAGTCTGATTTTTGTGGTCTTCCCCTTCTTTTTAAAAAAATTTATTTTATTTATTTATTTTTGGCTGCATTAGGTCTTCGTGGCTGCACGTGAGCTTTTCTCTTAGTTGCAGCGAGTGGAGGCTACTCTTCGTTGTGGTGCGCAGGCTTCTCATTACGGTGGCTTCTCTTGTTGCGGAGCATGGGCTCTAGGCATGCTAGCTTCAGTGGTTGTGGCACGTGGGCTCTAGAGTGCAGGCTCAGTAGTTGTGGTGCATGGGCTTAGTTGCTCCGCGGCATGTGAGATCTTCCCAGACCAGGGATTGAACTCATGTCCTCTTCACTGGTAGGCGGATTCTTAACCACTGTGCCACCAGGGACGTCCCAGTTCTTCCCCTTCTTAAAGGGCATCTTAATCCTTTCAGTTGTTCAGGCCAAAAGCCTTGGAGCCATCCTTGACTCCCCTCTTTCTGTGACACTCCACTTTTGATCCTTAAGTGGTTCCTTGCAACTTGACCTTCAAAATCCAGAATGAGACCCATCTTACCACTTCTCTCTACTACCATGGTCCAGCCACCATCGTCTCAGGGATATTGCAGCAGCCTGCTCATGGTTAGTCTGTTCTAGACACAGCAGCCAGGGGCATCCTTAAAACCCATAAGCTCACATCCCTCACCTGATCCCATCTCACTCAGGTAAAGGTCAGCCTTCACTGGGACCCATAAGGACCTGTAAGAGCCATTTTACCTTCTTTACCTGTCTGATTTCGTGAGAGACCACTTCCCCCCTTGCCCACTCTGTTGCATCCTCATTGATCTCCATCTTCCTCAAGCAAGTCTGGCAAGCCCTGCCTTAGGGCCTTTGAGCTTGCTGCCCTTTAGATACTGTGCCTTATGTGGTGGACAGAACAATGGCTTCCTCAAAGATGTCCGCATCCTAATCCGCAGGACCTGTGACTGTGTCACCTTACATGGCAAAAGGGACTTTGCAGGTGTGATTATGGATTTTGAGATGGGGAGAGTATTTTGGATTATCCAGGTGGGCCCAGCATAATCTCAAGGGTCTTTATAAGGAAAAGAGAGAGGGAGGAAAGTCAAAGAGAAGGAGATGTGATAAGGGAGGCAGAGGTTGGAATGATGTGGGTCCATGAGCCGAGGAATGTGGGCAGCGTCTAGAAGCGGCAAAGGCAAGGCATGAGCTCTCCCCTGGAGCCTCCAGAAGGACGCGGCTCCGCCAACACCTTGATTTCAGCCCAGTGAGACCCATTTTGGACTCCTGACCTCAAGAAACGTGAAATACTACATTTGTGTTGTTTTAAGCCTCCAAGTTTGCGGTAATTCGCTACAGCAGCAAGAGGAAATGAAAACATCACTCAGGGAAACCTTCTCTGGCCACCTAATTTGACATTCTAACCTTTCGGGACTTCCCTGGTGGTCTGGTGGTCCGCTCCCAGTGCAGGGGGCCCGGGTTCGATCCCTGGTCAGGCGACTAGATCCCACACGCGGCAACTAAGAGTTCGCATGCGACAACTAAAAAAATCCCGCATGCCGCAACTAAGACCCGGCACGGCCAAATAAATAAATCTTTAAAAAAATAACTAAATAAAATTCTAAACTTTCCCCCAAACTTCTCATCCCTCACCCTTTATTTTTTCTCCTTAGTATTTACCACCATTTAACACATGTATTTTACTTACTTTATTTATTGTCTTCTACCCCAATTGGAATGTTAGCTCCAAGAAGAAAGGAATTTTATTGCTGTTCTTGCTTATAGATGAATCCCCGAGGCTAGAAAATTGCCTGGCACATAGCAGTGCTCAGTAACTATTTGCAGCACAGGTGATAGTAGGAGAAGCCGGCCTGCCCTGACAATACAGCTTAGAGAATAAACATTACGTGTGCCCAGACACTTTACACGTCTGATATCGGTACATCCTCACAACTCCACGAGGTTGTAGCATTAGCACCCACATTTGAGGATGAGGACATGGGGTGCCTGGAATTGAACTCAGGCAGGCTGACTCCAGGGCCCACTCTAGCTCATGCTGCTCTTTCCTCCCTGGAATTCTCAAGCGGGGAGGGAGTTCTCTGGGAAAGAAGAAATTGGGCCCCCATGCTGGGGGCTTTACTAACCAGAGGACTAAATCATTCATGGTAAAATTATGCTCATTAATGAGGAAGAGACTGCAGGGTGAAGTGTTTGCTTTCTAATCTTATTGAGGTGAAATTCACATAAATAAAATTAACCATGTTAAAGTATACAATTCAGTGGCATTTAAAACATTTATTAGTGTTGTGCAACCACCATCTCCATCTAGTTCCAAACCATTTTTGTCACCCCAAGATAAAACCCCATGCCCGTTAAGCAGTTTCTCCTCGTTCCCCTCTCCCCACAGCCCCAGGCAACCACCAATTCGCTACCTGTCTCTAGGGAGGTTTACCTGCTCCGGATATTTGGTATAACGCATCACACAGTACATGACCCTTTACGTCTGACTTCTTTCACTTAGCATGATGCTTCTGAGGTGCCTCCATGTTGTAGCGTGTATCAGCACTTCGTTCCTTTTCATAGCTGAATCAAAGGCAACTTGAAGGAAATTTTGGATCCAGACAGTCTCATTTTGAATCTGGATCTCAAGGAGATGTAGCTGTGTGGTGTTAGGCAAAAGAATTCACATCTTTGATGTTCAGAGTCCACCAAATAGAGATCATACAACAACCTTGCAGGGCTATTGTAAAAATATATATACTGTGTGTATATAAGGTACCTGGAGCATAGCAGGCAGTTTATGTAAATGGCAGCAGTGAAAATGATTATTCAATCAGGGTCAAGTTTATCATTAAAACATTCTGACCTCAAGTCAGCCATGATCTGGCCCCTCAACTCGTTCGTTGGAAGACAAAACGAGTCCTTAGCTCCCCAGTCCTGGGAAACCCAAGTCAACGGGAGGGTTCCAGGGCTGAGCTCACGTTTGGTTTTGTATTTGTAGAGCTCTTTACATTTCTAGTAGATTTTGTCATCAGTTTTTCCCTTCCTTATATGTTCAACAGTCCTTCAAATCATGGAGGTTGAAAGCTCCATGGCAACGAAGGGGAGAGGACCTTTAAAAACTTCTAAGTAAGCACATGACAGGAGTTCATTAGTCATGGGCAATGCAAATTAATACCACAGTGTGATACTAGAATGACTAAAATTGAAAAGACTGACCACACCAAATGTTGCGCAGGGTATGGAGTGACTGGAATGCTCATACATTGCTGGTGGAAGTGTAAAATGGTACCACCACTTTAGAAGACCATTTGGGAGTTTCTTTAAAAAGTACAATATGTATCTACCCTATGACCCAGCATTCCACTCCTAGGTATTTACCCAAGAGAAAAGAAAGTATTTGTCCTTGAAAGTCTTGACTAAATTCTAGCTAGAAGGTTCATAGCAGCTTTCCTCACAATAGGCAAAAACTGGACATAGCCCAGATGCTCATCAACAGTAGAGTGGATAAGCTGTAGTGCGTTTATACGATGAAATACCGCACACCATAAAGGCCGCATCCTACTCATACACACGATAATATGAATGAATCTCAAAACTGTTGTGTTGAGGGAAAGAAGCCAGACCTACCCACAAACACACAAATACAATATCTACTGTCTGGTTCTATTCATATGGAATTCTAAAACAGACAAAACTAACCTGTGGTGATAGAGATCAGATCAGTGGATGTTTCTGGGAGAGGGATTGCCTAGGAAGGGGCATGAGAAAACTTTCTGGGGTGATTGAAGTGTCCTGTATCTTGATATGCAATCATCAAAATTGAATGCTTAAGATCTGAGCATTTCACTATGTGTAAATCACACCTTAATAAAAAATTTTCCTGTGGGCCTAGCACTAAGCTATGTGCTTTGTACACATGTTATTTAACGTGTCAGCAATTCCCATAGGTAGATGTTATTGTCTCTGCTTTACAGATGAGAAAATTGAGGCTCAGGAAGTTTAAGTAACTGCCTCAGAACACACAGCTAGAAAAATGAGATTAGAACCCAGGTAGTATGACCCCAAAGCCCATGCCTCTGGGGTCTCCTCTTCTCCCTCTACCCATTCTCTGCCCCATGATTTTACAGATGGGGAAACTGAGTCCCAGAGAGGAGACTTAGCTCTTTGGCATCAGAATCAAATGAGAACCCAAATTTCTGGAACTTTCTTAGTGCGTCACGCATCCTCACTTGGGCAAAGTGGTCAAGTTCATTCCCACTTCTGCCCAGCGAGGGCTTGGGAGCGAAAAGTACAATTTTTAAAGAGTTGAGTATAACATTCATACTGTGAGAGACCCACACTCAGGGCATAGAGATCCTGTGACTTCAAAGTGAGAGATTGAGTTCTCCATCTGTCTTTGCACTGCTGGAGTAGTTCCCGTGGTTTTCTGTGAGTGGTGGAAGCTCACTATTCACTCTCCCTGCAGTTAAACCCTGCTCCCCCCTAGGTCCCCTTACCAGACTCACCTGTTACCTCCCTCCATGTCTTCTTGGGTTGCACGATGTCCAACCTCTCCAACACATGCAGCATCCTCTGCTTAATTTAAGAGGAGCAAGCATGAGTTTCTCATCTTCCCCTTGACAGTCAGAGTTCTGGAAAGGATTAGCACCAAGAACAACAAAAACAGCCAATCGGCTGTTGTCAGGTTCAGTCCATCGCGCTGTTTATGAAGCAATGTTGTCCCTGGTGTTCGTTAAGGATACCACCTTGCATTTTGGGAGAATTTGGCTCAAACCATGATAGTTTGCTCCCCCCAAAACTTGAATCTCTGGGAGGAAAAATATATATGTCCCAGCTTGTTTTCTGTCCACTAAAGAGAAACTTCATCTTGAAATTTCTTTGTCTCCTCTTTAAAAGTTGCAGAATGTATTTCATGGTCTGCCTTTTCTCTGGACCTGGCAAATGGTGCCGTGAATGAATCACCCTGCTTCTTGGGAATGTTTTGCTCCAAGAGCTCAAGGGGGTACAACAAGACGATAAACAGCCTCTTAAGTGATCCCTCCTCCCCCCACTGTGGCGCCTGGGGCCTGTGAGTTCATAGAACTGGACCGTGGCTGAACTTTCAGAGACTGCTGTGTCCAGCCTGGTTTTGCAGACGAGGAAACCTAAGCTTTAACATTTCCGGGAGGGGAGCCGTGGAACAGGGCCAAGGCCATCTGAGTGTGATTCATCTGCTCTGATCACCAGCCCGTGGTCTGTGCCTCCATTGCTCTGAGCTTCAGCTTCCTCCTCTGGAAAATGAGGATGGGAAGCCTGATGTCCCTTTTGGTTTCCTATCATTCAGGGGCACCGTGCATCTACACAGCCGCTTGGTAGAGATGCTTAACCTGAAATGTAGTTCTCTACCCGGGAGCCAGAGAAGGATCAAGGCCTGTCCAACAGTCAGTTCAGTTCAGTTCAGATGAGATCCATTCAACAAACACACCCACACCTTCGCTCTGTCCAGACCCTGAGCTGGGCACTGGGGACACCAAGATGGATCAGATGTGGCCTCTGTCTTCAATCTGTGGGGCCAGATGACACACAGACAATCCGATAGACTGTGGCAAACCTGGTGATGTTATGCCTGAGGGGCTTTGGGGATGGAGGAGAGTCAAGGAAGGCTTCCAGGGGGAGGTGACAATGCCAGAGGATTAACATCTGGTGGCACTGATGAAGGAGGAGATGACGAACGGAATGAGGCATTAGGCAAGCCCCTTCCCCACTGTGGGCCTAAGTCTCCCCAGAGCACACTCGCGGGGGATGGCTAACTCAGCTGAGGGTCGTGGTCACCCCACTCTGGACTTCTGAGGTGGGGAAAGTGTTGATGTTAGTTTCTGAGCATGGAGGGCACCTGGTCCAGCAGCCAGGAGAGACTTCTTGTTCTGGCATTTGGGGCCTTGGCCCTCCTGGTCTCCTACAGGCCCACAGCCCCCAGGGAGCATCAGGGCGCCACGCCCTACAGACCTCTCGGCTCCGACCAAGTCCCGGTTTGTGTGAGAACGGCCGGGGTTGAGAGAGGTGAAAGTGAGTCACTCTTGCCTCTCCTGACCCCATGCCCTGTCCTCAGTCCACTGGAGAATTGCTGCAGGCGGGAGAGAGCTCTCCGTGCTAACACAGGACTGAGGCACACTGCTGGCCGGACGATATCAAAAAGGAAGGTATTCTGAGGTCTCCATCTCTCTGGCAAATGGCTGGAGTCCCTGAACCCAGATGACCAGGGCAGCATCCCAGGACCCTCAGATCCCTGTTAGCTGCTCCCGTCTCTCTCTGCCCTTCCCAGCCAGGCTTAGGTGCTGGAAAGTGTGGGGACACTTGCTCTGTCCACCTCCTCCCCTCCCATTCCTTCCTGACCTCGTGATCCCACCATCCCCCACCCGACTCCTCGGCCACCGTGCTGCCCAGGGGCAGCTCTAGCCGCTCTGTGGCTCAATACCCTGGAGACTCTGTTGTCCCTGCCTTCTCTTATGTGACCCCTGGTGACATCAGGCTGATCCAGGAGAACCCCCTTCCAGGAAGCCCAGAACTCCTTTTCTGGGCCTCCTCCTGCAGTCTTTTAGATGTGAGCACTGCTTGGGGCTCTCCCTGGCTTTCTTCTCATCCTATATACAACATCCTACTCCAAGCCTCAGTTTCCTCATCAGTGAAATGGGCATAATAATGGCACCTATTCTGAGGGGTTGATGGAGGGATTAAATGTGTCTGATGCAGACTGTGTTAAATAAGTATTGGCTGAAGTATTAATTTTTTCAACATTACCATGGATACCTAAAAGGTTTCTCCAATATAATTCAGCCAAAACTGAACTCATGACTTTTTGCCCTCAGCGGGCTCCTACCCATCTCAGCAAATGGCAACTCCCTCCACTCAAACCAAAAGCCTGGGAATTAATCTCGATTCCGCCCTCTGTGTGCTCCCACGCTCCCGATCCAAGCAAGGACGGTGGGTGCTTCCTTCAAATGCACTTGAATCATGCTGTCTCCGCCACCTTCCCTGCCGGGGCTAAGCCTCCTTCACCCCCTCCTGGAGGTGTCCTAGCCTCCTTGCTGACCTCCCTGCTTCCACCTGCCCCCCTTTAATCCCCCTCCAGGCAGCTGCCAGAGGGATATTTCAAAAACATACATCAAATCTTGTCACCCCTCTTGCTTAACATCTACAGGCTTCCCAGTGCGTTTAAGTAAAGTTCAAGGCTCTCACAACAGCCCAGGAGGCTCCAGGCCCTGCTCCAGGCTCCAGCTCCACCTCCCACTATTCTCTCCCGCCACTGCCCCCACTGTACCACGGTTCCACCTAGACAAGCCCGTTCTCACCACAGGGCTTTTGCCTGAAAGCTCTTCCCCCCAGATCCTTGTATGGCCTCTCTTTTTATCCTTCAAACTTCAGCTAAAATTCATCTCCTCCGAGAAGCCCTCCCTGACCTCCTGTCCTCAGTGGTCCCCACTCTTCCCCATCACATCCCGGGCTTCCTCCCATCCTAGCAGGTAGCACAGTCTGCCTTTCTGAATCAACAGGTTTGTTCTCTGGTTTATCCACCACCCCTCACACCAACCTGTGAACTTCACGAAGGTGGGAGCTGTGTGTATTTTATCAGCCAGTGTGTACCCACAAGATGGTAAATATTTCATCAACTCCCAAGACCTTAACCAGGTCTCCACCCCTGGGCTCTGTGACCTTGGGGAAGTTTCTCACCCTCCCTGGGTCTTGAGTTTCCTGTGCCTGGCAGGTAGAGGGGCCTGGCTGGTGATGGACTCCTCCCCCTCACCCTGGCCCAAGGTGCAGGTGGGAGGGAGGCTGGCCCTATCACCTGCTGCAGACAGTGCTCCACAGTGTTTGCTGAGTTGAACTGAGTCAAATGGCCCTGCACCAAGGTCCTGGAAACACAGATGCCGGAACCTCCAGGAATGGGAAGATGGCAGGGGAGCTAGCTCAAGGGCCAGGGAGCTCGTTTACCTATTGGATGATTAAATATGTTTAATTATTAGGAGGTAGCTGTGGTGGAAGTCGAGGATAGACCACAAATCGCAAGAGGCCTGGTTCAAATTGGGGTTGGGGGGAGGTGACTTCCCCAGATCCAACCATCTGGATGAGAGAGGTCTCAGCCAGGGACCATGGTCCCAGGGGGCGCTGAGGCCTGGGCCAGCACAGGGGCTGGCTTCCTTCCTGGCTCCTGCTAGGATCTCAAACCCCCTGAGTCCCTCCCTGAGCCGGCAGGGGTGTGGGGAGATGGTGAGGCCAGACGCAGACTGTGTCCTGGGGCAGGGTGGCTGGCTCAGTTCTTGTTCTGGAAGACTGATTGAATGTGCTCGCCTCAGGCAGGGGCTGGGACTGGCCTTGCACTGTTCCAGTGGACCTGTGGAATCCAGGCCTGAGATTCCTGTCCCAACAAGCATGGAGCTTATTCAGCGTCAAGCCCTGGTGGGGGCAGTGCTGTGGCACAAGGATGACCCAGGTCCAAACTACACCCCCTTGGAGTTCTTGGCCTGCAGTGGGGGAAATAGATGGGTAAAATCGACGTTCCTTGTGAGAAGTGCAGAGGGCGTCCATGAAGCTTTGACCCAGACTGAGGGGTGGGGGGGTCAGGGGAGGGGCCAAAGAATGTACAGGATTAACCAGGGAGGAGAGGTGGGGAGAGGTACATCCCAGGTGGAGCAAAGAGCAAAGGTGAGACAGTGCTGCTGGTGGGCAGTGACCAGGAATTCAGCCCTGGGGGAAGATGCAGACAGCAGTGGAGAGGCTGTCCCGCCCTCTGTGGCCTTCTTTATGGGCTTTGGCCTGAGGCCACAGGGGAGCCCCTGAAGGACCAGAGCTGTGTCCTGGAAAGAGGAACATGAAGGCTGTTAGCGGATGAGTCAGGGGTGGGGAGACCAGACGCCGGGAGATCAGGAGGAGGCCAGGCTGGTGTCTGGATGCACCAGGCCCCACCTGAGCATGGCGGAGGGGCCCACGGAGGGGGCGGTTAAGGAGGGCGTGGTAGAGGCCATCGGTCTTGGGTGTGTGGGTGTCTGGGGAGGCTGAGGGTGCTGCGTTTCTGAGAAGGTGGAAGAGCTATTCCTAAGCTGGGGACCCAGGATGGGGGCCGGCCTCAGGGAACAGAGGGCGTGCTCTGCTTAGGGTAAGTAGAGTACCCAGGATGTCAGAATGGGGGTTGGGAGAGTGTCCTGGGGAAAGGTCTGGAGGATGACAGACAGATGGACCCCGAGCTCTAGAGAGAGGCCGGGCCCTGGGAGGGGGACTGGGGTGAGGCTGGGTGGGTGGTCCCTTCTCAGATCATCTCCCTCTGGCTCTGTGGGGGCAGGGAGCAGGCTTGGTTATGGAATGTGAGGGAGTCAACAGCCCTGCGGGCATCCCGAAGCCAAAGAGGGTCAGGAGTTGGGGACAAAGGCCCCATAGGATGGGCACCTGTGGGAAGCATGTTGAAACTCATTTGAGGTTCCGGAGGAATGGAGCTCCCGTTGCCTCTGGCAGTGACCTGGATAAGCCTCCTTTATTGGCCTCTCTCCTTCCCTGTCTCTTCCTGTCCCCTCACTGCAGCTTCTGGGCTCACTTCCCTAATGAGTACTGGTTTCAGGTCTCAGGTCTGTCTTTGGGAGAACCCAACTAAGATAAAGTCGAGCGGGAGCCACCAGACTGTGGGCTCCTCCTGGGCTACTACTGGCTGTGTCTTCGGCCCCAAAGCCAGGCCCTGGGCAGAGGAGCCCCCCTCCTCATTACCTGCCTCTGCCCCATCCTGGAAGGGTGTGCGGATGTAAACAGGGTGAGCCAAGGTTGAGGGAAAGGGGAAGAGCAGAGCCCCAGGATGTCATGGAAGAGAAGTGGGCACTTGCCCTGGGAGTCTCTCTCTTTCTCATCAGGCAGGGCCAGGATCCCAGGCAGAGGCACCTGGGGCAGGGGGTGGGGTGACGGTTGGCGGCCAAGTGCATGGCCAGCTCACCCTCGTGGACTTTGGCTCCCCGGGAGCCCTGAGCTGTGGAGTCTATGACCAGGCCTTGCATTGGGCCTCCAGAGCAGTTAGGGAGCAGATCAGAGTCACAAATAATCTCTATCCCTTTCTATTGCTCCTGTATCATGACCTCATTTTCAAAAACTTAAAAAATAAAGACAAGCACAAAAGAAAAAACTATTAAGCTCATCTGTGAGTCTCCCCCTCCCCCCATCCCCGGGGGATGCTAGAAACTGCTAGAAACATGGTAGTGTTTATTCCTTTTGTTTTTCCTACTCCCACATTTTTTTAAAAACAGAAATGGGATTACACTGTTAATACTATAACATTTAAATTTACTAGTATAGCATGAACTCTTTCCAGGGCAAAACATATAGATGTACATTGTTAATTTTAAGACTGTCACAGTTTTCCGCTTTTCTAATGGAACCTTAGGTTGGCTACACCAGAAATAATAATAATAATAATAACAACAACAATATCCATTTACTGAGTGTCTAGCATGTGTGTGTCACGCTGATCACTGAGCAACCAAAGGAGATGTGTACAGTTATCCCCAGTTTACAGATAGACCAGTGAGGGTAAGAGGGGTCAAGTGCCTTGCCAAAGGCCACAGAGCTATCCAGGCAGGATTCAAAGCCCTGTCTCCATTGTTGCTCTTAACCATGATGTTTGGCCACCTGGTAAGCCCCCTTTCCTGGGCCCCCATGTTCGTTTCCACCCAGATATTCTGATGAATTGAAGTCCTGTGTATGCTTTCGCCTGTTCCACTTAGAGGGAAGCTTTGTATTGGAGTCGGCAGGGTGGGTGGGGGCGATCCTTTCCATCCCTCCTGCCTGTCCCTTAAGGCTCCCTGGACATGACATTGAACCTCTTCCCTCAGCAGCTATGGAAACAACGCTGGCCAGGGAGGGGAAGGGACTTGCCCAAGACCACACCGTGTAGAGGCTGCACCAGACTTCCGATTCCCCACCCAGGGGGCGGACAAAGCAGGCAGGATGCACAGGACATAGAGGGTAGAGGCCCCAGCTCCAAAGGACAGGGTCCGTTTCGGTCTTGCTCGCTGCTACATCCGTCCCCGACCCTGGCACAGGGCCTGTCATGCAGGAGGCATGAATGAGTAGAGAGGATACAAGGACCAAGAGGGGTCTCTGCGGAAGGCTTCCGGGAGGAGTGGCGGATGGGCCGAGGAGGGCAAGCGGGGTTTGCACAAGCTGAGGGGAGATGGTGGGCGATACTGCAAGGGCAGATGTACGGAGCGGGGAAGGAGAAAGTGTACGTTGGAGGGCAGGAATGGGACACGAGACCAAGTGTCTATGAGTCTTTGAGAGACCAGAGCAGACCCCAGGAGGCTCCAGGCCCAGCATCTGGGGCAGTCCCCCAACCAGCACGGAGCCCTGCCCGGGTAATTCCTGAACAGGAACAGAAGGAGGAAGTTGTATAAGCGACACTCAGCTGGTGAGTGGGAGGCAGGGCTGGGTTTCATTTCCAGACAGTCCTGGAGTTGTTCGGCTCCGGTGCCCACCCCCGCCCTTGCCCATCCCCTGCTGCCTCTGTCCTTGACTCAGGCAATGGTGAACCCCAAAGCCCAGGGAGGCTGGGAAGGAGGCATCAAGGCTAAGAAAATGGGGATGTCCCCTGGCGTGGGAATGCCCAGGGAGAGCGACCCGATGCATCTCCTTCTCTGCCAGACCAGCTGGTGAACTCTGGAGGCCGAGGCTGCAGCTTCCACATCCTCTCAGCCTGGCAAACAAACGCCTTTCCATCCTTCAAGACCCAACCCAAATGTCCTTCATCTAGGAAGCCCCCCAAGAAATCCCCACCAAAGCGGATTGACAAATTGCTCCCTCTCTGAGCTCTCCAGCACTCAGACTGCCCTTAAAACTAAAAAAAAGAATCATTGTTTATTGAGTGCTTACAGTGACCAAGGCACTGTGCTGGATGCCTCACAGCCCTGACGCCTTATTGGATTCTCTCAGCATCGCCGAGAGAAGGTTCCGTCACCAGCTCCTTTTCATCCAGCAGCAGAGTGAGGCTTAGCGAGATCACATGGGTTGCAGATGGTGGGGCTGCATCTTCTGGACATGGAAGCTCATAGCTCTCTGGCTCTCCTGCTCAGGGTGTTTCAGCACCTGTTTCCCCTTCTGGTTTGAGAGCCCCCAGTGGGCAGGGTCTGTGTCCCTGGACACTGGGCTCAGGGGGAGGTACTGACCCAGGGACAAATCTTTGAACCTCTCAACCTGCCTTCACCATGATGAGGACCTAGACTGGTGTCTTGTATACAGCAGGCATTTGACAAATACTTGTGACATTGAGAACCCTTGATCCTAGTTGAGGCTGTCATAAACTTGCATATGACCTTAGGCGAATCTCTTCATTCCCCAGTCCTCAGTTTCCCAAGCTTTAAAAAGAAATGTTTAGGGACTTTCCTGGTGGGCCAGTGGTTAAGAATCAGCTTTCCAATGCAGGGGACGCGGGTTCAATCCCTGGCCGGGGAACTAAGATCCCACATGCCGTGGGGCAACTAAGCCCACGCACCACAACTACTGAGCCCTCGCACCTCAAATAGAGAGCCCGTGTGCTGCAAACTATACAGCCCATGCGCTCTGGAGAGCTCGTGTCACAACTGGAGAAGAAAATACTCACATGCCACAAGTAGAGAGAATCCTGAACATCACAACTAGACAGAAGCCCGCACACCACAACGAAAGATCCCGCGTGCTGCAACTAAGACCCGACGCAGCCAAAAAAAAAAAAAAAAAAATTAATTAATTGAAAAAAAAGGAAATGTTTAGCAACAGCTCTCTTGGCTTCCTGTCTGTCTTAAAATTCTGTCCTTTGCTCTAGAACATGATACGGCCTATACCCCCCAACCAATTTCCCCTATAACTAACTTCTTACATCAATATGGTTCATTTGTTACAACTAATGAACCAATATCGATGTATTATTATTAACTAATGTCCATACTTTATTCAGAGTTCCTTAGTTTTCCCCTAATGTCCTTCTTGTGTTCCAGGATCCCACCCAGGATGCCACGTTACATTTAACCATCGTGTATCCTTAGGCTCCTCTTGGTTATGATAATTTCTCAGACTTTCCTTGTTTTCGATGACCTTGACAGTTTTAGGAGAACTGTTCAGCTATTCTGTAGAGTATCTTTCTCCTGGAATGTGTCTGATGTTTTTCTCGTGATTACACTGTGATTATGGGTTCTGGGGAGGAAGACAACAGAGGTGAAGTGCTACGCTCACCACATCATATCAAGGGTACATATTATCACAGTGACTTATCCCTGTTGATGTCGACCTTGACCACCTGGTGGAGGCAGTGTTTGTCAGGTCTCTCCAAGGTAAAGTTACCCCTCCACCCACCCATGCTGTCCTCTTGGGAAGGAAGAAAGTCGCTGTGAGCAGCCCACACCTAAGGAGCCGGGAGTTATGCACCCCTCCGTGACAGCGAGTATAGTATGAGCATTTTTTTCTTCTTTAGTATCTACTTTTCAAGTACTCCCACAAAACATTGCTACATTCCATCTCCCCAACAGGCCTGGGAAATGTGGGAGATGGAGACATTCCATGAGGTGGAAGCAGAGGCTCAGGGTGGGAGGGATCAGAGGTTGGGTCAGGCTCTGTGGGTCTTGCCTCTCCCTGTTGAATGTGAAAGACATCCAAGGTCTGGGCAGGACAGGACCGCAGAGCCTGAGCTCCAGACTCAGGAAGGCTTGAAACTGAGGTCCTGCCCTCCCTTGCCGTGGCACATAGTCTTGCTGAGCCTCGGTTTTCTCCATCTGTACAATGGGGATAGCAATAGCTCCTACATTGTAGTGCTGTGAAGAACAAACACCTTGCTGCACATGGACCCCAGAACGGGGCCCTGCCCAGGAAGCTCTGCACACGGTGACTGTGGGCTGTTGTGACGATGATTATTTTTACAAGCATTCTTCGAAGACCTCCTGTTGCAGACTTGTCTCCTCTCTGCTCAGCAGGTTTCTAACCCCCTCTGATCTGTAGGGTCACAGCTCTGGCTGCAGATTTCCGCCCTGCCCTCTGCCCTCCTGCCAGGCCTGGCAGATCAAGGGCCCTGGCTCCTTTTATCCTTTCTCACAAACATTCTGAGATACGGCGGAAGGAGGCCTGGGCTGGAGGGGGGCTGGCTCTGCTTGCCGGTGACTCTCTGTGTGACCTTGGGAGAGTGTCTGTCCCTCTCTGGGCCTCTACTGTGGCCTGAGGGGAGTGATGTGATGAAGGGCTGAGTTTCTTGGGGGGGTAGCCAGGTGTCTTCCCCATTTTCACGTGGACAGGGCTTTTCCTCCTGTGACACCCCCCTGTTTTGTCTCCAGACTCCAAGCTGAGAAATATGTTTGAACAGCACATTTCCCGTCTGTGAATTGGCCGTACAGCCCCAGAAGGTGAGTGTGTGTGGCGGCACTCAGAGGTCAACACCGTCATTTGTTTGTCATCACTTGGGTTCCACCTGCTTAGGTGCCCACTGTCTCCATCCTTTCCCTGGAGGTGGAAGGATGCTGGAGGAACCTGCTGGTGGCTGACCACCCCTGCCGGAGGCCGGCCTCTGAGGAAGCACATGCTCATTTGCTCCCAGCTCCTTTCGACTCTCGTGGGGCTGGGGACGCTTCCCTAGCGTCCTGTGTCTTAGGCCTTTGGGCCAGTTTGGCCTCGCTCCTTGGGTCGCAGGTAGGTGCTCATGCACACACACCGATGTAAGCCGGGGGCTCGACCTCTGCTGGTCCTCAGCTGTGGTTGCCATCAGCCCAGAGGCTTCCAGACTGCTCCTCACTGCCCCTCAATCTGCCCCCCACTCAGTGACAGCACCTCTCCCCAGGCCCTTCTCTGTTTACAACCCTCCATGGCTCCCCACTGCCTCCAGGACAGAAGCCAAGCCTGGCATTCAAGGATCTTCAGAGCTCCCCCCAGCCTCCCTTCCCTCACCCCAGCCCGCCCATCACGTGGTTCCAAACACAGCGTGTTTTTGGCCTCTGTGTCTTTGCTTATGCTGTCCCCCCGCCCAGAACACCTTCTCTTTTGTTCCATTTTCACCTGCAATTGCTTCCTCCGGCTTCTATACTCGCCATAGATGACTCCTTCTTTCAGCAGCCCCCCTTCGCCAACACACGTGCTGAGTTAGAACCCCTTCCTCCGGGCCCCACCAGCCCCCGATGCCTGTGCCTAGCACACTGTCACTCTTCCCTGCCCCTCCAGGCTGTGAGCAACTCCAAGGCAGACACCAGATCTGGTTTGTTCACTGCTGTATCCCTAGCATATAGCACAGACCCTAGCACGTGGTAGATGCTCAGTAAATATTGACTGACCAGAGGAAGGAAGAGTAAGGCTTAGCCAGGGGCTGGTGGGTGGAGAGCATTCCAGACAGGGGGACCAGTGCAGAGGGCCTCAGGGCGGAATAAGCTTCTGTGATGGAGTGACAGCAGGGAAGCAGGCTTGACTAGGAGGGAAGGGGACCAGGGCTCGCAAGCGAAGCCTGAGCGGTTGGCAAGGGCCAGATCAGGCTGAGGCACTGGGCATCTCTGTGTAAACTGTAAAGTGCGGTGCCATGAGAGGTGCCAAGCCCACTCCACAGCCTCAAGCCAGAGCCTGCCCACTTTTTCACCTTATCCTGTAACCCTGAGCCCAGTTCTTCGAATAGACAACTCACAGCAAACCATCTGGGGAATGACAGGGCTGGTCTGGAATTTCCCACTGAGTGCCTGTGAAGGGTCAGCTTTCCAGCTGCTTTCCAAGGATGAGCTGGGCTCAGGGTGGGTGGGAGCCAGAGCCACCAGGGCCCTGGGTGAGGCGCAGGCGGTGCCCCTGATCCCGTGGCACGAGAAAGCTCTCGCCACAGGTTTGCTGCCAGTTGTGGCGGGCCAGGCCTCACCTCCCATGCTCCATCCTGCCCTCAGTTGTGGCTTTGACCCAGGTCGGGGGAAGGAGGGGAGAGGAGGTTTCCAGAGATACAGAACTGTATACAGCTGGTGTTCGCCATCTCTACCATGTTGACATCAATCACATCTGTCATCTGCTGGGTGTTTTGGGTTGGGAAATTATCCCTCTTGGCTTTCCAGGCCCAGCTCAAACTGTGTATACCATCGGTGGTCAATAAGTGTTTGCTGTCCATTAATGATGATGAATGATTTACAGGTATTAAGCAATGAGTTTCTGTTTTACTAACTATCTTTTAAGCAAAATAATGCACCGAGTCACTCACTGATCCACCAGGCCAGACTGTCAGCTCTTGCATCTACATAATCCTGGAAGGTGGTAGGATCGTTGCTCCCACTTTACTGATGAGTAAATTGAGGCTCAGAGAGGGTGGGGTCACAGAGTCGATGAATGGAAGAGTTGGAACTCTTGTATGTGGATCCCTAGGCCGAGTACTCTCTCTGGCCAACCAGGCAGTGCCCACCCTGTGCCAGGCATGGGCCAGGCCATAGTCCCTGCCCTCTGGGTGGGGACAGATGCACCCTGAATGGCTTGGGGTGTGTCTCCATCAGAGGTTTGTCAGGAAGCATGTCCTGGAGGAAGTGGCACTTACTTAGGACCCTGATGGACAGGGAGGGCTGGGCAGCTAGAGATGTGGGGTAAGCATTCCTGGTAGGGGTTTACAGCCTGAGTGAAGGCCCAGAGGGGTGGTTGAAAGTAACGAACTCTTCCAACACTCAATCATGAAACCACTGTGCCGGTCACATCCTCCTGAACGACCTCCTGAGACCCTCAGCCGCTGAGCCGAGCCAGTGGTGGCTCCAGGTGGAAGGCTGCATCTGTGCTCATAGAGCCGAGATGTGTCCCAGCTGCCCCCACTCCTCGAAGAGAGAGGGCAGGGTATGAAAAAGGCTCAGACATACTGGGTGTACATTACTTCATTCCATCCTCACGTGAGCCTTCTGAGAGGATCACTGTCTTTAGCCCATTTTGCAGGTTGGCACAGTGAGGCTCAGAGAAATGGCCTGCTCAAGGTCACATATCCACAAAGGGGCAGAGATGGGACTTGAACCCAGGTCTATGGGTCCCAAGTCTGTGCTTCTAAGCCCTCTGTCATCCCAGCTCTAGAAGAAGCTCAGAACTTTCAGTTGAACTCCTGGGGATGAATCTAGTGATATGCCAGGAAATATTTAACAACTAGCTTTCTGGAAGGGAAAAAGCCTTGATTTGTAGTGTTTGCTGATTTCCTAGGTGTTAGTACTTCCACCATGGCTATGTCAAGGTACCAACATGACATCGTTGAACGTGGAGTTGGGAAGAGACGAACACGGTCTGTCGGAAGAGCCAGCTCCAGCACACCACTGGGTGAACAGCCCACCCCTAGCCCAGGCCTCCAGTAAAGGCCTCCAGGCCTGTCTGAGGAGTGAATGAAGGCTGAGAAACCTGCTCCTCCAGCTAGGGGCCCGCCCAGTATCCTGGGAAGCTGCGGTTAATCTTTAAGCCAGCCCTGCAAATATGTGTAGCCATTTCACCGGCCCAGGCTGGCTTACTGGTGCTGGCTCTGCTGCTGACCTGCTGTGGGGCTTCAAGCAGCCCTCTCCCCCTCTGGCCTCAGTTTACCAACCATAAGAGCTACGCTTCATTGAGCACAACCTCAGTCACCCTCACCTTTGTCAGTTTTAACTTTCCCAGGAGTCCTCTGTGGCCATGTTCACTCCTGTATCATAGTTGAGGGGACCTGGGCTGGGGAAGTTGATGGACTTGTACAAGGTACGGTGGGTGGGCAACTAGTCTAGATTTGAACTCAGATCAGTCTGGCTTAAGGCCTTGCTCATTCCTGGTCTCCTGGATACTATATTGTACCCTGAGGTCTTTGCCTCCCATATTCTAGGGTTCCCCTTCCAGCTCCTTTCAGGAGAAGCCCAGGCTGGTACCATTTGGCCCGGCTGGGCCTTACTTTCCCACCTGTGATATGAGAGAACTTTCAGAGAAGGCAAGTAGAGGCAGATGGTGGCATTTAACGCTGGATTCAGGCTCATCATTCCAGGAAGACATGTGAAGAGCCAAGGGTGGGGCACCCAGCCCCAAAAGGGCAGCCCTGAAGCCTGGGTCGGGAGATGGTGGGAGTGGGGGGAGGGGTCAGAGAGCGGTGCTGGGAGGTTTTGTGGCTAAACCAGCATTTCCTCAATGTCCCCTCCTTTCTCTGCTGCACTCCCTGCCCCCTGTGTCCAGATGTACTCAGTCTCTTTATCTACTTGGAAGTGTGATTGCCACTAAACACCTGCTTCAGCCCCCTCCTAAGCAGGAGTATCTGGAACTTGCTGACTTCGGATGGGCTGCCTTAGTTACTTTTCTTCTTTCTGATGCACATTAAAATGAATGTATATCTATTTAGACAAATGTTGCTCTTTTCCACACCGTCCTTCCTGCTTCAGTCCCCACTTTGGGAAACTCAGGTCAAGGTCAGGGTCTAAGGTCCGGTTCTTGTCAGGTGACTCCCTTCTCTGTGCCTCAGTTTCTTCATCTGTAAAATGGGGATAATCGTTGGCCCACCCAGCCCAGTTGGTTGGTAGGAATAGATCCTAAAATTGACCTGAACCGCTTAGCCTGGCACCTGGCAAGAAGTGAGCGCTCCGTCAGTGCTGCTGTTGATTATTACTAATAATTTCGGGAGAGGTAGATTTGGGGTAAATGGGGTGGGTGGGCTGGGGGGGAGTTAGGGAGGGCATTTTGGCTTGAGGGCTGATGGGTGCCCCCAAGGGTAGGGAGCGCTCTCAGGGCGGGGTGGGGGCGGGGCTTCTGTGCCCGGTGCCTCCGCCCCCCATTCCCCGGCCCGCCGGGACCCTTGGCGTGGGGAGGTCGCGCACGAGTCTCTCCCAGGTCACTGGCGGGGAACTGTCCCGGCGCGCTTCCTCCTTCCTCCTCCTCCCGGCGGCTTGCCGGGCCCCTCCTCCCTGCTCGCGCGCTCCCTCCCTCCTCTTCCCCTCCCCAGGCCGCCGCCGCCTCCTCCTCCTCCTCCCTTTCTCTCTCGATCTGTCTCTCCCGGCCCGGAATCCATTCCGGCCTGGGAGCCGGAGCGGCCAGGCCGCCGTGTGCCCGAACCCCTGGCCGTCCGGCGGTCGGTCCTCCGGTGCGTCTGTCTGACGGTGCGTGCGCCTGCCCGCCGGCCCAGGTGAGCGCCCCCCGGCCCTCCGCCGGCCCCCAGTCCCGGCCCGCGTGAGGGAGCCCCCGCCCGGGGACCACCCTGGCGTCGGATCGCCGGGCCGCGGGGGCTCCTGGCCCCCCCTCCAACCCCCACCCCCCCGGGCTGAGCAGCGATCCGGGAGCGCAGGGCGGGCGCACCGGGACTTGTCTGGCGCGGCCTTTTGTTGTGATGCCGCCGGGGGAGGGGGCTGGGTGGTGGGGGCGTAGAGGTCCGGTCCGCGCGGGGACCCCGTCCGGCTCACCGTCCCTCTACGGGCCCCCTGAGAGCAAGCAGCGAGCCGGGCCTGAGCCCCCGGGCCAGGTCTAGGCCAAATCTGAAATCTGAGCCAGTCGGCGCCGCCTCTGGCCGCGGCTGCCCGGCCTGGCGCCCCCAGCCCTGGATGGGGGGGTGGAGAGGGGGCGGACAGGGTGGGCCTGGGGGCGCCGGGTTGGGGGTGCCGGGCCGGGGCACCAGGATCTCCCTGTCCTCGTGGGGCCTCGGGTAGGGCCTGGTGCTGCCGGCCCGGAAGGGACTGGCTAAACTGCTTGGTCCCTGCTGCCCACAGCCCCCAGCCTCGCCTCTCGACAGGCCCAGCCGCCTGTCTGCTCAGAAGTTGGCAAAAGTTTGGGGATTTCGCCACCAGGCTGGGTCCATTTGTCCGCCTGGGCTGGGCTTGGTGGTGGGTTTGAGTCCCGACAGGGACCACCACTTACTGGCCCTCCTGTGTGTCCTCAAACAGCTGCCTGCCCTCTCTGAGCTAGGGGTCCTCATCAGGCCCCGCTGCGGGCCTGGCTGGGCTTACTGGGCTGGTGGAAGCTTGGGGTGAACAGAAGGGGGTCACCTGTGGGGTAGCAGTTCGGCCTCTGGGGCCTTCAGGCAGACTTGAGAGTGGACGGAGCTCGTGCGTGGCCCTGGGTAAAGATTCCCGGGCTTCAGGGACTCTGTCCAATTGGGACAGTGCTCTCTGGATCACCTGGGGTGAGTCCAGGCCCAGCCATAGTGCAGCTGAGACCAGACGATTTCAAGAATGGACCAGGCTGGTTCTGTTGCTGACCCTCATCTTGGCCTCCTGGCTGGGGAGACAAGACCTAGGCTTCTCGTCTCACTGGGTGACCTGGGCCAAGGGACTACCCCTCTGAGTCCACATGTGTGCAGTGGGGATCCTCAGGGGAAGACTGTAGGCACTTCTGCGGGGAGGGGCTTAGCATGTGGTAGGTGTTCAATAAATGAGCACTTCACTGGATGAATTGCCTAAAAAAGATGGGTGGGAGGTGAGATGGCTGGTCCTAGGGGGGTGGATTGGTGCCCCCAAAGCCACCTCCTAACCCTTGAGAAAGAAACAGCCCCGGCACAGTCTTGCCACCCAGCAGCTGTGTGACCTGAGACAACTCACTACTCCCTCTGGCCTCAGTTTTGTTAAGTATAAAATGGGCCCATGATAATGATAGCTGCTAACATCTACTGAGCACCTCCTATGAGGTAGGGACTCTTGTGTATCTCCATTTTGCTGGTGAAGAAACTGAGGCTCAGAGAGGGGAAGTGACTTGACCAAGCCACACAGTTTGAAGCTGCAATGAGAGCCTAGACCTCAGAGTCCCTGGTCTGGCTGCCCTTGCACCCTTCCAGTGGTGGGGGAACTGGGGTTTCCCATTATGGGACCAGGCACGAGACAGTGTTGGAAAAGACTCTACTGATGAGTGAGTGATTGGGTGGAAGCCACGAGGCCCTTTTGGTGGTGTGGTGATGTGGTCTTTCCACCCAGGGGAATGATTTACAGTGTGTCACCTCTTTCAGCTGACTGCCTGCCTAGGCCCTCCTGTGCGGCTCCTGGGCCTTTGCTGGTGTCCCTGCTGGGAGTGCCCTTTCCTCTAAGAGCTGCTTGTCTACTCTTGCTCTTTAAGGCTTAGCTTAAGGCTCACCTCTCCCAGGAAGGCCCCCCAGCTCTCTCCTCTCCTCCCCTCGCTTCTTCCCAGAGCATGGAGTATCCCCAGCTCATAGCTAGTTCCTGCTTTGGCTTCTTCCCTGATTGTGACCTGGGGTTGGCGGGGTGGGGAGGGGGGCTTGTCTAGCTCCCCCAAAGCCCCAGGAGCCAGGGAGGAGATGGCTCAGTGGCCTGTTGACAGACCGCCCATCCCTGGTCCTCAGCTGACCCCGTTTCCCCAAACCTGCCGAGATACAAGCATCCATGGCCCTGTATTGAGCGCCTACAATGTTCTAGGAGCTTTGAACTTGGGCTGAGCAGTGTGGCGATGGGTTAGCAGTGGGAGCTGTAGGAGGCCTCAGGAGGCTTCCAGGAGGTGGTGACAGGAGGGGGCAGCAGTTCCCTCAACAAAGAAGGGGCAGAGCGCTATTTCTTCCCTTCAGCTCAGACGCGCCCCAGGGCCCCTGGAGTTGTGAGGAGTGGTCAGCCTGGGTGGGTCCTTGCTGGGGAATTGTGAACAGGTCCCTGGCTGCCCAGAAATTTAAGTCTAGAGGGTGAGCCAAGTAGCAAACAGGTTGCCAAATAAATTAATATATAATCACAGATGTGATAAGGGCTCAGAGGGAGAGGCGTGGGGTGCAGAGGAATCTCGAAGGAAGCGTGGAGGAGTTGGCCAGGCGTGGAGCTAGGGGTAGGGCTTACCAGGCAGAGGGAACTCCAAATGTCCTGAGGTGGGGAAGCGTGTGCTGTTATGGAGAAACAATGAGAAAGCCTGTGAGTCTGGAGCATAGAAAATTAAGGGGAGTGGGTGAGAGGTGAGTGAGGGGGTGTTGTCAGCAGGACTGGGCCATGTGGGGCCATGTAGGCCTTGAGGAGGAGCTTGGCCTTCATCTTCCCACAGGGGGCTGATTGGTGTCCCCGGGGTTAACAGCCCCATGTTGGAGACCAGGGGTGCAGAGGTGACCAAGGCACCTGGTGGAAAATGATCTGTGGGCTGGACTCCAGGTATTCTGTGAGGGCCTAGATCAGATATCAAGAGGAGGAGGCATTTGAGGCTGGGCTTTGAAAGTAGCGTAGGAGTTCGGTAGCAGGAAGGCAGGAGAGGGTGAGAGCCAGGGGTTGGGGCAGTGCCATGCAGGGTGGCTGGAGGCTGGGAGTGAGGTGGGGAGCAGGGAGGGGTCGGCTGGGGAGATGGAGACAAAGGTAGGGTAAGGGCTCAGGACTCAGACAGGCTTGCGTTCAAGTTCTGACCGTGCCCGCCCGCTGTGTGTCTTTGGGTCATTCATTCTATCTTTCTGAGACTTAGCTTCTTTGTATTGAAAATGGGAACAGTAAATATCTTCCTATCAGGTGAGGGTTAAAGGAGGGCCGTATGCCCAGTGCCTGGAGCCAGCAGGTGCTCAGGAAATGGGACCTGCCTTGTATGGTGTGACACTGGGCGGGTCAGTTCATCCAATAGGTCTGGCCTCCCCAGCTGTCCGGTGAAGGCTTTGAGTGGATGATTCCCACTGATTCTGAAGGTGCTGGTCTAGGAAAGGATGCGGGCGGCCAAGGCCACCCGTATACTGGGTGACTTGAGTCCTGCTTTGCCCTCTGTGTGTGAGGAGGCTGAGCTGGGAGAGGTCTGCTGGTGTAGCCCATCCCAACTTCTTGAAAGCTTGCCTTTGGTGAGATTAGCCCCATTTTCCACATGTAAATTCTAAGACCCAGAGGGGAAGACACTTGTTAGGGTCTCCCAGTTGCCAAGTGACAGGGCCGCACCTAGGCTGTGGGGCTCTGGGCTCCTATTCCAGGGCTGGGCCTCCCGTGTCTCTGCAGGGCTTACAGCCCCTTCAAAGGCCTCCACCCCACTGCCCTGGGCTTTTTGACCGGAGCCTCATTTCCTGCCTGAGCTGTGTGGCCCCCGAGCCTCTATCTCCCTTTGGGTTCCCCCAGCCCTTTACTTTCCCTCCATTGCTCCTACCACCTTATCTCCATGGTAAACCACTCTGGTTTCCACTCGAGCCCCTAGAGGGGTGGGGGCCCCTTCCTTTGGGGGCATCTCAGTTTCCTCATCTATGAAGTGGGGTAGTATGAGTCATGGCTCCCAGGATGTCCCAAGGGGACTGAAGTAAAGCGTTTAGCACACATTAGCTCGATAGATAGGGGTGGGGAACAGCCAGACACCTGCTCGAGGCCATTGTTTTCTGGCAGCTGACACCCCCTTCCTGTGACTCAGTTTGTGAAGCTGTAAAATGGGCATGGAGGTTGCACTTAGTACGGCCAAAAGGAGGATGGCGTGAAGCTGTACCTTAGGCTCTCACCTGGTAGCTGGCTCTGCATCACTGTTCCTGGGGTGGATGACCCAGTAGGTACCTCCGCTGTGTTCAAGGCCCTGTTCCCAGCTGTCTGTCCAAAGGCAAATCACTCAGCCTCCCTGAACCTCAGCTTCTGCACACCTCCCTTGTGAGGATTAAATCAGAGAATGTCTCCCAGCAGCTTGAAACTATTGGATGCCCAGTAAATGTTGCGTCTTTCTTTCCCCCTTCGCGTCCCTTGCGGGGACTCAGACATTACCCAGTCTAGGGATGACCCAGGGTTAGGGTTAGGGTTAGGGTTAAGGTTAGGGCTCGGGTTAGGGTTAAGCCTAACCCAGACCAAGATTGCTGTGTTGAAAAACCTTCTGAGGTCCATTCTTGGCTTCATGGGAAAGAGTGCTGTGATAGATTAGTAATGTCTGCCCCAGACAGAGGATTAGACATCACTGTATGTGTGCCATGAGTTTGTCATTCCTGATCTATTCTGACCTTCTCTTTTCACAGATGGGGGAACTGAGGCCAGAAAGACCCAGGACATATTGTCCAAGCAGGGAGAAAAATGCAGATCTCCTATCTTTTTTTTGTGTGTGTGTGTTATGCGGACCTCTCACTGTTGTGGCCTCTCCCGTTGCGGAGCACAGGCTCCGGACGCGCAGGCTCAGCGGCCATGGCTCACGGGCCTAGTCACTCCGCGGCATGTGGGATCTTCCCGGACCGGGGCACGAACCCGTGTCCCCTGCATCGGCAGGCGGACTCTCAACCACTGCGCCACCAGGGAAGCCCCATCTCCTATCTTTTCATCCAGGGCTCGCCCCACCCAGCCAGCCTGTTCCTTCCCACAATACAATGCAGGGGATGGGGGGCTGAGTCAAGGAGTAGATGATTGGGGAAGATCCCAGAGGTGGAAGCCAGAATCCTGATTTCCCCACCCCTTTCTGTGGGACCTTGAGCAAGTGACTTGCGCTCCAACCTGAACCCCAGTACCTCCCTTCCTCTTGAAACTACCCAGAGAAGTTCCAGTATAAAATGAGAAGCAAGAGAGGAGAAGAAGCTAGGTGATCTTGTCCGGGTCCTTTTCTCCTCTGATCCTCAGTTTCTTCATCTGTCCGGCATGGGATCTTCCCTCCTGAGGCTCTGCGACAGGGATCTTAGCTGGGGTTCTCCAGGGGCTGGCCTGGCTGAGTCCTCTTTGATGCCGTGTGAGCCTGGCGATGTCAGCGGGGCTGTGGGGGGCTGTTGAGAGACTGTGGGGATGGGTCCTTGGAGTCCTCAGACCTGCTGGGCTGTGAGGCCGGCACAGGTGGTCTCCTGGCGGGGGGATGGAAGTTGGGGTTAGTGTGGCGTCGGGAAGCTCAGCCTCCCTGTCAAGGTCTGATTATCTTTTCTCCCGCTGCTTTATGCAAATTTGTGGCCTTGACTTTTACTCTGTCTGATGTCGATGTCCTCACTTGTGCCCTCTCCGGCCAGGTCATAGCAAGGTGACTTATTCCATTCTTTGTCCCATCCCTGGGGTGGATGAAATGTTTGTTTCTATTACATAGAAGAGGGAAATGAGGCTCAGAGAGGCCAAGGGCTGGGGCCACAATCACCCAGCGGAGTGAGATGTGAGCCCAGACTTCTGGCTTCTGGTTGATGTGAGGCATCCGAGTCCCCCTGGGTGTGCGCTCAGCTTGGCTGGGCTCTTTCCCTGGGTGGAGGGTGGATGTGCTGCTGGGCGGGCAGGTGATCCTGCCTTTCTGGGCTTCCAGCTCTGGCTGGTGGACCTACAATCTGGAGGACTGGGATCTTGCTGGGACCCCCAGCTTCCAGGATTGGCACATAATGGGCGCTCCATGGTTGCTCATGGACTAAAGGGAGTGGAAGTAGCCAGACCTTTGGAGCGAATTGGTTCTGGTTCGAGTCCTGGCTCTGCCACTTGTTTGCTATGTGTGATTGTGGGAAAATGGTTGCTCTGAGCCTGAGTCTCCCCATCTCTGATGTGGGGACAACAAGGTGGCGTGAGGGTCAGGTGAGCGAATTTGTGTCTGCTCCGACGCAGGGCCCCCGCACAGTAAGTGTTTACGATTTCTGAGTGTCTGTGATTATGAAGGTAGTTCCCTGACGAGGCGGGAATTCTGGGTCTCTGCAGGTCAATTGATCCAGGAACGCTAGGGCTGAGACTGGACGCCTGTGTTCAGGCTAGTCCTATGGGGTGGGGCTGGTGGGGAGGTTAACTAGAGACAGACAAGTTTGGTGGCTGGACCTACTGGAAGCCCCCATCTCCAGCCAGCCTCCCTGAGCCCACCTCCCGCCTCAGCCCTTGCCCTCCTGTGGCTAGTCAAGGCCTCCCAGTGCCCTGAGCCCTGGCATCAAGGCCCCCTCACTGAATGGGTCCACCTCTCTGAAGGTGGCTGCCGTTTGAGCACTGGGTGCTTTGCGCCTTTGCCCACGTGGCCTGGAGGCAGGGGCTGTTACTGCTCTTGTGGTTTGGGGAAGGTCCCCAGCAAGGGCCCCTGGGGGTGCTGGTGGTCTGGGCTGAGCTCTTTCCTCTGCTTCACCCTGTCACCTCCCACACTTCCCTTTCACTCAGGTGACCCTTTAGCCTTTCTGAACCATCAGCTGCCTTCCTGCTGGCCCCGGGTTTTCCAGCATCCATGCTTTACCCTGTGGGTCCTGCTGCCTGGTGTGCCCTCCCTCTCCACACCCATCATGGCTAAGATGCCTCTGCCTCCGGAAAGCTTTTGTTGACCATCCTCTCTGCCCCAGCCCAGTCCATACTTTCCACGCTCCCCTCTTCTGCACCTGCCTTGCCCATTCTCTGCCCTCCCTCATGGCTCTAGCACATTCTGCCTTAGATGGCAAGTCATAGGATTCTTTTTGCCTCTAAGGGAGTACGGTGATAGTGATCAATCCCAAGGGTGCCACACTTTACAGTTTACAAAGCACTTTCCTCAATCACCTCGGGCCATCCCCAGCAGGGCTGGGAGGGAGACAGACCATCATAAAAATCTTCATTTGGGGAATTCCCTGGCGGTCCAGTGGTTAGGACTCTGTGCCTCCATTGTAGGGGGTGCGGGTTCGATCCCTGGTCGGGGAACTAAGATCCCGTAAGCCACGCAGCATGGCAAAAAAACCCACTTCATTCGGCAGATGAAGAAACTGAGGCCTCAAGGCAGGGTCATGCCAGACACTACTCTCTCCGCTTGGGCAGGTGGAACTGAACCACCCTCCCCGCATAAGCCCTTAGTCCTTCCAGTGAGGAACTCCTCTTTCAGAGCCCTGTGGAAGCCTCAACTTATTATCAAAAGGAAGATCCGGAAGTTCAGAGAGGTGAAGTGATTTGTCTGAGGTCACACAGCGTGGAAAGCTGGCGGAGCTGGGAGGGTTCTGTCTAGGAATTAGAGAAGAGGCAGGTTGGGCCCCCCTTCCCACCCCTTCGGAGTGGAGAGTCAGATACCACCCGGATCCTAAAGGAACAGTGAGCCCAGTGGCCCAGCCCTGAGGATTCCTTCCATTGTCATCTGTTCCTTGAGCACATAGTCGAGCCCTTGCCCAGTGCCAGGCGAATGGCTGTGTCTGGTCCCCACAGCATCCCTGCGAGGCAGCAGTTCTGGCCCCATTTTACCAAAGAGGAAACTGAGGCTCAGAGGAGCAAAAAGGCTTGCCGAAGCCACCCGGTGCATGGATTTGGACCCAGGGCCTCCTCAGCACCGCAGGCCTGCCCTGCCTCCTCTGGGCTGATCCCCACTCTACCTCCTGCCTGACCCCTGACCCCTCCTCCAGCCCCTCCCTGCCGCTCCTCTCTGGGCAGTGTGAAGGCCAGGAGCCTCCTCTGGGAAGCCACCCCGCCCCTAGCCCCACGGGTTTCTCCTCTACCTCCATATTAGCTGTGTGACTTTGGTGAGTCAGCTCACCTCTCTCTGCCTCAGTTTCCCCATTTGAAAAACAGGCCCGATGGCAGTATCCACATCACAGACTTGTTCTAAGGATCGAGTGTGGCACTATGCGTGATGCTCTGAGCAATGCCAGCACGTAGTAAACGCTCAATAAATGTTAGCTGTTTTATAATTTGTTTCAACCTGGGGAGGAAGGGAATCACAGCCCCATTCTCCAGATAGGAAAACTGAGACCCAGAGAAAGGAAATAGCATCCACCAGACCACAGGGGGATGTCACAGCCAGAAGGTTCCTGTGGCACATCTCACTTTCCAGATGGGGAAACTGTCCCCTTCCAGGACTCAGTTTTCTCATCTGTGCAGTGGGTTTGTGCATATCTGAGGGGAGATAGTTCCATCACTTTGTACCAATGTGGCTCCTCAGTCCTCAGCCACCCTAGGGTGGGGGGTCAGAGGGATGCAGGGGCTCTTGTTCTGTCCCCTGTGCCCTGTGGGGCTGTGCCCTGTGTTCTCTGGCCCTGAGTTATGCCAAGTCCCCAAGGCTGGGCCTGCCTAGGAAGCTGAACCAGGCCCTGCCAGGCCTTCTGGGTGCCCTCTGGCTGCCGCCACCCAGGTCCCACCACATCACCTGGTCCACCTGCCTCCTCTGCTCTGTGTCCTGGGCAAATGGCTTCTCTTTTTGAGCCTCAGTTTCCTTATCTGTGAGATGGGGTCAGGAGTCTTTTCCTCACAGGACTGTTGGGAAGATGTGATAAGCTCATTCTCCCCAGATGCCTGCCCATGGCGGGCTTATAGAAAGTGCCCAGTCCGTGGCTACGGTTACAAGGATTGGCAGGATTCTGACTAGCAGCAAGGGGAGCAGCATTCCAGGCAGAGGACCCGGCTGAGCAAAGGCTGGGAGGTGGGATGGTTTAGGGAGCACCCCATGGGTGGGTGGGGGAAAGTGGGAGAGGACCCGCCACCTTCCAGGATTGGGACCAGCCCTGAGGGAGGTGGGCAGGGTGTCAGTGCCGACTGCGGTGGTGTCGACCTCCCCACCCTCCAAGCTTCAGATCTCCTTTCACAGCTTCGGGAGCAGCCACCTGCCCTCCCCACCCCCACCCCTGCCAGGTGTTCCCGGAGGCCCTGGAACCAGATGAGCCACAGTTCTATTTGGGGACAATTCTGCTGTTCCCGTTTCTCTCCTGTGCCCTAGTTTCAGAAACGACGTGGGTTTGGTTACCAGTTGGCCGTTGGTGGAAAGCCCTCTCCCCCACTCCGCCCCTACCTTAGATCTGTGGTCAGTGTGGGCAAGATCGGACTCAGTACTGCCTCTGGGAGCTGCTCCTGGCTTCTGCCCCTGGGGTCTCCAGGCAGGGAGTCGGCAGCTGGACTTCTGATTACCTGCTGGTGAGGTCTGGGCCTTGTGCTGGGTGCTGGGGACCCCAAAGATTCACTCTGGGAGCAGCCTACAACCTGGGGGAGCCAGACACAGACCCTGATCATTGCCCTACCATGAGGTAGGCACCATATGAACTGGGGCAGCTATTATGATAACAGAAGGGCTTTGCAGAGGAGGCGATAACCTGGCCTGAAGCTTAAAGGGTGAGCAGGAGCTCATGAGGGGAAAAGAAGGGTGAGGGCCTACCAGGAAGAAGAGAAATCATGAGCGAAGATCTGGAGGTGGGAAAGAGCCTGATGTGTGTCCACGTAGCCTGGGGAGGTGGGGAGTGGTAGGTCAAGTACAAGGTATTTAGACGATGTCTCAGTTGATCAGGCAAGGCTTTGGCCTGGGGCTGCTGGGAGCAGGGCAGGCCTCCTGCTGAAGGTGTAAAGGGAGGACAGAGAGAAGGATCAGGCCGGGCTCAAGTGCTCAGTTACTGTTGCCAAGTGAAGGTAGCCCACAGAGGCTGGGGTTTAAGATAAGGATCAAGAACCCCTGCCTGGGACAGAAGGTAGGGGCTGGTCTGGGGTCTTGGAGGGAGTGGGTCAGGGAAGACTTCTGGAGGAAGCGGTACATATGACATACCTGGAAGAATGGAATGGTTCTCTGGGAGCAGGTGGAGCTTGAGAAAGGCCTGAAGATGCAGTGTGAATAGTTGCTCTTGTTGGAGCTCAGAGGAGTGGTAGAGTTTGGCCCTGAGAGGTGGCTGATGCCAGTCCATGGAGGGCTGGGAGTACCTGCCTGGAGAGACTACACACTGCCCTTGGGCAGCGAGGAGAGGCGCGGAGGAGGCGGGACAGAACTGATTTGTCTGGTGCTGTGGGTAGTGCCCAGCTGAGGGTAGGTGTCCCGTCAGCAGTGTGGCTTTGGTGAAGTGGCTCTGGTGACTGCCCTGAGAGCAGATGGGCCTGGAGAGAAGGTGGGTGGCAGCCAGGTAGGTGGCAGGTCTGGGAGCGACAGGGGAGCGGCGGGTGAGGGGTGGGGGGTGTCTGCCCCCTGGTTTGCCTGCCCGCACAGCCGTTCCCTGTGCACGCCTGCCTGGCAGGAAGCGGTGGAGACGTGTTGGGGCCGGCAGACTCCAGAGGCACCTGGGGCACGGGCTGGGCGTGGGGCGAGGGCTCCGGGGTTCAGGGCCCGACCTCCCTCCCTTGTGGGGTAAACCTCGCCAGGGTGGTAGTCTCCTGGTAGCGTGAAGGGTCAGGCATGGTTGCCCACTTGTACCTCCAAAAGGCCCCTCCACCCTGCTGAACCCAGAGGGTCTATACTCCAGACATGGTGAGTTGAGAGCTGTGGCTGAAGACTCTGGTGCCAGGTGGGCCTGGGTTTGAATCCCAGCTTTGCTCTTTACTGGCTGGGAGACCTTGGCCAGATAACTTTGCCTCAGTTTCTATATCTGTAAAAATTCGGGTCGTCCTAGAACCTCCCTCCTAGGGCTCCCAGGGAGGATTAATGAGATTTTAGAAGGCTGTGCCCAATACTGTGTCAGTCCCTGGGATCTGGCTTTGGAGCTGTTGGCCCAGCTGACCGGGGGTGCCGGGACCTGTTGGGAGGCTGAGGGGCAGCTTCCGGTCTGCCCCGGGCTCTCAGCACCGAGGACAAAGCTCCTTTGTGGTGGGACAGATGGAGTCTGGGAGCTCCCCCTCTTTGGGACCAGGGGGCCATCTGCCCCGCCTTCTCACCCAGTTCCCCTGGGGGAAGGAGCTTCCTCAGACCGAAAGGATGGGAAATGAAAGTCGGGCTGTGCGGGAGGAGAGGCTGCAGTTGCAGAGCCTGGCTGGTGAGCTTGCATGCACGCTTCCCTTCTCCGGGCCACCTTTTCAGAGCCCCGGGCATCCCTGGTAAGTCCCAGGCCCACTGTGTGTGCCCTGTTCACTTATCCATCCATCCATCTATCCATCCATCTTATCCATCTATCATCCATCCATCCGTCCCTCCATTCATCCTTTTGTTCATTCATTCAGTAATTACCAAGTACCCACTCCATGCTATAGGCCCTGTACTTTGGGCCAGTGTCTGTTCTGACCAGATGGCGCCGCAGCATCCCAGCTGTTAACTATTTTGAATATTACGCCCACTGCAGAGTATTCAGCTGTGAGTGAGACAGAAGTGGCCCCTGTCCTCATCAGACATGTAGTCATATGGTATGTTATGTCATCAGACCCATGGTCCATGCCTGGAAGAAGTTGAAGGTTCTCACTTGGGCTGGGGGAGGTCAGAGAAGCCTCCCGTGAGGAAGTAGCTTTTGAAATGAGGCTCAAAGAGAGAGTGGAATTGGCTGGGCGTGTTGCTATTTAAAACGGTGGTCAGGAAAGCCCTCTCTGAGCAGGAGACGTTTGAGTAAAGCACCTGAAGGAAGTGAGGGAGTCAGGCATTTGTCTGGAGGAAGTATGCGCTGGGTGGAGGGAACAGCAAGTGCAAAGGCTCCGAGGCAGAAGTGTATTGGGTTCTTAGGGAAAGGGGAAGTGGCCAGTGTGGGTGGAGCAGGAGTGAAGGGGGTGGGGCTGGGAGTGTCCACTGCAGGACCTCGGAGGCCCCCCACGAGGACTTTGTCTTTTGTCTTGGAGTGTGGGCTGTGAGGGGTGTAAGCAGGAGTGATGGGTTCAGACGGACATTTCAGAAAGGCTCTCTGCCTACAATTGGCCAGCCTGGAGGGCTGGACGAGGGGGTGACCGTGTGGGAGGGAAGGAGGTGGATTCAGGATGTGTTTGGAGGTGAGACTGACAGGGCTTGGAACTGGATTACATGGGGCACAGGAAGAATCATCCTTCCTCTCTTGGGCTGCTGGTAATGAGGGGCTGAGTCTCCGCCACAGACCACTGGGCTTCTGGTTCATGTTCACTCTCCCTCCCCCTAATCCATCTCGAGGCACGTAGGCCCAGCAGCTTCTCCACCTTGTCCTGAGGGTTGGACTGAGTCTTCCAGTTCCCGTGGCTTTAAACAGCGGTATCCCTTAGGCAAAGCTGGCAGGATCCTACCCATTTTACAGATGAGAGAACTGAGGCTCTGAGTGGTACACCCATGGCCTGGGTTACACAGTGGGGGCAGGGTTGGGGCTTGGCCTCTAAGGGCTCAGGAGGATCAATGGATTTGGGGAATATGGGCCCTGCCATTTCAGGGGGTGCCTGAGATTTCTTTCCTACCCTGAACTGTCTTGGGGAGATAGAGGCTGCCCAGGGGTGGGGTGGGGGGCCTGAACTACAACTTGCCTCAACTAGGCCTCAGTTTCCTCTGCTGGGAAATGGGCACAGTAACAGTCCCTACCTCACAGTGTTGTTGGGAGGACCAGGTGAAACAGTGCATGTAAAGCTGGATGCCAGGCATAGAGTTAAGTGTTCAGTGATCAGCACGTATTTTTTTAAATTTATTTTTAAAATTTATTTTATTTTTGGCTGTGTTGGGTCTTCATTGCTGCGCGTGGGCTTTCTCTAGTTGTGGAGAGTGGGGGCTACTCTTCGTTGCAGTGTGTGGGCTTCTCATTGCGGTGGCTTCTCTTGCTGCGGAGCATGGGCTCTAGGTGCTTGGGCTTCAGTAGTTGCAGCACGCAGGCTCAGTAGTTGTGGCTCGCGGGCTCTAGAGCACAGGCTCAGAAGTTGTGGTGCACGGGCTTAGTTGCTCCGCGGCATGTGGGATCTTCCCGGACCAGGGCTTGAACCCGTGTCCCCTGCACTGGCAGGCGGATTCTCAACCACTGCACCACCAGGGAAGCCCTCAGCAGGTATTTTTATCATTGTTGTTTCTGTGGGGAGTAAGGACGTGTGTGAGTCCGGGCTCTGCCCATGTCTATCCTCAGAGGTGGGCTTTGGGGGCAGGGCTGGAGTCACCGAGGTGGCCTCTTCTAGATAAATCGGCACCGTGGGATGGAGGGTCCCTGGAATCCATGCCCAGCACTGCTTTCCACCTGGGGAAACGGTCCTGAAAGGGCCACGATTGGCTCAGGGCCGTGCAGCACCGTGGGGCAGAGCCAGGCTTTACACCAGGTTCCCTGCTGCCTTGTCCTGCTCCGGCGCCGGCCACTTCCCGGCCTTGCCCTCCTGTCTCGGGCTTCTAGGCTGTGGACGGATCCTAGCGGGAAGGGATCCTGCCCTTTACAGAGCAGGGCAGGGCCTGGGGTCTGGAAAGGGATCCCCTTACTGCCCAGGAAGAAACCCAAGAGCCGCTCGGGCCAGAACAGTTCTGTCTGCACGGGGTCGGGATTAGTGGGAGTGGCGCCGTCCGCTCGCTTAGCTTCTCCCTCCCCGAGCGGCGGGTCCCGGCTCGGGCAGCACCCCTTCATCTGCCCGCCATGCCAGCCTGAGCCTGCAGCGCCCGCCCCGCCCTGGCCGCACTGGCAGAGCCGGTTTGAGGCCTGCCAGCCCTGAGTGTGTTCGCACCGGGAACACGGGACCAGACACGTTCTGGTTGCCCTGGAACACGGACAGCCCCTGGCTCATGCTTCACTCACTCCTGGCTCATGCAGCAGGCAACCCCGGTGCCCGTGCCATGCCTGCGGCCGTGCCGGGTGAGGCTCGGGGTCTACAGCTGTCTCAGACTTGCACACTGTCCCATGTAACCAGGGTGGTCAGAGGCTCTGCCACGGGGACATGCCAGGCAGTGGCAGGAGAGTGCAGTGGTCGGAGCATAGGCTGTGGGGCTGGGCAGACCTGGGGCTGAGGCCTGTATCTCTTTATCTCCTGGGGCCCTGGGTAGGACCCATTCATCCCTCCCTCCCTCCTTTCCCCCCTCCCTCTACTCCTCCCTCCCTCCCTCTATCCATCCCACCATCCTTTTCTCCCTCCCTCTCTCCTTCCATCCCTCTATCCCTCCTTCCATCCCTCCCTCCACCTACCCCTCCCTCCCACAAATATTTACTGAGCGCCACTATGTGGCAGACAATGTTCTAGAGGCTGGAGATAGAGCAAAGAACCAACCAGACAAAAATCTGTGCTCTCACAGAGCTGACATCCTGGTGGGGGAGACGAAAACACAGCAAATAAGGAAGATCTGCACGTGGTCTGTTACAACGTGATAGGTGTCACGGGTCAAACGTAAAGCTGGGAAGACTGGCTGGGTTGTACGGAATGTGTTGTAATTAGATAGGATGGCGGGCCTGGGGGTGGGGGGCGGGAGGGGAGACCTCTCCCAGAAGCTCACCTCCCAGGAGGGGAGGGAGGAGCCATGTAGCTCCCTGGGGCAAGAGAACCCAGGTAGAGGGAACAGCCAGTGCAAAGATCGGAAGCTAGTGGTAGGCTGGAGTGTTGGAGGAACAGCGAGGAGGCTAGGGGAACAGAGCAAGAGCAGGGAGGATGACAGGAGGAAGGGCCATAAGATGCGGGGGTGTCCAGCGCAGGGAGGATGACAGGAGGAAGGGCCGTAAGATGCGGGGGTGTCCAGCGCAGGGAGGATGACAGGAGGAAGGGCCGTAAGATGCGGGGGTGTCCAGCGCAGGGAGGATGACAGGAGGAAGGGCCGTAAGATGCGGGGGTGTCCAGCGCAGGGAGGATGACAGGAGGAAGGGCCGTAAGATGTGGGGGTGTCCAGTGCAGGGAGGAGGACAGGAGGAAGGGCCGTAAGATGCGGGGGTGTCCAGCTCAGGGAGGATGACAGGAGGAAGGGGCCATAAGATGCGGGGGTGTCCAGCTCAGGGAGGATGACAGGAGGAAGGGCCGTAAGATGCGGGGGTGTCCAGGGAGGGCCTCTGGACCCTTCTGATGTTGGCTCTTTCCTCCCAGTGAGGCGGGGGCCGCAGGAGGCCTTCTGAGAGCACCTGGCTGCTGTGTGGCGAGCAGACTGGGGGCTGAGGGTGGAGACAGGCGGACCAGAGGGACGACTGCATTGGTCCAGCGAGGGGAAGGGGTGACAATGGTTGGCCCAGGCTAAGGCAGTTGATGGGGCTGTGGGGGGTCCAACATTGTTTTGCATTATTTTATTTCATCTTCCTTTTTAAACTCTTTATTATGGAAGCATATTAGTATAACAAACCCCATGAACCTGTCACTGAGCCCCAAGTACCGCCCATGGCCAGGCCTGGCCCCTCCAAACCTGTTCTGTGCCACTCCCTTCCTGTGTCATTTTATTTATTTATTTTTTGCAGTACGCGGGCCTCTCACTGTTGTGGCCTCTCCCGTTGCGGAGCACAGGCTCCGGACGCGCAGGCTCAGCGGCCATGGCTCATGGGCCCAGCCGCTCGCGGCATGTGGGATCTTCCCGGACTGGGGCACGAACCCGTGTGCCCTGCATCGGCAGGTGGACTCTCACCCGCTGCGCCACCAGGGAAGCCCCCTTCCTGTGTCATTTTAAAGCAAATCCCGCACGCATGTCTTCCTTCACGTGCAAATCTTTCAGTATGTATCTCTAAAAGATAAGACTCATGTTGAGAAAGTAGCCACAAAAACCATAATCTACCTGAAAGAAATACACAGTAGTTCCTTAATATCAGCAAAATCCCCTTCGTCCCCAGATATATTTTGAGGTGAAGCTGATGCCTCCGGGCCTCCCTGTCTTTGCCGTTTTAAAGCGAGATTCATAACGGCCCCTCCTCCCAGGCTGTTGTGAGATAATCCAGGTAAAATACTGAGCACCGGGCCTGGCATACAGTAGGTGCTCAACAGGTGCCAGCTGCTACTCTTATTGGTTAATGGCAAATACTTACGGCACATTTGCTAAGGTCTGGGCTCTGTTCTAAGCCCTTTACAAATATGACTTCATTTAATCCTCACAACAATCCTTGGAGGTAATTATTATTTTTGTCCCTATTTTATAAGTGAGGAAATGTAGGCACAGAGAGGTAGAATAACTTTTCCAAGGTCACACAGCTAGGAAGGGTCAGAGCTAGGTTTTGAACCCAGACAGTACAACTTTTTTTTTTTTTGGCTGCACCGCACAGCTTTCGGGTCACAGTTCCCCGACCAGGGATTGAACCCAGGCTATCACAGTGAAAGCGCTGAGTCCTAACCACTGGACCGCCAGGGAAGTCCCCAAGCAGTACAACTCTTAGTCCCCATGTGATGGAGGCTATGTGAGCCCAGAAAAAGAGAAGTATCTCTCTCAGTTGGAGGGTAGGCAAGGTCAAGTATGACCTGTGGTCAGGCCCGTAGGGTGCCCTGGAGTTCATGGGGGGCAGGGGGAGGTGGGTGGTGAAGCCTCAGGAGAGGAAACAGCGCGTGCAAAGGGCTGGAGGCTGGAGGGTAATTACGAGTCCAGGGAGGGTTAAGTGGTGGGGAGGAGGGAGCGTACAGCAGACGCCCCTCCACCCTTGGCCTTGATCCCGTGAACAGCCCGTAGGAGCATTAAGGGTTTTGGCTCTCTTGCTGACCACTGTGCTCAACTCAGGCTTGGATGCCTTCTCCCCCAGAGACCTGCCAGAGCCCCCATTTCATGGATGAATAAAGGAAGGCCTGGACCTTCCTGAGGTCACATGTCCAGGGTGGCACCTGTGAGCTTTGAGTGTGTGGGGTTGAGCACAGGGCCGACAGTGTCGAGGGGCCTGGCCGCCAGGTGCTTCTGCCCACCTGTGTCCCTGGACGGAGCTCCTGCGTGGGTGTGGGCGGGGGCGGGGACGAGGGGGCACTATGTGTTCCCAGAGCAGGGAAGCAGCCAGAGCTGCTGGCAGGAATAGCGGGCACCGTGGGCAGGGGCCGGCTGGCATCTGTCCCCCCAAGGCCTGTCGGCCATCAGCCAGCGGGGGTGGAACCACGGGGGCGAGGCCTGGGAGACATGACCTTGGAGAGGCTGGGAGAGAGCAAGACGTGTCACCTCAGTGTTCCCTGTGGTCACCACTGATGCTGGGGGTCTGTTAAGGAATCCTTGGCATGCCAGGGCCTTTGTCCAGGTGCAGATGCTGAGGCCCAAGAGGGGGTGTGACTTGCCGAGGTCACATGGAGATTCTGATGGAGGCCTTCCACTTAGCCACATGGTGGCCAGCCCTCATCTGGCCGGGCCAGGTGGTGTCTGGTTGGGTCCCTGGGACTTGCCTAGCCTGTGGTCCTTTGGGGCTAGCATCTCCTCTTCTAGCTCCTCCTCAGCCCAGCGCTCCTGGGCCTGGTGCCCCAAGAATCTTATCTTCAGTCCGGGTCCCAGTCCCACACCCTCATTCAAGAGCTGGCCCCCGCCTTGCTGTGTGACCTGAGGCTGACTGCTCTCCTCTCTGAGCCTCCACTTCCACATCTGTGAAGGGGGAGATCTCCCAAAGCTCTCTGAGATCAGGGCTGTGGCCTCCTGGCCTGTGAGCTGCCCTCCCCATCCACCTGCCAGGCTGCCTGGCCTGGATTCTGGGGTAGAGGGTGTCAGGGGGGTGGGGTGTCAGTGAAACCTCCCAACCCTGCCAACCTCACCAGCCCCAAAGATGCTCCATGGCAGGAGGAAGTGCCCTTCCTCTTGGGTGGGGGCCTTGGAGAAGGAAGACAGTGGGTGTGGGGGAGATGGAGGTACCCACTGTGTGCCTGTCTTTCCCCCCATTTCGCTGCTGGAGAAACTGAGACTACATGACTTAAACTGACATGGCTCTTTGCCTTTCTTTAAATGGTCCCACCTCTGGGCCTTTGGCCAAGTAATCCCTTCTGCCTGGATCATGCTTCCCCTTCCTCTTTTCACAAACTGCTCACCCTTTGGACCTTAGCTGAGATGTCCCCTCCTCTGGGAAGTCCACCATGGTTTAGGTGTCTCCTCTGAAGCTGATCACTGCGCTCTGATAGGATCACTGTGGGATGAAGCCTCAGTAACCTCCCCCCCCCGCCCCCATCCCTCCCAGCACACTCAGGGGCCTGAGAAAATCTTCATGGGCTTCTCTCTCAAATTTTCAGGTCTTTCTGACCTAAATTGCTGGACGGGTCCCTCTCGGGGCCTCCCTCCGACCTCCTCGTGCCTGGACCAAAAGCCCGCAGCGACCCAGTTAAGCTGGAACCCACTCAGTCCAGACCTGCACAGCTGACCTTCCTGCCTCAGGGCCTTTGCACTCCACTTCCTGGCTGGGGCAGTTTCCTGGAGCCCTGTGTGCTCATGTGTAAAATGACTGTGGCCATAGCTTGTTCCAAGGCTGTTGGGAGCATGGAACGGGTGGTGTGAACCCCAGGTGGGAGGGCGTGAGGGGGAAAGGTGTGGTCTCCACACCGCCATCAGCATGCCCCATTCCACCCCACCAGCCTGCACTGGAGCAGCCAATGGTGTTGAGTTCTGGGGAGGGGGCTGAGCTGGCCGTGGCCCTGGCTTCTTCCTTGGGTCCTTCCCAAGTGACCCAAGGGGTGGCAGCCCCCCTTCAGGGAGAAGCTCAGAGAGGGAGGAACTTGTCACTTAGCTGCTAAGAGGCGGGATTTTAATCACATCATTTAACCTGTCTGTGTTTCCGTTTCCTCTTCTGTAAAATGGGGTGATAAGAATGGCACATAGGAAAAAAAAAAAGAATGGCACATAGGGACTTCCCTGGTGGTCCAGTGGTTAAGACTCTGCGCTTCCCTTGCAGGGGGTGCGGGTTTGATCCTTGGTCGGGGAACTAAGATCCTGCATGCCACACGGTGCGGCCAAAAAAAAAAAAAAAAAAGCGCTAAACGAATATTAGCTGTTGCTACTGCCCTTATTCTTATTACTGTCATTATTGATGTTCCCCTGCTCTGAAGCAGGACTCCCTTCTATATTCCGAAACCACTTGTAGAAAAACACGTCAGTTGAGCACGTCATTCTTTTGAGAGTCTGAAGGAAGAAAGGGAATCAGAAGATTCCTGCCTACGTGTGGGAGGCTCCAGGGGAGGCAGGAAAGGGTCACAGCCCCCACTTTTGGGATGGGCATGATGGGCCGGCACCCTCTCCCACGCTCCTCCAGCCTCAACTTCCTCCCCTGTGGACACAGGCCAGTGCTGGTGGTACCTGCCCCCTAGGGCTGTTGTGAGGAGGGTGGGGCATCAGCTGGGGACCTAGCTTTGGAGGTTCAGAAGGGTGACAGGTTCATTCCGTAAGTGGTCCTTCTTGGGCTGTGTGGCCTTGGGCCAGCCACTCCCCCTATCTTGGCCTCCATTACCCTAGTAGAAAAAGGACTGACTGAGGGCCCTGCTTAGTCCCTGGTGTAATAACTCCCTTCGAGAGCCCAGCTGGGACTGGTGCCCTTGGGGAGAGGGGCCAAAGTGGCCTGGGGCCAGGAGAGCCAGGATCCCCGGCTGGTCCTCTGCTGTCTTGGATGGTGGCCTGGGCAGCTGACTTGGCTTTTCTGAGCCTCTCTCTGTTGCCTTCTCTGGGAGATGGGGGCTGATCGTCCCTATGAAGCAGGGTCCTGGTGGGAACTGGAGAGCTAAACAATAACAATGGAAATAATAAGGTAGCAGTGGTGGTCGCGCCCCCCCCCCCCCCCCCCCACCTTTATCCAGCATGGCCTGCGTGCCCAGGGCACACGTGGTTAGCTCATTTGCTCTTGCAACTGTCTGGGGTGATTATGGATGTCTCCATGGTACTGAAGGAGGCTTTGGTTGACTTGCCCAGAGTTCTCCCAGGGCCACAGCAGGAGCCCCCTTAACCAGGATGCTGCAACCCGCCTGACTCTGATGGGTGCCTGATGGGACCTTTTTGCTTCCTCCTCTCCAGAGGCAGGACAGATGGACTCAAATGGGCTGTGTCCCTCCTGCCGCCCCTCCCCCCCATTCCCCACACAACCACCACCACCCACTCCTCCCACCCCCGGTTGGGCCACTGTTATCAGGAGACATTCCTGGACTGGCTGAGAACAGCTTCCACCTTGGGTGCTTTTGAGAAGGGATGTGACTGCTGATACAGGCCCTGGCAGTGGCTCCCTTGGGCGATGGGCCCTGGGACCTGAGGCTACGGAGCCCAGACAATCCGAGTCTGCCTGCCGATGCTGTCTCTTATGAGCCGTGTGACCTTAGGCAAGTAACTTGACCTCTCTGGACCTCAGTTCCCTCATCTGCAAAATGGGGCTGACCACATAGGACTGCAGAGGGTTCACCTGGGCTCGTAGATGTAGTGCACTTCTCAGCATGGTGCCTGGCACACAGGAGTCTCTCTACCCATCAGCCAGGTGCTGTTATCATCTGAGAACCAGTTGTCCCTCCTCTTTGTTGGGGACCCCAGTTTAGATGGCATCTTTATGCACCTTCTGATGAGTGCACATTGGGATGGCCCTTGTGGGCTTTCTCTTCTCCAGGCTCGTGGGACATGGGAAGGGTGGAGCTGGGAGAGGACCTTTCCAGAAGTTGAGAAGGTGCTGTGTGACCTTAGGTAGCCTCTCTCCCTCTCTGAGCCTCCTTTTCCTGGTCTGCTCTATGAACACTTGGACCTGGGTGAGGCTCTGCCCCAGCCCCTTGTTGTCTTCACACTCTCTGTAATTCCTCCCTTCGATGGTCCAGCTACTTGGCTTTGTCTGTCTTTCCTATGAGAGTGTCTGGCACATAGTCGGTGCTCAGTTGAGCTCTGTTGAAGGAGCCAGTGAATGAACGACTGAGCGAATACCCAGGGCTTTCCTACCTCCAGGCCTTTGCCTGCACAGCTCCCTCTGCCAGAGGCACAGCCCCCAGTTATCTCTATTTGTGGACCTCCTTCTCGACCTTGAAGCCCTTCTCAAATGCTGCCTCCCCCAGGAATCCTTTCCCAGTTCCTCCCAGTTGGAGGGGATTGCTGATGCTCTGAACACTTGGTCCCAAGTCTCCCTGGTGGCACTTGTTAACAATCCACCCTGGTGTACGTAGTAACGTATTAATAACCAGCAGGAACCATGCACCTACTGCTAGGAGCCAGACACAGACACGGTGGGGAGCCCTGTGCGTGTGTGCGTGCCGGGCCTTGTCTTATTTAATCCTTCACAACAACTTTGCAAGGCAGATACTATTATTATCCCTCTCTTTGCAGAGCACAGAGGCTCAGAGAAGTGAAGTGACTTCCCAGCTATGAGAGAGAGCACCAGGATCTGATACCAGGTAAACCTGTCTTTTTTCTTTCTTTCTTTCTTTTTAAATTAGTTTTTATTGGAGTATAGTTGATTTACAATGTTGTTTTAGTTTCTGCTGTACAGCAAAGTGAATCAGTTATACATATATATATATATATATATATATATATATATATATATATGCACTCTTTTTTAGATTCTTTTCCCATACAGGTCATTACGGAGTATTGAGTAGAGGTCCCTGTGCTATACAGTAGATTCTTATTAGTTATCTATTTTATATATAGTAGTGTGTATATGTCAACTTTTGTCTTAAAAAGGAAAGAAAAAGCATTAACACACACAGTAAACAATAACTCAAACAGTACAGAAGAAGGCAGGGAAAAGTAAACCTCTCTGGCACCCAGGTCTCCTTGCTGGAGGCAGCCATGGGAGGAGTTTCTGGTGTGTTCTTGCAGGGAGTCCAGGCATATGTAAGCGTGGATATTAGAAAAAATAGTTTAAAAACCTCAAGTGATCGTGCATGGTATCCTCAGCTCTACATGTGACTGTTTGCTCTTGACAGTGTGCCTTGGAGGTCATTTAGTGCCGCTTCTTTCTTTTTCCTGATTGCATAGTATTCATTGTGTGGATGGAGACCATGCTTTATTTAATTAGAGAAGACTACTTTTGGTTGTTTCCAGCCTTTTGCTTATTGCAGACCGTTCTGCAATGCATATCTTCCATCGTGTGCTTAGTGTTCACGTGTGGAGATACCTCTAGGATTAATCCCAAATTGCAGTGTCCGAGAATGTGTGCAGTTGTAATTTTGTTAGATATGTCCAGAGGGTCCTTCACGGAGGTGGCACTGATGTACCTTCACACCACATCCTCTTCTTCCCCTCGCTCTCACCAACACAGATTGATCTAGAATTTGGGGATCTGCCAATCTAATAGATGAACAGTGGCCTCTGGTGTAGTGTTGTTATGTTTTTTTTTAAACATGGCTTTATTGAGATAGAATTCACATACCAGACAATTCACCCATTTAAAGTGTACAGTTTATTTATTTTGTATGTATCTATGTATGTATGTATTTATTTATTTGAATTTTTGTTGGAGTACAGTTGATTAACAATGTGTTAGTTTCTGCTGTACAGCAAAATGAATCAGTTATACGTATGTAAATTTTTTTTTTAGCTTCTCTTCCCATATAGCTCATTACAGAGTATTGAATAGAGTTCCCTGTGCTATACAGTAGGTCCTTATTAGTTATCTCTTTTATATATAGTAGTGTGTATATGTCAGTCCCAACCTCCCAATTTATCCCTCCCCCAAAGGGTACAATTTAATGGTTTTTAGTGTAGTCACAGAGTTGTACAATCATCACCACAATTTTAGAACAATTTCATCACTCCCCAAAAGAAATTGCGTAACCCATTTAGTCAGTCTCCACTGCCCCTCAAACCTTCCTCCCCCCAGCCCCAGGTGACAACTAGTTTACTTTATGTTTCTATAGATTTGCTTATTCTGGAACTTTCATGTAAATGGAATCATACAATACCTAGTCTTTTGTGTCTGGCTTCTTTCACTTAGCATGTTTTCGAGGTTCACCCATGTTGTAGCATGTATCAGTACTCCATTCCTTTTTCTTGCCAAATAATATTCTGTTATATGGATATACCACATTTATTTACCCATTCATCCATTGATGGACATATGGTTGTTTCCACTTTTTGGCTATTATGAATAATGCTTCTATGGACACTCATGTTCAAGTTTTTATGTGGATATGTTTGCTTTTCTCTTGGGTCTATAACTAGGAGTGGGACTTCTGGGTCATATGGTAACTCTATATTTAACCTTTTGAGGGACTGCCAGACTGTTTTTTCAAAACAGCTATACCATTTCACATTCCCACCAGTAATGTATGAAGTTTCCAATTTCTCTACATCCTTGCCAACAACTTGTTGTTTTCTATCTTTTTAATTACAGCCATCCTAGTGGGTGTGAAGTGGTATCACATTGCGGTTTTGATTTGCATTTTCCTGATGACTAATAATGTTGAGCATCTTTTCATGCAGTTACTAGCCATATATTTTCTTTGGAGAAATGTCTATTCAGATCTTCTGTCCATTTTTAAGTTGGGTCATTTCTCTTTTTGTTTGTTGAGTTGTAAAAGATCTTTATATATTCTAGATACAAGTCCCTTATCAGATATATGGTTTGCAAATATTTTCTCCCATTTGGTGGATTCTTTTTACCTTCTTGATGGTGTCCTTTGACACACAAACGTTTTTAATTTTTTTTTGTAAATTTATTTATTTTATTGATTTATTTTTGGCTGCATTGAGTCTTCGTTGTTGTGCATGGGCTTTTTCTAGTTGTGGCAAGCGGGGGCTACTCTTTGTTGCAGTGTGCGGGCTTCTCATTGCGGTGGCTTCTCTTGTTGCAGAGCACGGGCTCTAGGTGTGTGGGATTCAGTAGTTGTGGCACACGGGCTCAGTAGTTGTGGTGTACGGGCTTAGTTGCTCCGTGCCATGTGGGATCTTCCCGGACCAGGGCTCAAACTCGTGCCCTCTGCATTGGCAGGTGGATTCTTAACCACTGTGCCACCAGGCAAGTCCAAACGTTTTTAATTTTCGTGAAGTTCAGTTTATCTATTTTTTCTTTTGCTGCTTGTGTCATGACTAAGAAACTATTTTGATCCAAAGTGGGGAAATTTATGCCTGTATTTTCTTATAAGATTTTTAAAGTTTTATCTTGTACATTTAGATTTGTGATCCACTGTGAGTTAATTTTTGTGTAGGGTTTGAGGAAGGTGCCCAACTTCCTTCTTCTGCCTGAGTGTATCCAGTTGTTCCTGCAGCATTCATTGAAAAGATTCTTCTTTCTCCATTTAATTATATTGGCACCCTTGTCAAAAGTCAATTGACCATAAATGTGAGTGTTTATTGCTGGATTGATTTATAAGTCTATCCTCATACCAGTACCACACTGTCTTGATTTCCAGAGCTTTGCAGCAAGTTTTGAAATTGAGAAGTGTGAGCCCTCAGGCTTTGTTTCTGTTTTTCAAGATTGTTTTTTCTATTCTGGGTCCCTTGACTGTCCATATGAATTTTAGGGTCAGTTTGTCAATTTTTGCAAAGAAGCTAGCTGGGATTTTGTTTGAGATTGTGTTGACTCTAGATTAGTTTGGGGACTATTGCCATCTTAATAATGCATAGTCTTCCAATCCATGAACATGGGATGTCTTTCCATTTATTTAGTTCTTTAATTTCTTTCAACAATTTTTGTTGTTTTCAGAGTATATGTTTTGCACTTCTTTTGTTAATCTTATTCCTAAGTCTTCTTTTGATATTGTAATTTATTTTCTTAATTTTATTTTTGGATTGTTTATTGCTAGTGTATAGAAATACAATTTATTTTTATATACTAATCTTGTACCTTGCAAGTTGCTGAACTTGTTTATTCTCATAATTTTTTTAGTGGAATCCTTAGGAATTTTTATATACAAGGTTATGTCATCTACAAATAAAGAAAATTTTACTTCTTCCTTTCCAATCTGGATGTCTTTTATTTCATCTTCTTCCTTTATTGCCCTGGTTGGAACCTCCGGTACAATGTTGAATAGAACTGGTGAGAGCAGACATCCTTGTCTTGTTTCTGAGGGGGAAAGCATTCAGTCTTTCCCCATTAAGTATGTTGTTAGATATGGCTTTTTCATAGATGCCCTTTGTCAGGTTGAAGAAATTCCCTTCTATTCCTAGTTTGGTGAGTGTTTTTATCATGAAAGGGTGTTGGATTTTGCCAAACACTTTTTCTTTATCTACTGTGATTATTGTATAGTTTTTGTCCTTTATTTTATTGGTATGGTATATTACATTGATTGATTTTCAGAAGTTAAACCAACCTTGTATGCTTGGGGAAAATCTCACTTGGTCATGATGTATAATTCTTTTTATATGTTGCTGGATCCAGTTTGCTAGTATTTTGTTGAAGATTTTC